>NC_139223.1:12378501-12431158 GCF_055691185.1 Crinia signifera
CGCACCAGCACTCCCGCGGCCATTTTAACTTTGGCAAATCTTGAGGCCGGCCGCGGCCATCTTTACTTAGGGAAAAATGCACGTAGATGCCGCGGCCGGCCCTGTAAAGGAGGGAGGGCGGCCGTTCACACAAAAAATATGCCGGCCCACCGGGAAACAGCCCGGTTTCCCGGTAGGCCAATCCGCCCCTGGTGTGAGATGATGAGAGCATGGATTAGAGTTTTTGCAGTGTCTTGTGTAAGGTAAGGGCGAATTCTGAATATGTTTTTTAGATGCATGTGGCATGATTTTGAGACAGATTGAATATGGGGAACAAAGGAAAGTTCAGAGTCAAGGATAAGACCTAGGCAGCGAGCTTGAGAGGTAGGAGTGATTGTCATCTTCTCAACAACGATAGAGATATCAGGTTGGTAACTACTATTTATTGGCGGAAATATAATTAATTCTGTTTTAGAAATATTCCGTTTGAGCTGGCGAGATGACATCCAGGATGAAACAGCAGAAAGGCATTCAGAGACACGGCTCAATACAGATGGGGACAGGTCCGGGGAGGATAGGTAGAGCTGAGTATCATCCGCATACAGATGGGGACAGGTCCGGGGAGGATAGGTAGAGCTGAGTATCATCCGCATACAGATGGGGACAGGTCCGGGGAGAATAGGTAGAGCTGAGTATCATCCGCATACAGATGGAGGCAGGTCCGGGGAGAATAGGTAGAGCTGAGTATCATCCGCATACAGATGGATGGCAGGTCCGGGGAGCATAGGTAGAGCTGAGTATCATCCGCATACAGATGATACTGAAATCCTAAAGAGCTGATCAGTTTGCCAAGAGATGAGGTATAGATTGTGTAAAGCAGAAGACCTAAAACTGAACCCTGAGGTACTCCAACTGAAAGAGGTGGAATCAGAGAAATGAACACTAAGAGTGATTCAATAGGTAGAAAGAGAACTAAGAGAGGGCTGTGTCTTAACCCCTTCCTGACACAGCCAGTTTTTGCCTTCCTGACAGAGCCCTTTTTTTCAAATCTGACATGTATCACTTAAGTGGGGATAACTTTTTTTTGCTTTTACTTATCCCAGTGATTTTGAGATTGTTTTCTCGTGACACATTGTACTTCAAATTAGTGGTAAATTTGGGTCGATACAGTCTGTGTTTTTTTGTGAAAAATACCAAAATGTCGTAAAAAAATGGAAAATTTAGCAATTTGCAAAATGTTAAATTTTCTGCTTGTGAGACAAATAATCATACCACTCAAAATAGTTAATAACTAACATAGACCATATGTCTACTTTATGTTTCCATCATTATTTCAACTTCCTTTTAATTTTTTTGGACACTAGGAGGCTTACAATATGAATAGCAAATTCTCAAATTTTCAAGAAAATTTCAAACACTGATTTTTTTAGGGACCAGTTCAGTTCTGATGTGACTTTGAGGGACTTGTATGTGAGACACCCCCATAAATGATGCCATTTCAAAAACTGCACCCCTCACAGTATTCAAAACAGCATTTTGGAAGTTTGTTAACCCTTTAGGTGTTTCACAGGAATTAAAACAAAGTGTAGGTGAAATTTCAAAATTTCATTTTTTTTGCAGATTTGCAATTTTAATACATTTTTCTAAGGAACACAGTAGATTTTACTAGAGAAATGTGACTAAAAATTGATTTCCCCAATTCTTTTGTTTTCATAAATATCCTATATGTGGCCCTAATGTGCACGTTGACCAAACCACAGGCTTCATAATAGAAGGAGCACCTACTTGATTTTGGAGCCTCCTTTTTATGAGATTATTTTTTAGGCACCATGTAGGTTTCTAGGCACCATAAGATGCTAAAATTTAGGACCCCCCCCACAAGTGACCCCATTTTGCAAACTAAACCCCTCAGGGAATTCATCTAGGGGTATAGTGTACTTTTCAAACCCCCAGGGGTTTCACCAATTGTGGTACAACTGGGCAGTGAAAATAAAAAATTAAATTTTTTACACAAAAATGCAGTTCTGGCTCAAAATTTTTCATTTTCACAAGGAATGAAGGAGACAAAGCACCCCAACATCTGTGCCCCAATTTCTCCCGAGTACGGCAATGCCTCACATGTGACCAAAAAATACCATTTGGGTGCATGTCAGGACTCAGAAGGGAAGGAGTGATTTTTGGATTTTGCAGCTCAGATTTTGGTGGAATGTTGGTGGGTGCTATGTCGCATTAGCAAGACCCCCCAAGCACCAATACAGTGGAACCCCCCCACAAGTGACCCCATTTTGCAAACTACACCTCTCAGGGAATTCATCTAGGGGTATAGTGTACATTTCAAACCCCCAGGGGTTTCACCAATTTTGATACAACTGGGCAGTGAAAATGAAAAATTACATTTTTTTACACAAAAATGCAGTTCTGGCTCAAAATTTTTCATTTTCAGAAGGTATGAAGGAGACAAAGCACCCCAAAATCTGTGCCCCAATTTCTCCCGAGTACGGCAATGCCTCACATGTGACCAAAAAATACCATTTGGGTGCATGGCAGGACTCAGAAGGGAAGGAGTGATTTTTGGATTTTGCAGCTCAGATTCTGGTGGAATGTTGGTGGGTGCTATGTCGCATTAGCAAGACCCCCCAAGCACCAATACAGTGGAACCCCCCCACAAGTGACCCCATTTTGCAAACTACACCCCTCAGGGAATTCATCTAGGGGTATAGTGTACATTTCAAACCCACAGGGGTTTCACCAATTTTGATACAACTGGGCTGTGCAAATGAAAAATTACATTTTTTACACAAAAATGCAGTTCTGGCTCAAAATTTTTCCTTTTCACAAGGAATGAAGGAGAAAAAGCACCCCAAAATCTGTGCCCCAATTTCTCCCGAGTACGGCAATGCCTCACATGTGACCAAAAAATACCATTTGGGTGCATGGCAGGACTCAGAAGGGAAGGAGTGATTTTTGAATTTTGCAGCACAGATTCTGGTGGAATGTTGGTGGGTGCTATGTCGCATTAGCAAGACCCCCAAAGCACCAATACAGTGGAAGCCCCCCACAAGTGACCCCATTTTGCAAACTACACCCCTCAGGGAATTCATCTAGGGGTATAGTGTACATTTCAAACCCCCAGGGGTTTCACCAATTTTGATACAACTGGGCTGTGCAAATGAAAAATTACATTTTTTACACAAAAATGCAGTTCTGGCTCAAAATTTTTCATTTTCAGAAGGTATGAAGGAGAAAAAGCACCCCAAAATCTGTGCCCCAATTTCTCCCGAGTACGGCAATGTCTCACATGTGACCAAAAAATACCATTTGGGTGCATGGCAGGACTCAGAAGGGAAGGAGTGATTTTTGGATTTTTCAGCTCAGATTCTGGTGGAATGTTGGTGGGTGCTATGTCGCATTAGCAAGACCCCCCAAGCACCAATACAGTGGAACCCCCCCACAAGTGACCCCAATTTGCAAACTACACCCCTCAGGGAATTCATCTAGGGGTATAGTGTACATTTCAAACCCCCAGGGGTTTCACCAATTTTGATACAACTGGGCTGTGCAAATGAAAAATTACATTTTTTACACAAAAATGCAGTTCTGGCTCAAAATTTTTCCTTTTCACAAGGAATGAAGGAGAAAAAGCACCCCAAAATCTGTGCCCCAATTTCTCCCGAGTACGGCAATGCCTCACATGTGACCAAAAAATACCATTTGGGTGCATGGCAGGACTCAGAAGGGAAGGAGTGATTTTTGGATTTTGCAGCACAGATTCTGGTGGAATGTTGGTGGGTGCTATGTCGCATTAGCAAGACCCCCAAAGCACCAATACAGTGGAAGCCCCCCACAAGTGACCCCATTTTGCAAACTACACCCCTCAGGGAATTCATCTAGGGGTATAGTGTACATTTCAAACCCCCAGGGGTTTCACCAATTTTGATACAACTGGGCTGTGCAAATGAAAAATTACATTTTTTTACACAAAAATGCAGTTCTGGCTCAAAATTTTTCATTTTCAGAAGGTATGAAGGAGAAAAAGCACCCCAAAATCTGTGCCCCAATTTCTCCCGAGTACGGCAATGCCTCATGTGTGACCAAAAAGTGGCAGGACTCAGAAGGGAAGGAGTGATATTTGGATTTTGCAGCACAGATTCTGGTGGAATGTTGGTGGGTGCTATGTCGCATTAGCAAGACCCCCAAAACACCAATACAGTGGAACCCCCCCACAAGTGACCCCATTTTGCAAACTACACCCCTCAGGGAATTCATCTAGGGGTATAGTGTACATTTCAAACCCCCAGGGGTTTCACCAATTTTGATACAACTGGGCAGTGAAAATGAAAAATTTCATTTTTTTACACAAAAATGCAGTTCTGGCTCAAAATTTTTCATTTTCAGAAGGTATGAAGGAGAAAAAGCACCCCAAAATCTGTGCCCCAATTTCTCCCGAGTACGGCAATGCCTCATATGTGACCAAAAAGTGTCAGGACTCAGAAGGGAAGGAGTGATATTTGGATTTTGCAGCACAGATTCTGGTGGAATGTTGGTGGGTGCTATGTCGCATTAGCAAGACCCCCAAAGCACCAATACAGTGGAACCCCCCCACAAGTGACCCCATTTTGCAAACTACACCCCTCAGGGAATTCATCTAGGGGTATAGTGTACATTTCAAACCCCCAGGGGTTTCACCAATTTTGATACAACTGGGCAGTGAAAATGAAAAATTACATTTTTTTACACAAAAATGCAGTTCTGGCTCAAAATTTTTCATTTTCAGAAGGTATGAAGGAGAAAAAGCACCCCAAAATCTGTGCCCCAATTTCTCCCGAGTATGGCAATGCCTCATATGTGACCAAAAAATACCAGTTGGGTGCATGGCAGGACTCAGAAGGGAAGGAGTGATTTTTGGATTTTGCAGCTCAGATTCTGGTGGAATGAATGGTGGGTGCTATGTGGCATTAGCAAGACCCCCGAAGCACGGTGAAATGATGAACCTAATAATCCATAGATGTGTGGTATATTTTAAAACACTCCTTTATACATAGGCCGGGTTTGTCGAGGCAAGTTTCACAGTGGAAAATAGTTTCCTTTCTTATTCCCTTTTTATAGCAAACTTTGCACCTTTTTTGTGTCCTGCCCTTTCTTGCAGTGGAGGGGATTTCGTTAGGAAAATGCTGCCCTGGTACAATACGGGGGCCAGTACTAGAAGTACTGGGGCCCTCTGCCTGCTGGTTCCCAAATATTAGGCCCTTTATGACTTCCTCTTGAAAGTGCATAAATGTCCCCCTCTGGCTGGTAGAACGGAATAGCACGTAAGCGTTATACAGTGCCATCTGGATGATATACACGGCCAGCTTCTTGTACCAGATTTTTGTTTTCCGCAGGGCACTGTACGGCTTCAGTACCTGATCTGAAAGATCCACTCCGCCCATGTACCTATTGTAATCTAGGATACAATTAGGTTTTGAGGTGTGGGTACTGGTACCTCGTACAGGGATGGAGGTGGTACTGTCTCCATGAATTGTTGTCAGTATAAGGACATCCCTCTTGTCCTTATATTTGACCAACAACATATTTTCGGTGCATATTCCCCTGCTTTCACCCCTTCTCATTACTTGGGCAATGTGCGTTTTTGGGAGGCCTCTTTGGTTCTTACGCACAGTACCGCAAGCTGCTGTACCTCTTGAACCAAGGGCCTTAAACAGGGGGATGCTAGTGTAAAAGTTATCCACATAGAGGTGATAACCTTTATCCAGGAAGGGGTGCACTAAATCCCAGACAATTTTTCCACTAACACCTATGAGGGAGGGGGGGCATTCTGGCGGTTCAATTCTTGAATCCTTCCCTTCATATACCCTAAACCTGTGGGTGTACCCTGAGGTGCTTTCACACAGCTTATACATTTTTATGCCATACCTTGCCCTCTTACTGGGAAGGTACTGGCGGAATTTAACCCTTCCTTTAAAATGTATAAGGGACTCGTCAATACAAATAAATTTTTCAGGGATGTACATCTCTGCAAATTTGGCACTGAAATGATCAATGACCGGCCTGACTTTGAATAGCCGGTCAAAGGTGGGATCATCTCTGGGTGGGCACAGTGTATTATCGGTGTAATGTAAAAATTTAAGGATTATCTCAAAACGAGCCCGAGTCATGGCCATACGGTAAAATGGGGTGCTGTACAGAACATCTGTACTCCAATATTGCCTAATTTCTGGCTTTTTTACTATGCCCATATGTAACACCAGACCCCAAAACGTCATCATCTCTACTGCATCTACAGGGGTCCACCTAGCAAATGATGACGTGGGGTTTTGAGCAATAAACTGCTGGGCATATAAATTAGTTTGGTCCACCATTAAATTTATAAAATCATCAGAGAAAAATAATTTGAAAAAGTCAATTTCTCTGAGACCTGCTGAATCAAATTGGATTCCTGGGATGGCCAAAAACTCAGGAACCTGGGGCTCAAAATTGTCTGGTGGTGGGGTCCATACGGGATCAATCATTTGGGGGGGGGGTCTCAGCTGCTCTACGGGGGTGCTTTGAGGGGGTCCCTCATCAGCAGAGGAGGAAGAGGAGCTTAAGGCGAATCCTTCAAATTCCCCGCTTGCATCACTGGCTGTGTCAGAGTCAGAGTCAGAGGCAAGCATGGCATATGCCTCCTCCGCTGAATACATTCTTCTGGATGACTGGGATGACATTTGGGATGACATTTGGGATGACATTTGGGATGCCATTTTTATTTTTGTGTTTCTGTAAGTGTAATGTTTCAACACGTGTATAGTGTAGGGGGGGTACAAACTTTATTTCAACACGGGGGGTATGTAGTGTGTAGTGTGTATGTAGTGCAGAAAAAAAAAATACTTTATACAGGAATTTGATCCCAATAATAAAAAAAAAAAATTGAAGGGGTTAAAAAAAAAAAAAAAAGGTCCTGCGCCAAAAATTGAGCACAGATGTTGGTCAGTAACGTCCGTCACTGAACAGCGCTCAAAGGCAACAGGACACCCACAAAAACAACGTGGGTGTAAAAAAAAAAAAAAAACAATTTAAAAAAAATGCAGAAAAAAAATGATATCAACCTGTGCCAAAAATGCTGTTCAGTGATTGTACGTCACTGATCAGCGGCCACAGGACACCCACAAAAGCAACGTGGGTGTAAAAACAATTTAAAAAAAATTTCCACAGCACTCTCCAAAATAAAAAACAATTTAAAAAAACTGCAGAAAAAAAAATGATATCAACCCTGTGCCAAAAATGCTGTTCAGTGATTGTACGTCACTGATCAGCGCTCAGCGGCCACAGGACACCCACACAAGCAACGTGGGTGTAAAAACAAAACCCCACTGCACTCTCCAAAAAAAAAAAAACTGCAGATCAGTGATGCAGTGATGCACCACTGATTAGCAGTGAGGGGCAGCAGACACACAACCTGACAGGGTATATATATATAAAAAAAAACCTGGACCCCCAAAAAGTTGCTGATTAATTAATTAAAACTGACCAGCACAAAAGGGGGGGCAGCAGTCAGTTGCACACGCAGCACAACCTTTGGTGCAACTGACAGGTATATATATAAAAAAAAAAAAACCTGGACCCCCAAAAAGTTGCTGATCAGTTAATTAATCAGCACAATCAGCACAAAAGGGGGGGCAGCAGGGGGGGGCAGCAGTCAGTTGCACAGGCAGCACAACCTTTGCTGCAACTGACAGGTATATATATAAAAAAAAACCTCAAAAAGTTGCTGATCACCTCAGATATAGTGATCAGCACAAAAGGGGGTGCAGCAGACACAAAATATAGCACTCTCTATCACTCTCTATCACTCTCTATCATGCTCTATCACTCTCTATCACTCTCTATCACTCTCTGTCACTATCTGTCCCTATCTCTCACGATCTGTGACTCTATGACACTGCTGCAGCAGCACACACAGAAGTCACAAGATCCAGGAAGTATCCAGCTGCTGGCAGCACGCTACCAGCGGTGATCAGCGGTGATCAGGTAAGTTTCAGGCAAGGATCAGGTATGTATCACGACAGATTGGCACGGTGACCGCTCTGCACGCAATTCCAGACCGGAATGGCGTCTGCAGCGCAGTCACCGTTAGTTTAAATCACGCGCCTTGGCTGTGATTGGTCCGTGGGTCCCACGGACCAATCACAGCCTTGGGGGCAGGTGGGGTGAGGTGTCGTCGTCACCGATGACCCCCTCATGCCCCCTGACGCCCGGCGGTGATTGACACCTGTGTTACCGAGCGTCTGATTCGCCGGTAACACAGGAAAACGCTGTGAATGGCTGTTCACACTGAACAGCCAATCACAGCGATCGCCGACGGGGGGGCGGCATCGCAGCCCCCCCTGGGCATGCAGGGACATGTCTGCTGTCAGGGACAGCAGACATCGTCCCTCTGTCACTGCGTCTCGAGACGCAGTGGCACTTTGAAGTCATGACGTATATATACGTCATGTGTCGGGAAGTACATCCCGGCCATGACGTATATATACGTCAAATGTCGGGAAGGGGTTAAAGACCTAGGGATTGTAGTGTTTGTATAAGAAGTGTGTGGTCAATAGTGTCAAAAGTAGCAGAGAGATCTAGAAGAATTAGTCATGAGTAGTGGCCTTTAGACTTAAGGCCCCCATACACTACGCAATTTGGCCCCGATTTCACCAGATTCTGGAGGATTGGGCCGAGAAATCGGGTGAAACTGGGCAAATTGCGTAGTGTATGACATCCGATCTGATCCCGTTAATCATGTGCAGCCGTCCGGGGGAGTGACAGGAGCAGGCTGGGGGCGGGGTCCGGTCCTGGGTACCTGTAGGTGCAGGCTGTAATCTGTATTGTGCACTGGGAGAGCCTCAGCCTCTTCAGATGTAGCGGCGCTGCGGCAGGCAGGGTCAGGAGCAGGGACGGCAGATGCAGAGAGACCGGGTGCGCGGCACGAGAATAGAAAGAAATCCCATTCAAAGGACTGGGCGGCCGCTGATTGGCTGAGAACTCAGCCAATCAGCAGCCGCCCAGTCTTTTGAATAGGATGGTTTCTATTCTCCCGCTGCTCTGCGGTCCCCACGGCGAGCAGGAGAATAGAAACCATCCTATTCAAAAGACAGCTTGTCCTCCCACCAGAAACTTATGAATAATAAGCCCACTCCACTATACACCCCTCCTCTGCATATTAAACATCCTCTACCACCCTGGAAGTTATGTATCAGGGCCCCTTCATTCAGCCCAATGCCACCTTCTCCCCCCTCATCTCCCACCATCTGTGCAGTAAAGGGGTAATTAGTGGAAATTACTGATCCAGGCCCTATATTATTATTATTATTTATATACATTTGGTCTATCTGTAATACTTTAACTGACCCGGCATATACTGGGTCACCTAAGTGTCCATCTCCGTGCTTTGCTCCGCCCCTCTGGAAACCCCCTTCTGAAAATCCTGCGTTTGCCACTGCACTGAGAGACGTTTTATATTGTAGCGAGTACCAGTAGATGATGGTAGACACGCCTGATTGGCGCTGTTAGACACACCCAATGGGTGGTGTTACACACACCCAATATGTGGTGCTAGGCACACTCCTCTGACGGTGCACCCCCTAATAAAATGTGATTAAATAGTGTTCATTGGCAGAATTCTTTATCACGTTGCTCATATAAAATATATTGTGCCAAATAGATTAAGAGCAGCTTCAGGTTACTGCACTGTGCTCTGAGCAAGCGTCAATGCCGCCTGATGTGTAAGGAGAGGGCTGATTTAGTGACAGCCTCTACTCCTCCTTATTACCGACTTGGCACATAAGGTTAGCACTGGGACACTTAAATATTTAAATGGTATCTCATTAACAAAATTAATTATTACAGTGCACACACAACAATTATACTAGCACACAGCAGAAGTACGGTACAGTTGGAGCCGCAGCGATGTTCACGGGAACGAGACTCACGAGCGCCTCGTACCGTAGTATACTGTGTAAGCGAGCTCCTCTCTGCAAATGGCGGGGTTCCATCGGTGCAGTATATCAATCTGCCGCTAGATTGGTGGAGCAATAGACACCCAGCGGTGGCAACTTGTATTGCAGAGTGAGCATCCACGCCCCTTGGAGGACGGGAGCGCTAGAAGAAAATAGGATCACCAAAACCTCTGCGATGGCGCGCTGTGGGACTACAAGTCCTAGTGGGTCCTTTATTTCCCTGCATGCTGGGACTTGTGGTTCACCAAGTCCCTGCATGCAGTGCGGGCTTGCTGGGACTCATAGTTCCACAGCAATGCACAATAGAATCTTCTAATTTTACACCATTTATCAGCCCGATGCCCACAGCTCAGGGGTAACGGGGACAGCTCCGGGCTTCAGCATGGGCAGGTAAGTTCTGGAGGGGGGAACCTCTTCTTTGGGGGGGTCCCCACTTCCCCAGGACCCCTGCCCATGCTGACCGGTCAGAGGGGTGATGCTTTGGCCGGGGGGACTTGTATAAAAAGTCTCCCCAGGGCTGTGGCATTACCCTGCTGGCTGGTTGGACCCGGTGCTGGTTCTTGAAATACAGGGGACCCCTACTCACTTTGTAGATACCAGTGTTGGGGAGATAGAGGGGCTTAAAGCCGTCGCTAGTGTCCGGCAGTTTATGTGTATGAGTCTCGCTCGTCATCCGCAGCGATAGGTTGTGGAGAGAAGCTAAAACTTTGGAGCAGGCTACAGAAACTGGAAAAAAATAACCCCCCCAAAAAACAGAACTAGATCACCCTTTCCCGATGGGGGTGGCTATTTCTAGTAAATTCTCCATAGAAGAAAGTAGATTTTGATGTATCATATAAGTAAATTAAGCTTTAGCAACCTGGGACTCTTGAATTGTCCCAATTCGTTGCTAGTGGCAAGCAGGGAAAGCTGGGCTTGTAGTTCAATAACAGTTAAAGACCCACAAATTGCTGACAAACCCCTGATCTAGGATGAAATACAACAAGTAAATCAAACACATTTCTTCCCCAGTTAGAAGATGTTGATGTTCCCGACTCTCCTGGTCCTGTTCCTGTTTCTGGAGAGGGGTTACCAAACTTCGGACATGGTGCCCAGGAACCAGCCTCATAGTAAGTAACACTGACTATGACTGGGCACCCAAGTAACACTGACTATGACTGGGCACCCCGGTAACACTATGACTGGGCACCCCGGTAACACTGACTATGACTGGGCACCCCGGTAACACTGACTATGACTGGGCACCCCGGTAACACTATGACTGGGCACCCCGGTAACACTGACTATGACTGGGCACCCCAGTAATGCTGACTATGACTGGGCACCCCAGTAATGCTGACTATGACTGGGCACCCCGGTAACACTGACTATGACTGGGCACCCCAGTAACACTGACTATGACTGGACACCCCAGTAACACTGACTATGACTGGGCACCCCAGTAACACTGACTATGACTGGGCAGCATGGTAACACTGACTATGACTGGGCACCCAGGTAACGTTGACTATGACTGGGCACCATGGTAACATTGACTAAGACCGGGCAACCCAGTAACAATGACTATAATTGGGCACCCAGGTAACGCTGACTATGACTGGGCACCCCAGTAACACTGACTATGACTGGGCACCCTGGTAACACTGACCATAAGTGGGCACCCCGTTAATGCTGACCATCAGTGGGCACCCCGTTAATGCTGACCATGAGTGTGCACCCCGTTTAACGCTGACATTGAATGTGCACCCTATTAAAGCTGACCATGACTGGGCAACCCGGTAACACTGACCATGACTATGCGCCCCAGTCATGCTGACTATGGCTGGGCACCCCTGGTAATGCTGACTTTGTCACTGGGCACCCTTATAACACTGACTATGACTGGATGTAGCCTTGCGGGAATCCCCACAGTCATAGGTCACACCCCCTAGTGGTACGCTGACACATCCGCTTGCTTCCATGTTCGCTCACCATCAAAGTATTTTACCTCCCACTGTAGATGAATGTAAGTCTACTCTTACTTTTATCCTGGACAGAGATGCCCAAAATGGGAGTGGGCGCTGACATCATGTGACGTCAGCCGCCTTCCCAAGCAGGCATGGAAATGCCTGCGTTCTGACGGGCCCGCCCACACTTTTATGGGCACTACCACATTTTAGTTGGCACGTCCATGAAACGCTGGCCGGACCCCAGTGACCACCCCCTGCCCGCCCATCAGTGAGCAAACGCCCAGTGAGTGTGAATCGGACCTAAGCAATCATTTCTGAATTGCCCCCATGATACCCAGTACACAAGCACTTTGCCTGTTTCCATGGTCTGGAAAATGGACT
This sequence comes from Crinia signifera, assembly GCF_055691185.1. Taxonomy (NCBI): domain Eukaryota; kingdom Metazoa; phylum Chordata; class Amphibia; order Anura; family Myobatrachidae; genus Crinia; species Crinia signifera. The sequence goes on from NC_139223.1 coordinate 12,390,788, forward strand.
CATCAAACTTATACGGTAATATGCCGACATTTACATTTTATGTGTATTTTACTCTTTAATCCGTCTCTTATCTTCCCCTTTCAGCTAATATGTGCATAGGCACCTGTCACCCACACGACTGCTCCGATGTGCATGCCCAGGGTCTGACGGAAAATGGGGTGTATTTGATATACCCGGGTGGAAGGTACACCACGGCAATACCTGTGTACTGTGACATGACCAGTAATGGAGGACCATGGACGGTAAGTAACAGCAGTGACCCCACAGTGGGAGGCATGGGCGCTGATTCCGTGGGTGCTCCGGGGCCTGAGCACCCACGGAAAATGTTAAGCACCCACCAGCGCTGACAGAGTCTGTGGGGAGCGCCGGGTCTGACAGGCAGTCACGGCTCGCGGGAGGCTCTCCGCTTGTTCTTAGCCCTATGCCGGCTTCAGTCAAACACTCCACTTCCCAGACTGCTCAGTGAGCACTCATAGTGGGATCATGACATCATCTGGTGGCGCCCCCTGTCCCGGCAGCCCGGCTTCTGCACCGCGTTCCCTTGCTGTTCCTTTTGAAGCAGAGATGGCCGAAACGGATCATTAAGCTGAGCCGGGATCCGGCGGATCTCTCGGTGGAAAGATATGGATCTTTTACACGGTTCACATGACCAAGTGAAAACACTGATCGATGGCTGGGTGCAGAATCGCCATCGATGGCAACCATCGATGGGGTCTGCACCGATGGCCATCCCTGGCAACAGCAGCTAATCTTTCTATCACTTGTAGTCACAGCACTGTACTCAGTCTACAGAGGTAGTACATCTCAGCTGCCACAGGTGGCAGCACTGAGATCAGGAAAATGCATTGCAAACTGAAACGGATCACCTTTTTGGGATCGGCGGCTCATTCATTCTTGGATGGGATTCGTTCAAAAGATCCGGTTCGTTCGCGAACGACCCATCTCTATTTTGAAGTACTGCACACTGTAGGTAAGCACTGTTTGATATTTTCTTTATTGTCATCCTGATGAAAAGATCTTAACGATTTTGAAACGTTAATGGATTTACATTAAACCACTGTTTTTTGCAATATGAAGTCCAGAGAGTGCCGCTTGTGTTTATTTGGGTACAAAGGTCACCATGGATTTTTATTTGAATTAAAAGAAGGCACCTTGGCATATATCTTCATCATTGCAGAGCGGAGCGCCGGACATACATGCTGTGTATATATATATTACAAAAAATGGGTACTGTTCAGCGCTTCGCCCTTATTGGGTCTGATCCAGTTCTTGTTATGTCCCAGGGTATACTCCTACTTTATGGGTATAGTCTTTTCTCCAAAAAACACCAATCCTGTATGGCAGGCAGCTGCTATGTTCTCCTTTTGAAACGTTGTCGTGTCGTCTAGAAATGTGTACTAGGAAAATAGATGAGAAACAGCGCTCTCTAGTGTAATAAGTGGGGGTCACACTTTCAAAATATAGTAATGTGCGTACCGTGTATAAATGAATTTAGTGCTCATCAAAATAATTATTTGAATTGCTGATCTCGTGGGTTTACCAGGCTGCTACCCGGACTGCAAATTGGACATTGTAGGTGTCTCTCCACGAGTACCCAGGGTGTGTAATCCAAACACAGGTGCCGTGCGGTTACATATGAAAGAAAACTCCAATTAGGATAAAAAGTGGGAGTTTTATTTAAAGTGCAAAGTGAATAAAAAAGAATAGCTTACATAAGTAAAGTACTGGAGTGGAAAACAGGCTGCTCTCAACGCGTTTCGTCTCTTATACCAAATATAAAATTTCTTATTGAAACGATTAGGAGATGCGATGTCTGTGAACAATTATTACACCTCTCTCAGGGACCTCTATCTCTTGGACCTCTATCTCTATCTCTTACTCACTCATTCTACTCTCCTTCCTTGCAAGAGATAGAGGTCCCTGAGAGAGGTGTAATAATTGTTCACAGACATCGCATCTCCTAATCGTTTCAATAAGAAATGTAATATTCGGGGTATAAGGGACGAAACGCGTTGAGAGCAGCCTGTTTTCCACTCCAGCACTTTACTTATGTAAGCTATTCTTTTTTATTCACTTTGCACTTTAAATAAAACTCCCACTTTTTATCCTAATTGGAGTTTTCTTTCATATGTAACCGCACGGCACCTGTGTTTGGATTACACACCCTGGGTACTCGTGGAGAGACACCTACAATGTCCAATTTGCAGTCCGGGTAGCAGCCTGGTAAACCCACGAGATCAGCAATTCAAATAATTATTTTGATGAGCACTAAATTCATTTATACACGGTACGCACATTACTATATTTTGAAAGTGTGACCCCCACTTATTACACTAGAGAGCGCTGTTTCTCATCTATTTTCCTAATATATATATATATATATATATATATATATATATATATATAATATATGTCTGTATTACAGAGGCCACGCCCACTTTTCTGAATAGACCATGCCCCTTCCCTTATATTTTTTCCCATGAGCACCCACCAGCATAACATAAATCGGCACCTATGGTGGGAGCAACAATGCTGGGTTCTTCTCATATACCCTGGGGTCCAGGTCCAGGGGTGGGGGGTGGCATAGCATGATCGCTGGCATTAGGGCACTGCTAGGCCAATGGTCAGATGTAGCCAGGTGATTGTTATTCTTTTTTTGTGTCATTACAAATTATTATTTTATTTTGGAGGGAGGAGGGGGCAACGGGCAGTTCCTGGTACCAGGCTGGGACTGGTGAGGCAGGAGGTAACTGGGCTGGAATAGGTGATGTGTCAGGAAACCGGGCTGGGACAGTAATGGGTTAGGTAAGTTGGCTGGAATCGGTAATGTGTCAGTAACGCGCCGTCTGGGACCAGTGAGTTAGGAGGTAACCGGCCTATAACTGGTGATGCGTGAGGTGATCCGGCTGGAACTGGTAACATATCAGGTAGCGGGCTGGGGCTGATAACGGGTTAGATAACTTGACTGGAATCAGTAATGTGTCAGTAATGCGTGGGTTGGGACCAGTGAGGTAGGATATAAACGGCCTGTAACTGGTGATGCATGAGCTGATTAAGCTGGGGCTAGTAATATGTATCAGGGACTGAGAACAGTAAAGGGTGAGGTAACCAGTCTGGAAAAAATCAGGTACCGGGCTGGGACCCACGGTGCTGGAGGTATCTGGGCAAGAGCCAGTAATGCATCCATACCATGCTGGAAACAGTGAGGGAGGAGGTATCTGGGCTGGAACTGGTAATGCATAAGATGACCAGGCTGCTACAAGATTTGGGTTAGGTAATCAGTTTGGAAATGGTGATGCACCTGGCACCAGGCGGGACCAGTGATGGAGGAGGGAACTGGGCTGGAATGGGTGTTGTGTCAGGTAACCGGACTGGGACCACAAATGGGTTAGGTAAATGGGCTGCAAATGTCAGGTACCAGGCTGGGAGTGATGGTACAAAAGGCAAATGGGCTGTAACCAGTAATACGTCTGGTACTGGGCTAGAACCAGTAGGCAATTCAATCTGTTTGTGCTGAGACAGAAGTCCTAAACTTCAGCCCTTTATCTTCTCATGTCCAGGTGTTCCAGAAGAGGTTTGATGGAAGTGTGAGTTTCTACCGTGGTTGGAAGGATTATAAAGATGGCTTTGGCCAAGCAGATGGAGAGTACTGGCTGGGTAATTCCCTCGTTTGACAAATACCTGAGAATATCCGTTTCCCAATTCATCACCAATCCTCTAAAAATAAAAATGTTTTCTATTCTCTCCAGGTCTGAAGCACATTCACCTTCTCAATAAAAGGAGGTCATACCGTCTTCAGGTCAACCTGAAGGATTTTGACAATGACACCCGTTTTGCGACTTATAGTACCTTCTCCATCTCTCGTCTGGCCATCTCTGGTGAGGAGGACGGCTATAAGCTGAACATCGGTGGATTTCAGGAGGGGGACAGTAACAAGCCTATTCGTAAGTGACAAAGCCTCTAATATCCATGCTCTTCATTCCTACAGTATGTTTCTGGACTAACGGTGGAATAACCTGGGGTTTAGACGACACATCAAGGTGCTATTCTTGCTTCTGGGTTGGTTGTTGGTGTGAATTCCATTGTGACAACCTATTCCAGCTCAGGAATTTTGGCAAAATCCCCCTAATTCAGGAGTTTCACTGATATTCAATAGGAGAGTGTTGTCAGCTGGTCCCTGGAGATCTACGGGGATCAAGGTGAGCAGAGCAGGGCCAATGGGGTGTCCTAGAGTTGACAATGACATTTCTAACAATTAAATAGGCAATTCAATTGTTCTTTTTCTTTTTTTATTAAGTTACAGTATTTGAATTGAAAATGTATTCAGATTCAGATTCATTTATTGTCATTGCCCCATGACAGGACAACAAAATTAAGTTTTAACATCTGTCCGTATTTATAAAATAAAATTCATCACCTAAGTCAATGGAGAAGCGCAGAACCTGATAGTAAACCGTTGCACAGACACACATTCATCGCATCCATGTGAACAGTAAGCAACTAAATGTATGTTCTCCCTTTCCAGGAGACTCTCTGGCATTGCACAACGGGATGAATTTTTCTACTTACGACAATGACAGAGACCCGTATCCAAGAAACTGTGCATCACTATTTATGGGAGCCTTTTGGTACAAAAATTGCCATCATGCCAACCTCAATGGCTTATACCTGAAGGGCAACACCTCGCAGTTTGCCACCGGCATAAATTGGTACACCTGGAAAGGGTATTACTACTCGCTCAAAGAGACCGAGATGAAGATGGCAGTAAAGAAGGAAGATCATTTGGTGCTGTAGATCCAACATCTAGATGAAGACAAAGCAGCACCACCTTTCAGTTCTCCAACCAGCCCCCCCCCCTCGCCCCTTTCTTTGCACATTGAATGGCCTCTTACCCTATGTTGGGCTTATTGCTTCCTTATCTGAACTCTATCAATGTCTTTACGGTTATGGGCATAAGAGCACTGTATAAATAAATAAAATGCAAGAATACAGCACCTGTTTCCTGGTTACCTCTTACACAGATACAAAGTTCTGGAGAAGTATGGAACATGCTGAATGTGGTTCTCATTGATAGTGATGAGTTACCAACAGGGCTGTCATTACCATCAGGCCCTGAGCTTGACTATAACATAATGAAGGATGACTCTAAGAGAGGCATCCTTTTTGTATTAAATGCAAATGTCAGATGTGGAACTTCTAAGATGCCACCTCCACACGTTCACCTAAGGGTTCCAGAAAGTCGGTATTGATGTTTGGGTGATGGTGGGAGGAATTTGATAACGTTTTGCCTAAGGTGCTGAAAAACCTTGCATTGACCCTGGTTACTGTGTCCCAATCTGGTATCTTCACGTGTAAGCTGCCTCAAGCCCATGATCTCTACACGCTAGAGTCAGAGTTATTGGTAGACTGTAGGGCGTATGCAGATGTAGTACTAGGACAGTTTCCATAGAGTATCTGCGCATGTACATAAATAGCACCTCTTATATAACCTATGGCAACACATTCCTGGGGTTCCACCAATGATCTAGAAGTAGTTCTGGTCATGATGGGGCCAATGGTATAGCGAAGTCTCCTCTTCCAGGGAACAAGGACCATCAGCTGGACTAATAATGCACGCAGCAATAGGGCAGGAGCAGTGTGCTGTGGTGGAACATCCTGTGAGGATATCAGGTTTATGTGTGGGTTCATCTTGGGTACAGTCCATCACTGCCTTGAGAAAAGGCTGCTCTTGCATCCTACCCCAGTACCTTTATGAGTACCTACGGATCACACAGAAGTATGCAGTGGCAATGTACAAAGAGGACGTTTCTTACATACACACTGGTTATACATGTAAACTACAATAGGTATAATAAATACAGGTCACATTAATATCAATCACATATAACACTAGGACTATTATAAAACCCTCACACTGGAACCATCCACCCCTAGAAAGTCAATGGTCACCTCAAGGAGTACATGAGCTTGGGCCATTGCCCGACTGTAAAGGCCCCCATATGGGATGCGGTCAAAATCCCGGCGGCGGAATTCCGTCCGCCACAATGCCGGCTCTTTCTCCCTCTATGGGTGTCCACGACACCCATAGAGGGAGAATAAAATAGTGTGCCAAGTGTAGAGAGGCACTGGGCCCGCTGCGTGGCAAGCGCAGCGAGCTTGCAAGGGGGGGGGGGGGCGATCCACAGCCCCCATTGTCCGCACTCCGGTGGTCGGGATTCCGGCGGCGGTATTTCGACTGTCGGGATTCCGTTCACCGGGATTTCATACTGAATTCCCCCATATATTACTGCGATTTGGTCCGATTTCTCCCATTCCTGGAACAGCTACAGATGGGGCATACACTTGGCTGATTATCTTTCACTGGACCTTCTCCACAGACTCAAGTCCACGCTGGCAGGCCAGTAGGATCTCCTGACTCCTTGCCCATCTCTGCACCCATCCTACCTCTCAGGCCAAGATCTACTTTAAAATGGCCTCAGTTTACAATTTGAAACCTCTCTATGATGCGGTGCCACCAGTGAGACTCAGTTTTGAGTGGTTAGATGAAGGCTAGTGAAGGGGCTGACTACAGAAAAGTTATTGAGGGGAATGTACTAAGGGAGAAATGCAGTAAAAAATCCAGTGCCAGGGTAAAGTCTAAATGGGCCTGGTGCTAATTCTATCTGCACCTGTTACATCTGCTTCCCTGCAGTGCACATGGTTTTGTCCATTTGAGCAGGAATTTTCCTCTAAATGTGAACTAGAATAAGGCCCTATGCCACAAGGATTGAGCCAAAATACACACTATACCAAACAGATTAAGCAATAATGCACAATATGCAGCATAAACAGCAGCATTGCATGCCGAAGGCGCGCATAAAAGATTTACACCATAATGCCCATTACATGTTAAGCCACACACCATAATGTCCATTACGTATTATGCCAAACACTATAATGCTTATTAAAAATGATGCTACATAAGTGCTGCTTACCTACATGCTCATTGCCAGGGGTTCCATGCTCGTTGCCATGTGGGATTATATGCTAATTGCCAATTGGGAATACATGCTCGCGCCGCCGGGCAGAAATGACAGCCATTGACAGCTGAGCAGAGAGCGGGGGGCTGCCTGGCTATATTCAGACCACTACACTTTTGTTGGTAAGCTGCTCAATCAGACCACTGCAGGTCCCGGCTATTTGAAATAATACCCCTTTCACACCAGAAAATGCAGGGACTTACCCGGGAATATGGTCCCAGGATCATGCAGGGACATTCCTGGGTTGGCCCCTTTTACACCAGCCTAGTCCCTGCATTTTCTGGTGTGAGGGGGAGAGAAAACCACCCCCCTCCCCCCATTAAACAACCAGCTATATCTTCAGAACCAACTGACCCATTTACATGTAGGCTTTGAATGATTTTGGTCCTGTGACATTGGGCTGTTTGGCTCCAGATAAATCTGTCCTCAAACAACATGAACAGCCATGAAATTACATTTCAGAAATGAAAAAATCAGTTTACCCGCAATATCTCTAGAACCAATGGACCAGCCTGGTATCAGATTGAAGGCCCAACGATTTGAGTTCGACTGGGATCAACCTCGAGCTTCTGTGATGCTGAAAGGGGAACTGGCAGCCATTGGAACTGGGTGGGGGCCGGAATTAACGTGTCCCATGTTATCCTATGGGGAAAATGTTCCAGCTTTGCCTGGTGGTATCTCCGATTCCCAGGGGCTAGTGATGCGGGGCCAGGCTCGTTGGAAAGCCCAGGCCCTCAGCTACAAAATGGGCCTATTTGGAGAGTGGGCCTTGAGCTGTAGCTCCATTAGGCCCATTGTTAATCTGGCCCTGAAAAAAACCTGCATTATGTACTAAAACCCCGTTGCCAGGGTTCCAAGGCTGTTGTTACCATATAGAAGCCTACTGGCTTCTTTCTGCAGTGCTCTGTGAGGGATCCAATCAGATCCCTCCCAGCATGCCCTGTAGCTGCCCGCTCACTCTGGTACCAGAGCGAATCATAATTGGTAGCTGTGCAGTGCTGCAGGTGAGGCAAATGTAACCTGCAGAGAGTTAGATTTGGGTGGGGTGTGTTCAAACTGAAATCTAAATCTCAGTGTAAAAATACCCGTATTTACCCTGCACAGAAAATATATAACAGTCTCTACCCCACCTGCAGTGCAGCATGGTTTTGCCAATTTTTAGAATAAATTTGTCCTGCGTTGAGGTCTGAATTAGGCCCCTGATCTGGTTGTTGCTTGTTGGGAGACTGAATGTTTCCACTTCCTCTAGTTTATTGAGATTTCTGGATAAGAGATCCATATCTGACATTCTGGCCTCAATCCGTTTCTAACAAGTCTGTTATCACAGTTGCCTACCCTCCTGCATTCTGCAGGAGACTCCCTGATATAGCAGCAATCTCCCTCATGTCACCTAGCCCCACATTACACTGTTACATCATAGTTACCTCCCCTCCTGCATTCTGCAGGAGACTCCCTGACATAGCAGCAATCTCCGTCTCTCCCTCATTAGTCTAGAAATCTCCCTCATGTCACCTAACCCACATTACACTGTTACATCATAGTTACCTCCCCTCCTGCATTCTGCAGGAGACTCCCTGACATAGCAGCAATCTACCTCTCTGCCTCATTAGTCTAGCAATCTCCCTCATGTCACCTAGCCCACATTACACTGTTACATCATAGTTACCTCCCCTCCTGCATTCTGCAGGAGACTCCCTGACATAGCAGCAATCTCCGTCTCTCCCTCATTAGTCTAGCAATCTCCCTCATGTCACCTGGCCCACATTACACTGTTACATCATAGTTACCTCCTCCCATGCATTCTGTAGGAGACTCCCTGACATAGCAGCAATCTCCATCTCTCCCTCATTAGTCTAACAATCTCCCTCATGTCACCTAGCCCACATCTCACTGTTACATCATAGTTACCAACCCTCCTGCATTCTGCAGGAGACTCCCTGACATAGCAGCAATCTCCGTCTCTCCCTCATTAGTCTAGCAATCTCCCTCATGTCACCTGGCCCACATTACACTGTTACATCATAGTTACCTCCCCCCATGCATTCTGCAGGAGACTCCCTGACATAGCAGCAATCTCCATCTCTCCCTCATTAGTCTAACAATCTCCCTCATGTCACCTAGCCCACATCTCACTGTTACATCATAGTTACCTCCCCTCCTGCATTCTGCAGGAGACTCCCTGACATAGCAGCAATCTCCCTCTCTCCCTCATTAGTCTAGCAATCTCCCTCATGTCACCTAGCCCACATTACACTGTTACATCATAGTTACCTCCCTTCCTGCCTTCTGCAGCAGACTCCCTGAAATAGCAGCAATCTCCCTCTCTCCCTCATTAGTCTAGCAATCTTCCTCATTTCATATAACTCACATTACACGGTTACATTTTTTTGGGGAAAAGGAATGAGAGACAGATACATTTACATAGAATCATCAGCACCATTTCCCAGCACTTTACCAAGTATAGTAACTCTGACTAACTGCTTTGGGGCTCATCTACATTTGGTTATAAGCAGGGGTTAAAGTGATGGGGAACTGGGAGGAACTGAGTTCCACCACCTCTAGTGGTAGGGGGGAAATGATTTCCACTTCCAATTCCAACAGAAAAGCCTGTCCCAGCTGCAGCTTCTTCTGGCACGGTGTATGTGATGTCATACCGTCACCACCGCAGAAGTGAAGAAGGACCAGTAACAGCAGGCTCTGTGCTTGCTGAAGACAGGGTGAGAGGGGGCTGGAGGGACACAGGGCAAGGGCGTAACTACCATAGGTCCAAGTGGTGCAGCTGCTATGCGGCCCAGAGCTGAAGGGGGCCCACCTTTACTGTCTAAGTAATATATTTTACATACGTTTATCACCATCACTTGCTAAATAGGAGGCCCTCACAAATTTTTCCTATGGGGCCTACGAATATCTAGTTACGCCCCTGACGTAGGGCATGGAGCTGCTGAGGGACACAGGGCATGGAGCTGCTGAGGGACATGGACAGTGAGCTGCTGGAGTGACAAATGTGTATAAGCAGCACATCCATGGACATTATGTGTATAAGGGGCAGTACTGTGTGATTTAATATGAATCAAGGGCACTACATGCGTTGAAATGTGTATATGACTGTGCTACTGTGTGTTGTATTTTTAAGTGGAATTACTATTGTGTGACCACATTATGAGGCCATTATCCCTTTATTGGAGGTAGGGCAAAATTCTCTGGCACTGGTCTAGGCTTTGCCTAATGAGGGGGGGGGGTTTCAGTGTTATGGGAAAAGAGTTCCACCACCTCTCCAGTACCACTTTAAGCCCTGGTTATAAGTAATTTTAAAAGATTCCTTACAGATGTAGCAGTACACACCCACGCTTCTAGGTGCCACGTTCACAATCTCTTTTCACGATCTCTCCATATATGGAACTAGACACACCCTTTGGGAGGAGCATGGTACGCCCCCCCCCCCCAGTGCAAATTTTTATTACCAACTATAATCTCCCTGAAACTAGTTTTCAAAAGTAGGCAAGTATGGTCTGTTATACATGGGGTCATATTTAAGACACAGGCTATTTATCCATCTATGTTAAATGAAGTGACTCTCCTACATACTCTTACATATAATACAATAATGATACTGCTGTCTGCATGTCATATCCTGCCTAAAAATTGCCACATTGGGGACATGTGACGGCTGTCACATTTGTGCGCCATTGGCCCTTTCTTTTTTGACATGAAAGGCCATTAGCATTGCCGTGCTCTGCACCCTTTCTATACTAAATAGTATAGTGAATGTGTCCGCAGAAGCTTCCCTTTATACTGAAACTCTGGTAACCACACAAGTAGATTATGATCGGGGATGATGGTGAGGTCTCCATACAGATATGGCTGATGGAGTTTTTGGAAAGTTATAGGTTTGATCACATGAAACCCCAATCTGTGTGCAGTGACATTAGACAGAATTGCACCGTATGTATGCACCTTTTAGGATCGGTGTGACAAATCGTGTCCATAGTTAAAAAACACCCATAGGTATAGATGGCAAAACAGCCCGGCATGGCATTAATTCCTGTTTAAGACATCAATGAAATTCCACATGATGGTCACCAGCTTTGGCAAACTGACCCTTAGTAAGTATGTAACCCCACAACGGGACACTTCTGCACCACTGATGTTCATTAATGGGTAACACCACTGACAAATAATGACCGCCCGGGTGCGGGCAATCTGCAACTGCGCCAACACTTCAGCAGGGCCCTGCGTCGGCGGGAGATCTGGAATTTGTGGGCACACAGGAAAATGATATGAAAAAGGGGGTACACTTGCAGGCCAAGAAAGTGAGGCGCCCCTCAAGTTATTCCTGGTTCTACCCATGGACCAAAATAAAAAAAACATGGGCGGTATTATGAGCGTTATACTGCAGGGTGTGCGCAGAAGAGTTTATACGTGTTTATGTACAGAAAGCGCAGGCCACCGCATACCCGCTGCCAATTGTCCGGACAGATAAGCTCCATATGTTATTATGTTATTATTGCGCGTTTCTGACTAACTATAAGTCTGTTGTTTAATAGTAGTAACATAAATAGCGGGGGGGGGGGGGGGGGGGGTCAGCGTCACAGCTAACAGCTGGGGTCTCCACACTGTCAGTAAGACCACTGGGGGTAAAAAAGAGAAGAAATACTCGCACAAGGTGAGTTTTGGCAGCGCTTAAATCAATGAATGGAAAACAAAATTTGTTTACAAATGTATAAATCTTTTTACTGGTTTAAAAATGCATATATACATACAATATAATGATACAGTCATGAACAAATAATCATAATAAAAATTATTAAAATGGAAAAGGTGGGGAATAAAAGTAAACTGGAATTAATGGAAATAAAGTTAGTAAAGAATTATCCCGTCTCAAAGGACATGTATTTTGTGAGCAGATAATGTAGTCACTTGACTTGTGGAAAAAACGGGTAAGTGCACTTTACCAATTTTTGAAGTATCTGGATCTTTGTGGAGCAATTTTTGATGATAGGAGCTGGATGAATCCTCACAATAGATGCGGCTTATTTGTCGTGCCGCTGGAGGGGTCAGTGATCGCTGGATGCAGTGGACCTCTGTGATGAGGTGTGAGACAGATGGAACGTGTCTCCAACACCAGAGGAATGATGTTTTAGCGATATGACAAATTGAAATTGCAAAGTTGTAAAAGTGTGGCTTCCGTGACCCAGGGGTGGCCTCACTGGTGTGGATGTTGGTACCAGTGGTATCTGGGAGCACGGTGTCCGCCTTGTAGCTGAATAACCAGATAAGCAAATGAGACAAATGTCCACAATGAAGTCAATCTCACAAACCGTCCTGAGGCTGGGATGGGGGTAGCAAATTCTCTAACGCGTTTCACTGCGTCCTGCAGCTTTATCAAAGGTGTGGGGGACTGTGTAACTGATGCAGGTATATATACCTTCCTTAATGAGTACCTTAATGCACCTGTGAGGTGCAGTTTACCAATACAGGTACATCAGATAGATAGATCTGATGTACCTGTATTGGTAAACTGCACCTCACAGGTGCACTAACTTACTCATTAAGGAAGGTATATATACCTGCATCAGGTACACAGTCCCCCACACCTTTGATAAAGCTGCAGGACGCAGTGAAACGCGTTAGGTGATTTGCTCCCCCCATCCCAGCCTCAGGACGGTTTGTGAGATTGACTTCATTGTGGACATTTGTCTCATTTGCTTATCTGGTTATTCAGCTACAAGGCGGACACCGTGCTCCCAGATACCACTGGTACCAACATCCACACCAGTGAGGCCACCCCTGGGTCACGGAAGCCACACTTTTACAACTTTGCAATTTCAATTTGTCATATCGCTAAAACATCATTCCTCTGGTGTTGGAGACACGTTCCATCTGTCTCACACCTCATCACAGAGGTCCACTGCATCCAGCGATCACTGACCCCTCCAGCGGCACGACAAATAAGCCGCATCTATTGTGAGGATTCATCCAGCTCCTATCATCAAAAATTGCTCCACAAAGATCCAGATACTTCAAAAATTGGTAAAGTGCACTTACCCGTTTTTTCCACAAGTCAAGTGACTACATTATCTGCTCACAAAATACATGTCCTTTGAGACGGGATAATTCTTTACTAACTTTATTTCCATTAATTCCAGTTTACTTTTATTCCCCACCTTTTCCATTTTAATAATTTTTATTATGATTATTTGTTCATGACTGTATCATTATATTGTATGTATATATGCATTTTTAAACCAGTAAAAAGATTTATACATTTGTAAACAAATTTTGTTTTCCATTCATTGATTTAAGCGCTGCCAAAACTCACCTTGTGCGAGTATTTCTTCTCTTTTTTTGAACCAGTGAGGAGTGACTACCCTCACACCCAGGCAGCAGCTTTTATTGTAGGATCAGCTCACTGTTAAAGCGCCTGAATATTCCTAGCGAATATTTTTTACCACTGGGGGTAATACTGGTGCTTTCCACAGAAAACAAAGGCTCCCAGTCTGCTTCATATACGGGAACCCAAAGCAGGAACCTGGGCAGGAAACAGCCTGGATACATTGTGCGTTGTGTTACATTATAACACAATACTGATGTCCCCACTGACTGTGCCACATAATACATAAAGGGCTTCGGGGGGGGGGGGGGGGGGGCAAATAATACAGGATCTCCAATCATTACCCAACATGTACTACCCAGCAACACTCACACATTATAATTACAGAGATCTTACTCACTATGTCAGTTTGAAAAGTTTGAAGAAACTCAGCGAGCCCGAAGTGTGCTCCCAACACCCATTGCAGTGACCTAAATCATGCATAGGGGGCCGTACGTACTTATGGACCCTCTGCCAAAGGAGAAGGGCCCCGTTACTCCCCTAACCCCTCACAGCCATAAGGCCGAAGAGGGGAAAAAAGGGATCAGTGGGTTCTCTTCCCTGAAATTTAGAGAGACCCATTTTCCTCAACCCCCAGAAAGGTTAGGACTGTGGGTCCTCCGCACCCAAAGGTTTGGAGATCGGCAGTAGGCTTCCCTCCGCCTTGCGGCTTGGGGTCTCCCTCAAGGGACCGAAGCTCTCCCAAAAAGGATGAGAGCTTTAGTACATTGACGAGTGGATGGCCCCATACACACAGGGTCATACACACAGCCCAAAAAGTAACACACTACAGAAAACAGAAAACGTGAAAAGTGACAAATGTGAGAGGGAAAATAAATAAGAAAGAGACCCTAGGCAGAAGGCCGGGGTGGGGGTGTGAAAATTGTCCTACCCCAACCAAAAGGCCCAGGGTAAGGACGTGAAGCGCTAACCTAAAGGAAGAGTGCGCAGTGCACGTGCCATATTAGTGCATGGTGACTATGGGTCAGATGTACTAAGCTTCACAAAGTGATAAAATGGAGAGTGATAAACAGCCAGCCAATCAGCTCCTACCTGCCATGTCACAAACTGGGTTTGAAAAATGACAGGTAGGAGCTGATTGGCTGGTGGTTTATCACTCTCTATTTTATCACTTTGTGAAGCTTGCCGTTTGAGATCACCCGTGCATGTTCCGGCACCCCCGAGATTCCCTGGGGGCACAGTGCAGCCTTGGACCCCAGGCAGCCGGCCAGTCAGCGTCCGACCAAGTGTTTCTCTGCTCCCACCTAGGGCACTTTCCACCCCTGGCATGGGAATGGGTACTCCACTGGACTTTTCGAATGACTCTCTTAGGGGTTGAGACCCCCTCAGAAGAGCAATCTACTCAGTCTCAGTGTTTCTCCGATCCCAAGGTTAAGGTACTCAGCCAGACCTTTCACCACTCCCAGGCATGAGGGGTCCCACACCCTCCGCCCATCAGAGCAGCTACTCAGTCCGGCCTTTCACTATTCTCTGCCAGGGGCCGGTCCATACCCACTGATAAGAACAGATACTACACTTGATCTTAGCCAAAAGGCAGAGAAGCGATGTTAGTATTACACCTGCAGAGCCACACATTATAAGTACGGAGATATTACTCACTATTCATTTACATTTACTCATTTATTACCGGGAATTAGAACCCATCTTATCAGCAGGGGATAAGTGTCAAGCGTCCTTGATCTCCAAGCTCCACACTTCAGAATATATCACATATATAACGGGCATTAAAATCCCTGTGATTAAATTAATTAGGTTGGATAATTTCCAAATTACAGTGGAGCCTCATTTTCATGTTTCCTTGATCATTTCGCCTTAACTAAAATTGTGACTGCTGTCATACTTTCTCAAATAATGAGAATTATTTTTTTCAATATAGTTAGACGTACTACTTTATTAGCTTAATGTATCCATTAAAAGTTATGTTTTAAATTGTTCAATTATCATTATTTCAAGTGTGCCCCAAAAAGCCTTTGCTGTTCTCCCTTTTTCCGGTCACTCCTGTGACCCCTGTTATTTTCATATTACTCACTATGTCAGTATTATAAATGCAGGGAACTTATGGCCTTATTCCAGTTCATTCTTAGAGTCAAATTCCTTCTTAGATGGACAAAACCATGTGCACTGCAGGTGGCGCAGATGTAACATGTGCAGAGAGAGTTAGATTTGGGTGGGGTTTTACTTCAAAGTGAGATCTATATTGCAGTGTAAAAATAAGCAGTCAGTATTTTCCCTGCACAGAAACAAAATAACTCAACCAAATCTAAATCTCTCTGCACATGATACATCTACCCCCCTGCAGTGCACATGGTTTTGTCCAGCTAAGAAGGAATTTGCCTCTAAGAGTGAACTAGAATAAGGCCCTTACTCACTATGGGGCTTATTCTCACTTTATGGAAATAGCCCTATAAGCCCGTAACTAGATGTCAGTGTCTTTAGCTGCTGAAATACCACTAGCTGCACTGTACCACCATTGGCCCTGTGCTAGGTGCAGATATTCCGGCCTCCACATTGGCTGATTACGCGTCACTGCACTCCCATATTACACCCGTATGGTGCGCTGTCTGAGTGTATCTGCTAGTGGCAATAAACCAATAAAATAAAATAGAAAGTGGGCATTTAATGGGGATTTTGCAGATGAATACAGTAAATGAATACCATACAGCACTGCTTTATATATGTTCTGCATACGTTATAATGCTGCCGGATTTACCAATACAGGTCTCAACAGAATGATACTCAAACTCTATGAAGATATTATTTAGTTCAGACTCATAACTGGGGAGGTCACTAGTTGTCTTGTCTGGTATATCCTGGGTTATTAAGCACCACTTACTGTATACCCACCATCCCTTACCCTCTTCCCATCATTCTCCCTCACCCTCTCCCCATAACACTTTCTCTCTCTCTCTCTTATCCCATTTCTCTCTCCCCCCTTCTCTTATCCCATTTCTCTCTCTCCCTCTCTCTTATCCCATTTCTCTCTCACCCTCTCTTATCCCATTTCTCTCTCTCCCCTTCTCTTATCCCATTTCTCTCTCTCACCCTCACTTATCCCATTTCTCTCCCTCTCTTATCCCATTTCTCTCTCTCCCCTTCTCTTATCCCATTTCTCTCTCTCACCCTCTCTTATCCCATTTCTCTCTCCCCTTCTCTTATCCCATTTCTCTCTCCCCCTCTCTTATCCCATTTCTCTCTCCCCCTCTCTTATCCCATTTCTCTCTCTCCCCTTCTCTTATCCCATTTCTCTCTCCCCCTCTCTTATCCCATTTATCTCTCACCCTCTCTTATCCCATTTCTCTCTCTCCCCTTCTCTTATCCCATTTCTCTCTCACCCTCTCTTATGCCATTTCTCTCCCTCTCTTATCCCATTTCTCTCTCTCCCCTTATCTTATCCCATTTCTCTCTCCCCCTCTCTTATCCCATTTCTCTCTCCCCCTCTCTTATCCCATTTCTCTCTCACCCTCTCTTATCCCATTTCTCTCTCTCCCCTTCTCTTATCCAATTTCTCTCTCTCCCCTTCTCTTATCCCATTTCTCTCTCACTCTCTCTTATCCCATTCCTCTCCCTCTCTTATCCCATTTCTCTCCCTCTCTTATCCCATTTCTCTCTCACCCTCTCTTATCCCATTTTTCTCCCTCTCTTATCACATTTCTCTCTATCACCCTCTTTTAACCCATTTTGCTATCGCCCCTTTCTTATCCCATTTCTCTCTCCCCCTCTTATCCCATTTCTCTTTCGCTCTCTCTCCCCCTCTATCCCATTTCTCTCTCTCCCCCTCTATCCCATTTCTCTCTCTCCTCCTCTATCCCATTTCTCTCTCTCCCCCTCTATCCCATTTCTCTTTCTCCCCCTCTCTCTTATCCCATTTCTTTCTCTCCCCCTCTATCCCATTTCTCTCTCTCCCCCTCTATCCCATTTCTCTCTCTCCCCCTCTATCCCATTTCTCTCTCTCTCCCTCTATCTTATCCCATTTCTCTCTCTCCCCCTCTATCCCATTTCTCTCTCTCCTCCTCTGTCCCATTTTTCTCTCTCCCCCTCTATCCCATTTCTCTCTCTCCCCCTCTATCCCATTTCTCTCTTTCCCCCTCTATCCCATTTCTCTCTCTACCCCTCTCTCTTATCCCATTTCTCTCCCTCATACCATTTCTCTCTTTCCCCCTCTATCCCATTTCTCTCTCTCCCCCTCTATCCCATTTCTCTTTCTCCTCCTCTATCCCATTTCTCTCTCTCCCCCTCTATCCCATTTCTCTCTCCTCCTCTATCCCATTTCTCTCTCTCCCCCTCTATCCCATTTCTCTCTCTCCCCCTCTATCCCATTTCTCTCTCTCCTCCTCTATCCCATTTCTCTCTCTCCCCCTCTATCCCATTTCTCTCTCTCCCCCTCTCTCTTATCCCATTTCTCTCTCTGACACAGCATCTATTCTGCAGCACGAGGGGCTGGGGACATAGCCAGCAGCTCAGTGTGTAGATATTCAATGCCCTGTATTAGGGATATAAAGAGCGATGTATGAAAAACTTTTAATTATAGATGTGTGAAGAAAAATAATAAATGGTGCAAAAAGAGATTCATTAGATTGAAAATTGAAGATTAAAAACATTCTCTGTCTACTGTTATTATAGTGTTTGTCCGTTATTGGTATTATATAAGTAATTGCTGGGTTAGTGTGTGGTTATGATCTAATATAGATTTGTCACTCTTAAGGTCCATGCACACTGGGCGGCTTTCCCCCTGCCCGGCGTCGACGGGAGAGGGGAGGACGGCGTTGCATAGCGCAGCGCTACGCAAAGCCATCGTGAAAGCCGCTCCGTATAACCAGCAGAGGAGCAGCTTTCCCGGCGATGTAGCGGGAGCACGCAGCAGCACAGACCGCTCATTGCTGAAGCATACACACTGGGCGGCTTTTAGCTGAAAGCCACTCAAACATTCAGCTCATAGTCGCCCAGTGTGTATGGGCCTTAAGTGTGTCATGTGCTGCCAGTCAGCCGCAGCTTTCATCTGTACACTTGTTTGATGGATGTTTTATTCACAAGCTTGTGAGTAATATTTCAGCGCTTACAGTTGTGATACGTATTGACGTATATTTTGTTGCAGTAGTTACTTAATAAGGGAATCTTTAGTGGAGACAAATGTTTCCATGTGTTTCCCTTTTTGTATATATACAGATGGAGCACTGGTCTTCCACCGGAAGGGGATGTGTGTGCACGAGATACACGCGCATACCCTTCAACCGGAGCTCTCCCCGGGTCCCCGCCTCCTCGTCGCTGTCCCCCATCGCCATCCTCCACCTCCCTGCTCCCCCCCTAACCCTGTCCATCTCCCTGCAGTGGAGACGGCAGGGTTCCCGATCCCCGTCGACAGTAACCTGGGACGTGCGCGACCCAATCAGATGTACGTCCAATTGCTAGTGGGGGTGGTCTGGCGAGCCCCAGCACTGAATGAGTGTCTGTATATATGGTTTGCCTCTCCACTTACTATGTCCCAGAATACTATTAATTCTATTTTCTGAGGTTTATAGCAGTGCAAAAGAGTCCCTGAGCTTGTACCCTTCTATATAGGTGCACTGTGATTATGATACTGCAGTGGGAGAGAGAGTTTATATATATATATATATATATATATATATATATATATATATATATATATATATATACAGTACATAACACACCACACACAGTACAACACACACCCACAAACACTACAACGCGCACACACAAAAACTGTACACAACACATACACACACATACATACATACATACATACCACACCACACACAGTACAACACACACCCACATACACTACAACACAAACACAGTGAGGCACGCAGGGGGGGTTTTGGTTGCCCGGACCCCCCCCCCCTCCTCTTGGCAAGTGCCTTATATTATGACAACAATAGCACTGGTATATAATATGATCAGCAGAGCTGCCACCACATCATGCAGTGTAAAGGCCCCCATACACTAGCCGATTTTGGTCAGATTTAGGCCAGATCAGTCGGATCTGGCCTAAATCGGACCAAAATCGGCTAGTTTTGATGTCCCCTCAGATCCGATGCGCGGTCCCGTGCGCATCGGATCTGCGTCGGGTGGTCGGACCTGCTGCACGTCCGACCACCCGACTTGGGACCTAGTGGGGCGGTGCGGCGGTGGAGGGAGCAAGGGGGGCTGGGGACGCTGCGAGGGACACAGGCGGCATAGAGCCGGGCGGGGGGAGCCGGGAGCTGTCAGCACTGAATAAAAAAAAAAAAAGCCCATACAATGAATGGGCGGCCTGTGATTGGCTGAGCGCTCTCTCAGCCAGTCAGCAATTGGCTGAGAGAGCGCTCAGCCAATCACAGGCTGCCCATTCATTGTATACAGTAGGCTTTTTTTTCTAGCACTGACAGCTCCCGGCTCCCTCTGCCCGGCTCTATGCTGCCTGTGTCCCCCGCAGCGTCTGTGTCCCCCGCAGCGTCTGTGTCCCCCGCAGTGTCTGTGTCCCCGCAGCGTCCCCAGCCCCCCTGCTCCCACCAGCAGCCCCCCCCCCCCTGCTCCCCGGGTTATTTACATGTGATAAATTGAGACGATTTATCACATGTAAAAAATGGCACATCAAGTGCCAATCTAATCAAGCTCCCCCGGGGAGCAGCCGGGGAAGCTCAGGGGGAAGTCGGGGGCGACTTGTCCTAAGGACAAGTCACCCTAGTGTATGGGGGCCTTAAGGGACAGAGCGGAGCTGCTGCACATGCCCAGTGTACCAGCTTCTTCTACCACATTTACCGTGTGTGTGGATCTGAGCCCTCACACTGGACCAGAGAGCAGCTGCAAGGAGGAAGAGACAGGAGCCTTACCATGAAGTGGGAGATTGTGAGCATAGAAAGTGCAGTACTGGGTCTTTTATGTTTGTGTATATATTTATTATATGTTTAACCTTTTCCTGACCATTTATCTTATTTAAAGGTTTTGAAAGATCTTGTACAATATCCAAGTATAAAAAGACTGTACTTACTCCAATGCGCTGCAGACTAGAAGATTTTGGATTGCATTTGGATAGCCCCGTCTAAAAATCCTGCGTTTGCCACTGCACATAAAAACAGTACACAACACATACACAAACATACATAACACAACACACACAGTGCAACACACACCCAAATACACTAGAACACACACAAAAAATAAATGCATCATAGGTGCAATCTCAGGAGTGGATGTGGAATTCATCAACATACACAAGTCAGGAGCGGTGCGTTTCACACAACAACTCCACACCTGATGTCATTGCTGTCATTGAGTATCAATGCAAACACATTCTAACATTATGGTGGAGGCTTTAACAAATGACGGTCTCGGGCCTCTGGCACAGTATAAGATGACATTTTACAGCAATTTTGGAAATTTTAAAAAAATCCCTTTAAGGTTTTCCTGGGCAACGCTTGGCGGGTCAGCTAGTACTGAAACAAATAGTTAACGTCTCCGAGTGTCAGCAGAATCCGTCGCTCGTTCCTCCTGACACTTGCAGATTCTGGTTACAATGAACAAACACTTTTGGGTAAAAAGCCCCAACCCTGGATTTCCCCCATTTCCTTCCCCAATGCTCCGGGGCTGGGGATATATATTCCCCTGTCTGTCAGTGTCACACACACAGGAGACGGCTGCTACACTGCCATGCAGGTAAGTCATTCACCATCTTCATTCTCTGTCATTATCTTGTTCTGGTGCAGATATCTAACAGCCGGCTCTGGCCTTATCTCTAGATCCTCATCTTCATTGCATTGTGCCATGCTTACCGAATCACCGGGAGCCCAACCAATGGTCTATCCGGGGATCCACTGAAATCATTGGGTAAGATCAGTAGTGCAATGTTTGTTTATCTATCAGACTCTTAAGTGGGACATATATATGTGATACATTGTGTCACTTTACAGATCGACTGAACCATAGGAATCAATGTATCTATATTAAAGTTCCGGGAGCAGAACATTCCTCCATCTTAGGGAGTGAAGCTAAATGCCTATAGTCAGCATTACCATACTATCCCTCTAAGCTGGGAGGTTTGTGGATTCACACAGGTTATGCGGCTGCTTCTAACCAGGTGAAATGCAGGGTTAAAGTTTTCCAGCCCCAGAACCTGTGTAATTCATGAGTGCCCTGGTGGTGATATAATGTATATAATTTGAGAGGCAGCGTGTGACAGGGAGAGGCAGGGGGAGGCAGAGTGTGACAGGGAGAGGCAGGGGGAGGTAGAGTGTGACAGGGAGAGGCAGGGGGAGACAGAGTGTGACAGGAAGAGGCAGGGGGAGGCAGAGTGTGACAGGGAGAGGCAGGGGGAGACAGAGTGTGACAGGGAGAGGCTGGGGGAGGCAGAGTGTGACAGAGAGAGGCATAGTGTTACAGGGAGAGGCAGAGGGTGACAGGGAGAGGAAGGGGGAGGCAGAGTGTGACAGGGAGAGGGTGACAGGGAGAGGCAGAGGCTGACAGGGAGAGGCATGGGGAGGCAGAGTGTGACAGGGGGAGACAGAGTGTGACAGGGAGAGGCAGAGGATGACAGGGAGAGGCAGGGGGAGGCAGAGTGTGACAGAGAGAGGCATAGTGTTACAGGGAGAGGCAGAGGGTGACAGGGAGAGGCAGGGGAGGCAGAGTGTGACAGGGAGAGGGTGACAGGGAGAGGCAGAGGCTGACAGGGAGAGGCATGGGGAGGCAGAGTGTGACAGGGGGAGACAGAGTGTGACAGGGAGAGGCAGAGGATGACAGGGAGAGGCAGGGGGAAGCAGAGTGTGACAGGGAGAGGCAGAGGGAGGCAGAGTGTAACAGGGAGATGCAGGGTGTGACAGGGAGAGGCAGGGGAGGCAGAGTGTGACAGAGAGAGGCAGAGTGTGATAGGGAGATGCAGGGCATGACAGGGAGAGGCAGAGTGTGACAGGGAGAGGCAGAGTGTGACAGGGAGAGGCAGAGGATGACAAGGGGAGGCAGGGGGAGGCAGAGTGTGACAGGGAGAGACAGGGGAGGCAGAGTGTGACAGGGAGAGGCAGGGAGAGGCAGAGTGTGACAGGGAGAGACAGGGTGACAGGGAGAGGCAGGGAGGGGAAGGGAGTGGAAGAGGGTGATAGGGAGAGTAAGGGAGAGGAAGAGTGTGAAACAGAAAAAAAGTGGGTGAAAGGGAGAGGCAGAGGGTGATAGAGAGAGGCAGGGAGAGGCAGAGGTTGACAGGGAGAGGCAGAGAATGAACTGGAGAGATAGGGAGAGAAAGGGAGAGGCAGGGAGAGGCAGAGTTTGACAGGAAAAAACAGTGGGTGACAGGGACAGCAGTGGACTGCACCTGCTGCACTAATGGTAGTTCTACAGAGTCACTCGGAATCAAACATTCAAAATGTGCAAGCAAGAGCGCATACCTTACTTCCACATAAATGAAATGCCTGACACCATGTACAGGTATCTGTATACAGGAAGCGGGTGCTTACCTGTACTCA
Organism: Crinia signifera; assembly: GCF_055691185.1. NCBI lineage: Eukaryota > Metazoa > Chordata > Amphibia > Anura > Myobatrachidae > Crinia > Crinia signifera. The sequence goes on from NC_139223.1 coordinate 12,413,644, forward strand.
CAATGGAACTGACGTTAACACTCCTCAAAAGGTATCTTTTCAACTCCTTCCTGATATGAAGTGATGATAAAGCTCCTCAGGAAATATCTCTATAGTATATTCCACTGCTTATATGTATAAATAACAATATATATACATTATCAAAATAATATTTGAACATAATTCTTAAAAACTTATGGAGTTCTGTCTGTTGGGCAAATGAGGGAGGCTTGAGATTAGGGCCCTTATTCAGATCACATTGCAGTACAAATTTGTTCTCAAAGGGGCAAAACCATGTGCATTGCAGGTGGGGCAGATGTAACATGTGCAGAGAGTTAGATGTGGGTGGGGTGTGTTGAAACTGAAATCTAAATTGCAGTTTTAAAATAATTGAACCAGCATTTACCCTGCACAGAAACAAAATAACTCACCCAAATCTAACTCTCTCTATACTTATTACATCTGCACCCCCCCCCCCTCATGGTTGCCTAACCCTCCCTGACATAGCAGCAATCTCCTTCTCTCCCTCACTAGTCTAGCAATCTCCCTCATGTCACCTTGCCCACATTACACTGTTATATCATAGTTACCTCCCCTCCTGCATTCTGCAGGAGTCTCCCTGAAATAGCAACAATCTCCCTCTCTCCCTCATTAGTCTTGCAATCTCCCTCATTTCACCTATCCCACATTACACTATTACATCATAGTTACCTCCCCTCCTGCATTCTGCAGGAGACTCCCAGACATAGCAGCAATCTCCATCTCTCCCTCATTAGTCTAGCAATCTCCCTCATGTCACCTTGCCCACATTACACTGTTATATCATAGTTACCTCCCCTCCTGCATTCTGCAGGAGTCTCCCTGAAATAGCAACAATCTCCCTCTCTCCCTCATTAGTCTTGCAATCTCCCTCATTTCACCTATCCCACATTACACTGTTACATCATAGTTACCTCCCCTCCTGCATTCTGCAGGAGACTCCCTGAAATAACAGCAATCTCCCTTCTCTCTCCCTCATTAGTCTAGCAATCTCCCTCATGTTACCTAGCCCACATTACACTGTTACATCATAGTTACTTCCCCTCCTGCATTCTGCAGGAGACTCCCTGACATAGCTGCAATCTCCCTCTCTAGCTCATCAGTCTAGCAATCTCCCTCATGTCACCTAGCCCATATTACACTGTTACATCATAGTTACCTCCCCTCCTGCATTCTGCAGGAGACTCCCTGACATAGCAGCAATCTCCCTCTCTCCCTCATTAGTCTAGCAATCTCCCTCATGTCACCTAGCCCACATTACACTGTTACATCGTAGTTACCTCCCCTCCTACATTCTGCAGGAGACTCCCTGACATAGCAGCAATCTACCTCTCTCCCTCATTAGTCTAGCAATCTCCCTCATGTCACCAAGCACACATTACACTGTTACATCATAGTTACCTCCCCTCCTGCATTCTGCAGGAGACTCCCTGACATAGCAGCAATCTCCCTCTCTCCCTCATTAGTCTAGCAATCTCCTTCATGTCACCTAGCACACATTACACTGTTACATCATAGTTACCTCACCTCCTACATTCTGCAGGAGACTCCCTGACATAGCAGCAATCTCCCTCTCTCCCTCATTAGTCTAGCAATCTCCCTCATGTCACCTAGCCCACATTACACTGTTACATCATAGTTCCCTCCCCTCCTGCATTCTGCAGGAGACTCCCTGACATAGTAGCAATCTCCCTCTCTCCCTCGTTAGTCTAGCAATCTCCCTCATGTCACCTAGCACACATTACACTGTTACATCATAGTTACCTCCCCTCCTGCATGCTGCAGGAGACTCCCTGACACAGCATCAATCTCCCTCTCTCCCTCATTAGTATAGCAATCTCCCTCATGTCACCTAGCCCACATTACACTGGTACATTTTTGGGGAAAAAAGGAATGAGAGACAGATACATTTACATTGAATTATCAGCACCATTTCCCAGCACTTTACCAAGTATAGTATCTCTTACTAACTGCTTTGGGACTCATCTACATTTGGATATAAGTCATTTAAAAAGATTCCTCTCAGATGTAGCAGTACACACCCACGCTTCTAGGTTCCACATTCACAATCTCTTTTCACAATCTCTCCATATATGGAGCTAGACACGCCCTTTGAGAGGAGAGGAGCATGACACGCCCCCTCATTGGGGCGCTGTGCAAAATTCTACTACCAACTATAATCTCCCTGAAACTAGTTTTTAAAAGTAGGCAAGTATGGCCGAGGTCTGGATCATAGGTGCTAAACTGGGAAGCACTAAACATAGGGCGAGATTTATTGTGTTGACCGTTTTTCCGAAAATGCGATTTTTGCTCAAATCGCCCTGTATCGCCGTTTTTTAAAATCGCATTTTTGCCGCAAAATTGCATATTTAATGAGGTGTGTATTCCGGCATGAAAAGTACGAGAAAGTGCGATGTAGGGCGATTTTCGGGATGAAAAGTGCATTTTTTTTAGTCATGAAAAGGTGCGATTTTGTTAAAATGTGCGATTTTGTGATAAAAAAAATAAATAAATAAATTGGCGTGAGGTCCCTGTACATAACCAGCCCCTGGCTCATTGAGCCGGACCTGGTTCCAAAAATACAGGGGACAAAAAGCGTAGGGGTCCCCCGTATTTCTGAAACCAGCCCCGGACTCTTGGACCGGTCCTGGTTCCAAAAATACGGGGGACCAAAAATCTGGGGGTCCCCCGTATTTTGAAACCAGCACCGGGCTCCAACAGCCCGCAGTGTCATGCCACAGCTGGGGGACACTTTTTACACAAGGTCCCCCGGCCGTACCATGAGCACCGTGGCTGGTCAGCCTTGGATGGGGTACCTGGAGGAGTGGGGACCCCCCCAATAAAGGGGTCCCCACCCCCAGGCTTCACCCGTCCAGGGCTGAAGCCCGGGGCTGTCACCGGCGTCCCTGGCCATTGGACGCCGGCCTGATATGGTTAAATTCACATTCTTAACATTGCTTAATACAGGAGAACTACAAGTGCCAGCAGACCTCCCCCGCATGCTGGGACTTAGAGAACAACAAGTCCCAGCATGCGGGGCATTAATGGGCCCGCTGGGACTTGTAGTCCACCTGTAAAAAGAATGTTAAAATAAAGCACACACACAGAAAAGTAAAACTTTATTACACACACATCCACACACACCTCACTTTTATACCGCTATACATACCGATCCAGGATCCAGCGCTGGTCTCTCTGCAGCAGAGCCGGACAGCCCGCACTGACAGCGGGCTGAACCGGCTTCCTCCAATGCAGCTAACAGCTTCTGTCGCGCTGTCCCAGCGCGACACAGGCTGAGAGCGTGATTGGGCGATGCATCTCCATGGAGACGCATAGCTCAGCCCTGATTGGCTGAGCTATGCGTCTCCATGGAGACAAATAAGCCGGAGATGCTCTCAGCCTCTGTTGCGCTGGGACAGAGGAAGGAGCTGCATCGGAGGAAGCCGGTTCAGCCCGCTGTCAGTGCGGGCTGTCCGGCTCTGCTGCAGAGAGACCAGCGCTGGATCCTGGATCGGTATGTATAGCGGTGTAAAAGTGAGGTGTGTGGATGTGTGGATGCAATAAAGTTTTACTTTTCTGTGTGTGTGTTTTCTTTTAACATTCTTTTTACAGGTGTACTACAAGTCCCAGCGGGCCCAGTAATGCCCCGCATGCTGGGAATTGTGGTTCTCCAAGTTCCAGCATGCCGGTGAGGTCTGCTGGCACTTGTAGTTCTCCTGTATTAAGCAATGTTAAGAATGTGAATTTAACCATATCAGGCCGGCGTCCAATGGCCAGGGACGCCGGTGACAGCCCCGGGCTTCAGCCCTGGACGGGTGAAGCCTGGGGGGGGGGACTCCTTTATTGGGGGGGTCCCCACTCCTCCAGGTACCCCGTCCAAGGCTGACCAGCCACGGTGTTCATGGTACGGCCGGGGGACCTTGTGTAAAAAGTGTCCCCTGGCTGTGGCATGACACTGCGGGCTGTTGGAGCCCGGTGCTGGTTTCAAAATACGGGGGACCCCCAGATTTTTGGTCCCCCGTATTTTTGGAACCAGGACAGGTCAAAGAGTCCGGGGCTGGTTTCAGAAATACGGGGGACCCCTACGCTTTTTGTCCCCCGTATTTTTGGAACCAGGTCCGGCTCAATGAGCCCGGGGCTGGTTATGTACAGGAGGGGGGACCTCACGCCCCAATTATTATTTTATATTACTTTTACACATATTTAACCAAAGAACCATACACAGATCACAATGATCTGTGCATGGTTCTGACAAAATCGCCATGTTTCTGACCAAATCGCCAGTCAGGATCAGGTCTATTTTTTTTTTGAACTTTAGACCATTTTTTTGGGCGATTTCCAAATTCGCATCTCATTAAAAATGCGAATTGTATCTTTTTCAATGGGGAAAACATCTGGATGCGAATTCCGGAGTTAAAAAAAATCACACTTGCAAAAAGTGCGATTTATGCCGCAAATCGCCACCCATTAAGTAGTCGATTTTGGAAAAAAATGAAAAAACGACCGTTTTTGCGATAAAAATCGCCAAAACCCCAACATCGATCTCTAATAAATGTCACCCCCCATGTTAGATTGTACCTTCTCTCAAGACCTTCTTCACATGAGCACCTCCAAACAAGAAAGACTCCCCCCAGCCTGCTGGGATCTGATTGGATGCAGGTGTTGATGGGAAAGTTACACGCATTACACCATTATCACATGAGAACGAGAGTCTGTGATCTTCTCAGAAAGGGCCAAATGTACTAAGCTTGAAAATTGATAAAATGGAGAGTGCCAGTCAGCCAATAAGCTCGTAACTGCCATGTTGCAGGCTGTGGTTGAAAAAATGCCAGGTAGGAGCCGATTGGCTGGTGGTTTATTACTCTCCATTTTATCACTTTTCAAGGCTTAGTACTTTTCGAGGCTCGGTCCTCAAGGACCCCCAACAGTGCACAATTTCCAGGTCACCCGGCAGGTGCACAGGTGCACTCATTAGTTCCTGACACATTTCAAAAGACCACAGGTGGAGCTAATTATTTCACCTTTGATTGTGTGTGGAGACCTGGAAAACATGCACTGTTGGGGGTCCTTGAGGACTGAGGTTGAGGACCACTGATCTAATGCGCAGGTTCTCAAAGTCGGTCCTCAAGTCCCCACACAGTGCAGGTCTCCTCACATAATCAAGTGAAATAATCAGCTCTGTGTGTGAATCTTTTCAATGTGTCAGTCAGTAATGAGTGCACCTGTCAGGTGACCTGGAAAACGTAAACTGTGTGGGGTCAGAGGACCGACTTCAAGAACCACTGCTCTAATGTCAAGTTCCAGGCTGTGCTCTCAAATTCTACATTGTTACTTTAATAGCGTGTCAGTAACATGGTGTCTAATGCCTGGCAAATCCACTGGAGAGCCAGCCACACCTATGTGCTAAGTGACCACACCCCTTAAACCCCCTTGACCCCTTCCACTGCATTCCTCCAGTGGTCCTTCATGCTCGAGCCCCACACTGCACCTATTGCCTTTAGTCAAATTATAGTCCCTGGCTAATATCCTCAAGGTGCGATCAATAGCATCCATTGACGCGTTTCACTCCTCTGCTTGCGCATTTCAGTGAGTCATTTCCATAATTACCATTTATTCCTTCAGCTCCCCAACAAACTGAGGTGAAAGGAATCCCTATGGACTGTCAGGATATCTGGGATGGAAACCATCGCACCAGTGGAGTCTATATCATATTCCCACAAGGAGCACAGCGCCCTCTGCCTGTGTATTGTGACATGACAGCTGACGGCATGGCCTGGACGGTGAGATGTGAAATTGGGGTTTATTCAGAAAGAAATGAATGGGACAAACTTGAAGGGGGACCGACTCACTACACAATTACTGAAATACTCTTAAAACTAAGTAACAAAAAATATGTGTATGAAGTCACACAGCTAGTGCCCCGCTGCCTGTGTCTCACTGTTACTGCCCCGCCTCCTGTGTCACACTGCTAGTGCCCCGCCACCTGTGTCATACTGTTAGTACCCTGCCGCCTTTGTCACACTGCTAGTACCCTGCTGTCTGTGTCACACTGTTAGGGCCCCGCCGCCTCTGTCACACTGCTAGTGCCCCGCTGCCTGTGTCACACTGCTAGTGCCCCGCTGCCTGTGTCACACTGCTAGTGCCCCGCTGCCTGTGTCACACTACTAGTACCCCGCTGCCTGTGTCTTACAGCTAGTGCCCCGCTGCCTGTGTCTCACTGTTACTGCGCCGCCTCCTGTGTCACACTGCTAGTGCCCCGCCGCCTGTGTCACCCTGCTAGTGCCCCGCCACCTGTGTCACACTGTTAGTGCCCCGCCGCCTGTGTCACACTGTTAGTACCCCGCCGCCTTTGTCACACTGCTAGTACCCTGCTGTCTGTGTCACACTGTTAGGGCCCCGCCGCCTCTGTCACACTGCTAGTGCCCCGCCGCCTCTGTCACACTGCTAGTGCCCCGCTGCCTGTGTCACACTGCTAGTGCCCCGCTGCCTGTGTCACACTGCTAGTGCCCCGCCGCCTGTGTCACACTGCTAGTGCCCCGCCGCCTGTGTCACACAGCTAGTGCCCCGCTGCCTGTGTCTCACTGTTACTGCCCCGCCTCCTGTGTCACACTGCTAGTGCCCCGCCGCCTGTGTCACACTGCTAGTGCCCCGCCGCCTGTGTCTCACTGTTAGTGCCCCGCCTCCTGTGTCACACTGCTAGTGCCCCGCCGCCTGTGTCACCCTGCTAGTGCCCCGCCGCCTGTGTCTCACTGTTAGTACCCCGCCGCCTGTGTCACACTGCTAGTGCCCCGCCGCCTGTGTCACACTGCTAGTGCCCCGCCGCCTGTGTCACAGTGCTAGTGCCCTGCCGCCTGTGTCACACTGCTAGTACCTCGCCGCCTGTGTCATACTGCTAGTACCCCGCCGCCTGTGTCACACTGCTAGTACCCCGCTGCCTGTGTCACACTGCTAGTACCCCGCTGCCTGTGTCACACAGCTAGTGCCTGTGTCTCACTGTTACTGCCCCGCCTCCTGTGTCACACTGCTAGTGCCCCGCCGCCTGTGTCACACTGCTAGTGCCCGCCGCCTGTGTCTCACTGTTAGTGCCCCGCCTCCTGTGTCACACTGCTAGTGCCCCGCCGCCTGTGTCAGACTGCTAGTGCCCCGCCGCCTGTGTCTCACTGTTAGTACCCCACCGCCTGTTTCACACTGCTAGGCCCCGCCGCCTGTGTCTCACTGTTAGTGCCCCGCCGCCTGTGTCACACTGCTAATGCCCCGCCGCCTGTGTCCCACTGCTAGTACCCCGCTGCCTGTGTCACACTGCTAGTGCCCCACCGCCTGTGTCTCACTGTTAGTACCTTGCTGCCTGTGTCACACTGCTAGTTCCCTGCTGCCTGTGTCACACTGCTAGTGCCCCGCCGCCTGTGTCACACTGCTAGTACCCCGCCGCCTGTGTCACACTGTTAGTGCCCCGCTGCCTGTGTCACACTGCTAGTGCCCCGCCGCCTGTGTCACACTGCTAGTACCCCGCCGCCTGTGTCACACTGCTAGTACCCCGCCGCCTGTGTCACACTGTTAGTGCCCCGCTGCCTGTGTCACACTGTTAGTGCCCCGCCGCCTGTGTCACACTGCTAGTGCCCCGCCGCCTGTGTCACACTGCTAGTACCCCGCCGCCTGTGTCACACTGTTAGTGCCCCGCCGCCTGTGTCACACTGTTAGTGCCCCGCCGCCTGTGTCACACTGTTAGTGCCCCGCTGCCTGTTTCACACTGTTAGTGCCCCGCCGCCTGTGTCACACTGTTAGTGCCCCGCTGCCTGTGTCACACTGTTAGTGCCCCGCTGCCTGTGTCACACTGCTAGTGCCCCGCCGCCTGTGTCACACTGCTAGTACCCCACCGCCTGTGTCACACTGTTAGTGCCCCGCCGCCTGTGTCACACTGTTAGTGCCCCGCCGCCTGTGTCACACTGCTAGTGCCCCGCCGCCTGTGTCACACTGCTAGTACCCCGCCGCCTGTGTCACACTGTTAGTGCCCCGCCGCCTGTGTCACACTGTTAGTGCCCTGCCGCCTGTGTCACACTGTTAGTGCCCCGCTGCCTGTGTCACACTGTTAGTGCCCCGCTGCCTGTGTCACACTGCTAGTGCCCCGCCGCCTGTGTCACACTGCTAGTACCCCGCCGCCTGTGTCACACTGTTAGTGCCCCGCTGCCTGTGTCACACTGTTAGTGCCCCGCTGCCTGTGTCACACTGTTAGTGCCCCGCTGCCTGTGTCACACTGTTAGTGCCCCGCTGCCTGTGTCACACTGTTAGTGCCCCGCTGCCTGTGTCACACTGTTAGTGCCCCGCTGCCTGTTTCACACTGTTAGTGCCCCGCTGCCTGTGTCACACTGTTAGTGCCCCGCTGCCTGTGTCACGCTGTTAGTGCCCCGCTGCCTGTGTCACACTGTTAGTGCCCCACTGCCTGTGTCACACTGTTAGTGCTCCGCTGCCTGTGTCACACTGTTAGTGCCCCACTGCCTGTGTCACACTGTTAGTGCTCCGCTGCCTGTGTGACACTGTTAGTGCCCCGCTGCCTGTGTCACGCTGTTAGTGCCCCGCTCCCGACCCTCTCTCTGATACGCGATACCGCTCCTCTCTGGCAGGTGTTTCAGAGGCGGCTGGATGGCTCAGTGGATTTCCAGAAACCCTGGCTAGATTATGTGAATGGGTTTGGGACTGCGGACGGAGAGTACTGGCTGGGTAAGCATGCCACCACCCCACAGTCCTTATTACAGCGTCGCACTATGGGGCCGATTCAGACCTGATGGTGGGGGTCTGCGCATGTGCATAGTCACTCATTCGCAACCCCCCGGAGCGAATAAGTCATACACTCACCAGGGCATTCGCTACATAACGGCCAGGCAGGCGGCGCCCACAGCGGACCACCAGTGTTTTATGGGTGTGCCTACAAAAATGCTTCCCCTGTGAATGCTGGTGTTCCTATACCTGCTTGGGGGGTAGCGCGGGGGTACGGGTGGTGGGGGGGGTGCGAGTTCACTTTGCAGTGAGTATACGCAGCCCAGCGTGCAGGCGTGAATCAGGCACAATGTCATCACTATTAATGGACGCAGTCGGCATGTTGACAATCATGTACCTATCGATAACATCGATGTGGCCCAATTGAGCTGAATACACAGATAATGGGGGAGGTCACAGAGGGGCCGCGGGAGGGGTACACACTAGCGATGGTCGTAACAAATAATTGGTAAAAATATCATCTAGTGTGAAACACGGGGACATTTACTAAGGTGGGAGTTCTACTGAAGATGGGACGTTGTCCATAGCAACCAATCAGATTCTATTTGTTATCTTCTAGAAGGTGCTAAATAAAGTAGAACCTAATTGGTTGCTATGGGCAACATCACATCCCACCTTAATACATTGACCCCTCAGTGTCCGGTGTGCTGACACTCTCTGCACTGCGCACGTCGCCCATCTGTGTTCTGTTCCCTGCACCAGGCCTGCAGAACATCTATCGCCTGGCGATGGGGGGCGACTGTGAGCTGAGGGTGGACCTGGAAGATTTCGGTGGGCGCAGAGTATCGGCTCAGTACACGAACTTCAGCCTATCCCGTCATGCCCTGAACCCCGAGAGCGATGGCTACAGACTGTACGTGGGCACAGTCACTGATGGGGGTGCAGGTAAATTGGGGAATCAGTTACTGTAAGCATAACCGCCCAGAGCTGGTGGGATGGGAGCAGAGAGGACATGTGTGATGGCCAATGGATTATGGATGGTCAATGTTATAGTCTCACAGCACTAACCGCGGTCACACTGTACCCCCAGCATCACAGTCCCACAGCACTAACCGCGGTCACACTATACCCCCAGCATCACAGTCCCACAGCACTAACCGCGGTCACACTGTACCCCCAGCATCACAGTCCCACAGCACTAACCGCGGTCACACTATACCCCCAGCATCACAGTCCCACAGCACTAACCGCGGTCACACTGTACCCCCAGCATCACAGCCCCACATAACTAACCGCGGTCACACTATACCCCCAGCATCACAGCCCCACAGCAATAAACGCGGTCACACTGTACCCCCAGCATCACAGCCCCACAGCACTAACCGCGGTCACACTGTACCCCCAGCATCACAGCCCCACAGCAATAAACGCGGTCACACTGTACCCCCAGCATCACAGCCCCACAGCACTAACCGCTGTCACACTGTACCCCCAGCATCACAGTCCCACATAACTAACCGCGGTCACACTATACCCCCAGCATCACAGCCCCACAGCAATAAACGCGGTCACACTGTACCCCCAGCATCACAGCCCCACAGCACTAACCGCGGTCACACTGTACCCCCAGCATCACAGCCCCACAGCAATAAACGCGGTCACACTGTACCCCCAGCATCACAGCCCCACAGCACTAACCGCTGTCACACTGTACCCCCAGCATCACAGCCCCACAGCACTAACCGCGGTCACACTGTACCCCCAGCAACACAGTCCCACAGCACTAACCGCTGTCACACTGTACCCCCAGCATCACAGTCCTACATAACTAACCGCGGTCACACTGTACCCCCAGCATCACAGTCCCACAGCACTAACCACGGTCACACTGTACCCCCAGCATCACAGTCCCACATAACTAACCGCGGTCACACTATACCCCCAGCATCACAGCCCCACAGCAATAAACGCGGTCACACTGTACCCCCAGCATCACAGCCCCACAGCACTAACCGCGGTCACACTGTACCCCCAGCATCACAGCCCCACAGCAATAAACGCGGTCACACTGTACCCCCAGCATCACAGCACTAACCGCTGTCACACTGTACCCCCAGCATCACAGCCCCACAGCACTAACCGCGGTCACACTGTACCCCCAGCAACACAGTCCCACAGCACTAACCGCTGTCACACTGTACCCCCAGCATCACAGTCCTACATAACTAACCGCGGTCACACTGTACCCCCAGCATCACAGTCCCACAGCACTAACCGCGGTCACACTGTACCCCCAGCATCACAGTCCCACATAACTAACCGCGGTCACACTATACCCCCAGCATCACAGCCCCACAGCAATAAACGCGGTCACACTGTACCCCCAGCATCACAGCACTAACCGCGGTCACACTGTACCCCCAGCAACACAGTCCCACAGCACTAACCGCTGTCACACTGTACCCCCAGCATCACAGTCCTACATAACTAACCGCGGTCACACTGTACCCCCAGCATCACAGTCCCACAGCACTAACCGCGGTCACACTGTACCCCCACCACCACAGTCCCACATAACTAACCGCTGTCACACTGTACCCCCAGCATCACAGTCCCACATTACTAACCGCTGTCACACTGTACCCCCACCACCACAGTCCCACATAACTAACCGCTGTCACACTGTACCCCCAGCATCACAGTCCCACATTACTAACCGCTGTCACACTGTACCCCCACCACCACAGTCCCACATAACTAACCGCTGTCACACTGTACCCCCAGCATCACAGTCCTACATAGCTAACCGCTGTCACACTGTACCCCCAGCATCACAGACCTACATAGCTAACCGCTGTCACACTGTACCTTCACCACCACAGTCCCACATAACTAACCGCTGTCACACTGTACCCCCAGCATCACAGTCCCACATTACTAACCGCTGTCACACTGTACCCCCAGCATCACAGTCCTACATAGCTAACCGCTGTCACACTGTACCCCCACCACCACAGTCCCACAGTACCCCCAGCATTACAGTCCCACAGCACTAACCGCTGTCACACTGTACCCCCACCACCACAGTCCCACAGCACTAACCGCTGTCACACTGTACCCCCAGCATCACAGTCCCACATAGCTAACCGCTGTCACACTGTACCCCCACCACCACAGTCCCACATAACTAAACGCTGTCACACTGTACCCCCAGCATCACAGTCCTACATAGCTAACCGCTGTCACACTGTACCCCCACCACCACAGTCCCACATAACTAACCGCTGTCACACTGTACCCCCAGCATTACAGTCCCACAGCACTAACCGCTGTCACACTGTACCCCCACCACCACAGTCCCACAGCACTAACCGCTGTCACACTGTACCCCCAGCATCACAGTCCCACATAGCTAACCTCTGTCACACTGTTCCCCCACCACCACAGTCCCACATAACTAAACACTTTCACACTGTACCCCCAGCATCACAGTCCCACAGCACTAACCACTGTCACACTGTACCCCCAGCATCACAGTCCCACATAGCTAACCGCTGTCACACTGTACCGCCACCACCACAGTCCCACATAACTAAACGCTGTCACACTGTACCCCCAGCATCACAGTTCCACATTACTAACCGCTGTCACACTGTACCCCCAGCATCACAGTCCTACATAGCTAACCGCTGTCACACTGTACCCCCAGCATCTCAGTCCCACAGCACTAACCACTGTCACACTGTACCCCCAGCATCACAGTCCCACATTACTAACCGCTGTCACACTGTACCCCCAGCATCACAGTTCCACATTACTAACCGCTGTCACACTGTACCCCCAGCATCACAGTCCTACATAGCTAACCACTGTCACACTGTACCAGCATCTCAGTCCCACAGCACTAACCACTGTCACACTGTACCCCCACCACCACAGTCCCACATAACTAACCGCTGTCACACTGTACCCCCAGCATCACAGCCCCACATAACTAACCGCTGTCACACTGTACCCCCAGCATCACAGTCCCACAACACTAACTGCTGTCATGCTGTACCCCCACCACCACAGTCCCACATAACTAACCGCTGTCACACTGTACCCCCAGCATCACAGTCCCACATTACTAACCGCTGTCACACTGTACCCCCAGCATCACAGCCCCACATAACTACCCGCTGTCACACTGTACCCCCATCATCACAGCCCCACAACACTAACTGCTGTCATGCTGTACCCCCAGCATCACAGTCCCACAGCACTAACTGCTGTCATGCTGTACCCCCATCACCACAGTCCCACAACACTAACTGCTGTCATGCTGTACCCACATCATCACAGTCCCACAACACTAACTGCTGTCATGCTGTACCCATATCATCACAGTCCCACAACACTAACTGCTGTCATGCTGTACCCCCATCATCACAGTCCCACAACACTAACTGCTGTCATGCTGTACCCACATCATCACAGTCCCACAACACTAACTGCTGTCATGCTGTACCCCCATCATCAGTCCCACAACACTAACCATTACTGCCATCATCACAGTCCCACACTAACCACCGTCCCACACTAACCATTGTCACACTTTACCCCATCATCATCCCCACAACACTAACCACTGTCATGATGTACCGCCCATTGGGGCAGATGTATTAAGCCTTAACAAGAGATAAAAGCAAGGGTGATAAAAGAGAGATAAAGGAGCTGATTGGCTGGAAGTTTATCTCTCTTTATCACCTTTGCATTTATCTCTTGTTAAGGCTTAATACATCTGCCCCATTATGACAACACTAAACGCTGTACCTTACACATTGTCCCAGCAGTTAGTGCTGTAGGACACAGGACACGAGCCATGTGCTGTGCGTGTGACTCATCCTCTCTCTCTGTCACATTGCAGGTGACGCCCTGAGCCCTCATGTACAACACATGTTCTCCACATTTGATAAAGACCAAGATGAGGACTTTCAGAACTGTGCTGAGTACTGGGGCGGAGGGTTCTGGTACCACTCTGGCGGCTGTGCCGGGGCCGGGCTCAATGCTCGCTACAACGCCACAGAACCCCTGCAGAACGCATTTTCCTGGACACCATGGGTGGACTTCCCGGAGACGCTTCGGGCAAGCGAGATGAAGATGAGGAGGGTCCTGAGCAGTGACTAGAGCGAGACAACATTGTAGTGCGTGCCACAGCTGTATACACAATAAAAGCGACTAGTGTGATACACACCGCAGTGCCCATTACTGGCTGTGATTTGTCCTCCATGGAAGATATTTTTATCAGTAATTGTCGGAATAGTATCATGCGGGATTGTCAGGACCCTTACAATCATTTTTCTCTTTCTTACCATATAACAAACGGTTACGGCGCATTAGGTCCAGAACCTCGTGTTTGGAAAAAAAAGCTTTTTCCCAGCTGCAGTTACTGATTTTAACCAAAATTGTTCATTTGCATTTTTCTGTGTCCAAGAATATAATTTGTTGTTTTACAATGACAATAAATATTATCTTATCTTAGAGCGAGAGCGCTCGTGTGTGATCATTGTAGTGTGTGACACAGCTGTATACACAATAACAGTGACTAGTGAGAGAGCGCTCGTGTGTGATCATTGTAGTGTGTGACACAGCTGTATACACAATAACAGTGACTAGTGAGAGAGCGCTCGTGTGTGATCATTGTAGTGTGTGACAGCTGTATACACAATAACAGTGACTAGTGAGAGAGCGCTCGTGTGTGATCATTGTAGTGTGTGACACAGCTGTATACACAATAACAGTGACTAGTGAGAGAGCGCTCGTGTGTGATCATTGTAGTGTGTGACACAGCTGTATACACAATAACAGCGCCTAGTGTGAGAGCGCTCATGTGTGTGATCATTGTAGTGTGACACAGCTGTATACACAACAGCGACTAGTGCGAGAGCGCTCGTGTGTGATCATTGTAGTGTGCGACAGCTGTATACACAATAGCAACGTAGTGCGAGAGCGCTCGTGTTTGATCATTGTAGTGTGTGACACAGCTGTATACACAATAGCAGCGTAGTGCGAGAGCGCTCATGTGTGATCATTATAGTGTGTGACACCGCTGTATACACAATAGCAACGTAGTGCGAGAGCGCTTGTGTGTGATCATTGTAGTGTGCGACACAGCTGTATACACAATAACAGCGACTAGTGTGAGAGCGCTCGTGTGTGATCATTGTAGTGTGTGACACCGCTGTATACACAATAACAGTGACTAGTGCGAGAGCGCTCGTGTGTGATCATTGTAGTGTGTGACACAGCTGTATACACAATAGCAGCGTAGTGCGAGAGCGCTCGTGTGTGATCATTGTAGTGTGCGACACAGCTGTATACACAATAACAGCGACTAGTGTGAGAGCGCTCGTGTGTGATCATTGTAGTGTGCGACAGCTGTGTACACAATAGCAGCGTAGTGCGAGAGCTCTCGTGTGTGATCATTGTAGTGTGTGACACAGCTGTATACACCATAGCAGCGTAGTGCGAGAGCGCTCGTGTGTGATCATTGTAGTGTGCGACACAGCTGTATACACATTAACAGTGACTAGTGCAAGAGCGCTCATGTGTGATCATTGTAGTGTGTGACACAGCTGTATACACAATAGCAGTGTAGTGCGAGAGCGCTCGTGTGTGATCATTGTAGTGTGCGACACAGCTGTATACACAATAGCAGCGTAGTGCGAGAGCTCTCGTGTGTGTTCATTGTAGTGTGTGACACAGCTGTATACACATTAACAGTGACTAGTGCAAGAGCGCTCATGTGTGATCATTGTAGTGTGCAACAGCTGTGTACACCATAGCAGCGTAGTGCGAGAGCGCTCGTGTGTGATCATTGTAGTGTGTGACACAGCTGTATACACCATAGCAGCGTAGTGCGAGAGCGCTCGTGTGTGATCATTGTAGTGTGCGACACAGCTGTATACACATTAACAGTGACTAGTGCAAGAGCGCTCATGTGTGATCATTGTAGTGTGTGACACAGCTGTATACACAATAGCAGTGTAGTGCGAGAGCGCTCGTGTGTGATCATTGTAGTGTGCGACAGCTGTGTACACAATAGCAGCGTAGTGCGAGAGCTCTCGTGTGTGTTCATTGTAGTGTGTGACACAGCTGTATACACATTAACAGTGACTAGTGCAAGAGCGCTCATGTGTGATCATTGTAGTGTGCAACAGCTGTGTACACCATAGCAGCGTAGTGCGAGAGCGCTCGTGTGTGATCATTGTAGTGTGCGATACAGCTGTATACACATTAACAGTGACTAGTGAAAGAGCGCTCATGTGTGATCATTGTAGTGTGCGACACAGCTGTATACACCATAGCAGCGTAGTGCGAGAGCGCTCGTGTGTGATCATTGTAGTGTGCGACACAGCTGTATACACAATAACAGTAACTAGTGCGAGAGCGCTCGTGTGTGATCATTGTAGTGTGCGACAGCTGTATACACAATAACAGTAACTAGTGCGAGAGCGCTCGTGTGTGATCATTGTACACAATGAACCCCTGCAGAACGCATTTTCCTGGACACCATGGGTGGACTTCCCGGAGACGCTTCGGGCAAGCGAGATGAAGATGAGGAGGGTCCTGAGCAGTGACTAGAGCGAGACAACATTGTAGTGCGTGCCACAGCTGTATACACAATAAAAGCGACTAGTGTGATACACACCGCAGTGCCCATTACTGGCTGTGATTTGTCCTCCATGGAAGATATTTTTATCAGTAATTGTCGGAATAGTATCATGCGGGATTGTCAGGACCCTTACAATCATTTTTCTCTTTCTTACCATATAACAAACGGTTACGGCGCATTAGGTCCCAGAACCTCGTGTTTGGAAAAAAAAGCTTTTTCCCAGCTGCAGTTACTGATTTTAACCAAAATTGTTCATTTGCATTTTTCTGTGTCCAAGAATATAATTTGTTGTTTTACAATGACAATAAATATTATCTTATCTTAGAGCGAGAGCGCTCGTGTGTGATCATTGTAGTGTGTGACACAGCTGTATACACAATAACAGTGACTAGTGAGAGAGCGCTCGTGTGTGATCATTGTAGTGTGTGACACAGCTGTATACACAATAACAGTGACTAGTGAGAGAGCGCTCGTGTGTGATCATTGTAGTGTGTGACAGCTGTATACACAATAACAGTGACTAGTGAGAGAGCGCTCGTGTGTGATCATTGTAGTGTGTGACACAGCTGTATACACAATAACAGTGACTAGTGAGAGAGCGCTCGTGTGTGATCATTGTAGTGTGTGACACAGCTGTATACACAATAACAGCGCCTAGTGTGAGAGCGCTCATGTGTGTGATCATTGTAGTGTGACACAGCTGTATACACAACAGCGACTAGTGCGAGAGCACTCGTGTGTGATCATTGTAGTGTGCGACAGCTGTATACACAATAGCAACGTAGTGCGAGAGCGCTCGTGTTTGATCATTGTAGTGTGTGACACAGCTGTATACACAATAGCAGCGTAGTGCGAGAGCGCTCATGTGTGATCATTATAGTGTGTGACACCGCTGTATACACAATAGCAACGTAGTGCGAGAGCGCTTGTGTGTGATCATTGTAGTGTGCGACACAGCTGTATACACAATAACAGCGACTAGTGTGAGAGCGCTCGTGTGTGATCATTGTAGTGTGTGACACCGCTGTATACACAATAACAGTGACTAGTGCGAGAGCGCTCGTGTGTGTGATCATTGTAGTGTGTGACACAGCTGTATACACAATAGCAGCGTAGTGCGAGAGCGCA
>NC_139223.1:12431358-12923858 GCF_055691185.1 Crinia signifera
TCCCCAGGCACCTTGTCCCCTCTACCTCTGTCCTATCCCCCCCCCCCTGGTCACCTTGTCCCCTCTACCTCTGTCCTATTCCCCCCCCCCCCCCGTCTCTACCTCTGCCCTGTCACCAGTCACCTTCTCCTCTCTACCTCTGCCCTGTCACCTTGTCCCCTCTACCTCTGTCCTATCCCCCCCCCCGGTCACCTTGTCCCCTCTACCTCTGTCCTATTTCCCCCACCCCCCCCGGTCACCTTGTCCCCTCTACCTCTCTGTCCTATTCCCCCCCCCCCGGTCACCTTACGTTGCTTGGTCATGTAAAGCGCATGTACTGTATATCCTTTATATAATGTTATACTGTTGCTGAGTCTTACAGAGTGTATATATGGCCATTATCTACCTCTGTCCTATCCCCCGCCCGTGGTCACCTTGTCCCACCTCTACCTCTGTCCTATCCCCCCCGGCCACCTTGTCCCCTCTACTGCTCTGTCCTACTGTACCCCTCTGTCCTAACCCCCCCAGGTCACCTTGTCCCATCTACCTCTCTGTCCTATCACCAGTCACCTTCTCCCCTCTACCTCTGTCCTATTCCCCCGGTCACCTTGGTCCCCTCTACCTCTCTGTCCTATTCCCCCAGGCACCTTGTCCCCTCTACCTCTCTGTCCTATTTCCCCCCCCCCCCCCCCGGTCACCGTGTCCCATCTACCTCTCTGTCCTATCCCCCCCCCCCCGGTCACCAAGAGGTAGATGGGACACAGTGACCGGGGGGGGGGGGGGGGGAATAGGACGGAGGAGTAGAGGGGACAAGGTGACCGGGGGGATAGGACAGAGGTAGAGGGGACAAGGTGACTGGTGACAGGGCAGAGGTAGAGAGGAGAAGGTGACTGGTGACAGGGCAGAGGTAGAGAGGAGAAGGTGACTGGTGACAGGGCAGAGGTAGAGAGGAGAAGGTGACTGGTGACAGGGCAGAGGTAGAGAGGAGAAGGTGACTGGTGACAGGACAGAGGTAGAGAGGAGAAGGTGACTGGTGACAGGGCAGAGGTAGAGAGGAGAAGGTGACTGGTGACAGGGCAGAGGTAGAGAGGAGAAGGTGACCGGGGGGGATAGGGCAGAGGTAGAGAGGAGAAGGTGACTGGTGACAGGACAGAGGTAGAGGGGACAAGGTGACTGGGGACAGGGCAGAGGTAATCCGAGGCTTCCAATCATAATATATGTGGACAAAGAGAAGCAAATCCTGTCCCACATTACATAACTGAACCAAAGGAGAACGGGATATGGTCATTTGGTCTACAGCATATTGGTCGACAAGCATTGGGTCCACATGGGTCTAGGTCGTCACAAGCATTAGGTCGACAGTCAAAAGGTCGACATGGGGGTTTTCACTGTTTGAGCCGACATGTGCCGGCAGGCGGTATTTCATGCCCTAACATCCACTAGAGCCTTGATGGCTAACCTTGACACTCCAGATGTTTTTAAACTACACATCCCAGCATGCTTTGCATCAGATTTAGCATGGGCAAACTAGCAAAACAGAAGCAGAGCATGCTGGGATGTGTAGTTTAAAAACATCTGGAGTGTCAAGGTTAGCCATCAAGGCACTAGTGCATGGTGGGACAATATAATAGTGTGCCGGGCGCAGCGGGGCACCGTGCCTGAAGCATCACGAGTGAAGCGAGCACTGGAAACTGTCCATGTCGACATTCGGGTAAAAAAAAAACCCGGAAAAACCTATGTTGACCAACATGCTGTATAACAAACGATCCCAACTCAGGATAACATATAAACCAAATGTACTTCCTTTACTATATATTTTTAAAATTGTTCAATGAGAACGTTTTGCCTAGGGGTGGCATGAAAATTCTTAAACTCTAGTCTAGGGCAGGTAGAAAACCTCCAATTGCTGCAGCTAATCAATGGGTAAATGAAAAGCAATAAAGGATAATAAGAAAAGAGCTGCACGTGAGTGGAACACTCCAAATAGATGTAACCAAGTGTAACCACAATCTGGTACCAATGTAAACAAGCCGAGGTAGACCAATCAAATGACGGTAATGTAATTGGTCTCCCTTGGCACCAGATTGTGATTACAATACAACAAATATCCTTACACTTGGTCACATCTATTTGGAATGTTTTTGTGACCGAGTCCTACGTATTCATCTCACATGCGCAGCTAGTTTCTTATATACTCCGCACCGCGATTCAAAAAGGTTTGAAAACCACTGGGTTAGGTACTGAAATGGGGAGGGCTAGGCTGAGGGCAGGGAGGGTTATTGGGGTACAGGGCTTACGGAGCACTGGTCAGGGTTCCCCAGCATCGGGGTGAGGGTAAAGTGTATGGATTCCGTGCTGAGCAGTAGTATGCGACGCACACGTGTAATACTGCAGTGATAGACATGCACACTGGTCATTGTTACATGCAGTGATCCTGTACGGCTACAACCTGACTACACCAACGTACAGCTCTTAGCTTATCTCACAATATATCCCCACCGCTCTCTCCGCTCTGCACAAGATCTGCGTCTCTCCTCTGAGCGGATCACTAGCTCCCATTCACTATTACAGGACTTTCATCGGGCTGCTCCCACCCTATGGAATGCCCTTCTACGCACACTAAGACTCTCCACCAGTCTCCAAACTTTCAAGCGTTCCCTGAAAACTCACCTCTACAGGCAAGCCTATCATATTCAGGATCCCCACACAACCTCCAGTAGCATTCAAATCTAATTGCATCCCATCAGGACTGTCTTGTAATCTGGTGGGACTGCCATGCTATGGAATTCTATCCCTATGTATCCCTCCTATTATCCCTATAGATCACGGGTCTTCAACCTGTGGCCCTCCAGATGTTGTGGAACTACATAGCCCAGCATGCCCTGACAATTTTGGCATGCTCTTACAGGAAAAAAAAGTGGCAATGCATGTTGGAACATGTAGTTTCATAAAAACTGGAGGGCCATGCTATATCAGGCCTGGCCAACCTGTGGCTCTCCAGACGTTGAGAAACTACAAATCCCATCATGCCTTGCCACAGTTTTGCTATAAGGGAGAGTTAAAACTGTGACAAGGCATGCTGGGAGTCGTAGTTTCACAACATCTGGAGGGCCACAGGTTGGCCTGTCCTGCAATAGATTGTAAGCTTGCGAGCAGGGCCCTCCTACCTCTATGTCGGACTGTTACTGCCTAGTTTGTTTTATCACTATTTCCATTTGTAAAGCAAAATTTGCTGCACTATATAAGACACTGTAAATAAATATATAACTACAGCTAAGGGATACCAGGAATTGTATATACAATATATACATCCATGTACAGGAGACCCCCATTCCTCACCTGGAGTGATGTACGATTTCATGTCCTTCCAGGCTGTATACTGGATCAGATCCTTGACTCCCCCATAGCCGAAGTCCCTGGGAGCCACCACATTCTGAGCCGGAAAGCCGTCTCTGTAACCCCCATAGCAGCTGTAGAGAAAGAACAAGGTCACCCTCATCCGACCACCACACACACAGCCCCACTTACAGAAACCAGCAGATACTTACATGTCCATGCAGGACTTTATGTCCTGTAAAACAGAAACATAGATTAGAGGAGTCACAGCCAGAAGCTTTGCAAAGGTCATCACCTACTACATGACCATGCACACTATGCTGATCAGATTTACAGTCATCATGGCAGACGGGGAGCACAGAGGGAAACCAGGCAAAAGCCAGTCTCTGCACACACACCTACAGTCACAGTGAGGAAGGAGACAGGGTCCTGCTTGTACAGCCGGGGCTGCCTGTCTCCGCACACACACAGCTACAGTCACAGTGAGGAAGGAGACCGGGTCCTGCCTGTCTCTGCGCACACACACAGCTACAGTCACAGTGAGGAAGGAGACGGGGTCCTGCTGGTACAGCCGGAGCTGCATGTCTCTGCACACACAGCTACAGTCACAGTGAGGAAGGAGATGGGGTCCTGCTCGTACAGCCGGGGCTGCCTATCTCTGCACACACACCTACAGTCACAGTGAGGAAGGAGACAGGATCCTGCTCGTACAGCCGGGGCTGCCTGTCTCTGCACACACACACCTACAGTCACAGTGAGGAAGGAGACGGGGTCCTGCTCGTACAGCCGGGGCTGCCTGTCTCTGCACACACACACCTACAGTCACAGTGAGGAAGGAAACAGGATCCTGCTCGTACAGCCGGGGCTGCCTGTCTCTGCACACACAGCTACAGTCACAGTGAGGAAGGAGACAGGGTCCTGCTCGTACAGTCGGGGCTGCCTGTCTCTGCACACACACCTACAGTCACAGTGAGGAAGGAGACAGGATCCTGCTCGTACAGCCGGGGCTGCCTGTCTCTGCACACACACCTACAGTCACAGTGAGGAAGGAGACGGGGTCCTGCTCGTACAGCCGGAGCTGCCTGTCTCTGCACACACACCTACAGTCACAGTGAGGAAGGAGACGGGGTCCTGCTCGTACAGCCGGAGCTGCCTGTCTCTGCACACACACCTACAGTCACAGTGAGGAAGGAGACGGGGTCCTGCTCGTACAGCCGGGGCTGCCTGTCTCTGCACACACAGCTACAGTCACAGTGAGGAAGGAGACAGGATCCTGCTCGTACAGCCGGAGCTGCCTGTCTCTGCACACACACCTACAGTCACAGTGAGGAAGGAGACGGGGTCCTGCTCGTACAGCCGGGGCTGCCTGTCTCTGCACACACACCTACAGTCACAGTGAGGAAGGAGACAGGATCCTGCTCGTACAGCCGGAGCTGCCTGTCTCTGCACACACACCTACAGTCACAGTGAGGAAGGAGACGGGGTCCTGCTCGTACAGCCGAAGCTGCCTGTCTCTGCACACACACCTACAGTCACAGTGAGGAAGGAGACGGGGTCCTGCTCGTACAGCCGGGGCTGCCTGTCTCTGCACACACAGCTACAGTCACAGTGAGGAAGGAGACAGGATCCTGCTCGTACAGCCGGAGCTGCCTGTCTCTGCACACACACCTACAGTCACAGTGAGGAAGGAGACGGGGTCCTGCTCGTACAGCCGGGGCTGCCTGTCTCTGCACACACACCTACAGTCACAGTGAGGAAGGAGACAGGATCCTGCTCGTACAGCCGGAGCTGCCTGTCTCTGCACACACACCTACAGTCACAGTGAGGAAGGAGACGGGGTCCTGCTCGTACAGCCGGAGCTGCCTGTCTCTGCACACACACCTACAGTCACAGTGAGGAAGGAGACGGGGTCCTGCTCATACAGTCGGGGACGCCTGTCTCTGCACACACACACAGTCATAGTGAGGAAGGAGACAGGGTTCTGCTCGTACAGCCGGGACTGTATGTCTCTGCACACACACACCTACAGTCACAGTGAGGAAGGAGACGGGGTCCTGCTCATACAGCTGGGGTTGCACATCTCTGCACACACAGCTACAGTCACAGTGAGGAAGGAGACAGGGTCCTGCTCGTACAGCCGGGGCTGCCTGTCTCTGCGCACACACAGCTACAGTCACAGTGAGGAAGGAGACAGGGTCCTGCTCGTACAGCCGGGGCTGCCTGTCTCAGCACACACACCTACAGTCACAGTGAGGAAGGAGACGGGGTCCTGCTCGTACAGCCGGGGCTGCATGTCTCTGCACACACAGCTACAGTCACAGTGAGGAAGGAGATGGGGTCCTGCTCGTACAGCCGGGGCTGCCTATCTCTGCACACACACAGCTACAGTCACAGTGAGGAAGGAAACAGGATCCTGCTCGTACAGCCGGGGCTGCCTGTCTCTGCACACACACACCTACAGTCACAGTGAGGAAGGAAACAGGATCCTGCTCGTACAGCCGGGGCTGCCTGTCTCTGCACACACACCTACAGTCACAATGAGGAAGGAGACGGGGTCCTGCTCGTACAGCCGGGGCTGCCTGTCTCTGCACACACACCTACAGTCACAGTGAGGAAGGAGACAGGATCCTGCTCGTACAGCCGGAGCTGCCTGTCTCTGCACACACACCTACAGTCACAGTGAGGAAGGAGACGGGGTCCTGCTCGTACAGCCGGAGCTGCCTGTCTCTGCACACACACCTACAGTCACAGTGAGGAAGGAGACGGGGTCCTGCTCGTACAGCCGGGGCTGCCTGTCTCTGCACACACACCTACAGTCACAGTGAGGAAGGAGACGGGGTCCTGCTCATACAGTCGGGGCCGCCTGTCTCTGCACACACACACAGTCATAGTGAGGAAGGAGACAGGGTTCTGCTCGTACAGCCGGGACTGTATGTCTCTGCACACACACACCTACAGTCACAGTGAGGAAGGAGACAGGGTCCTGCTCATACAGCTGGGGTTGCACATCTCTGCACACACAGCTACAGTCACAGTGAGGAAGGAGACAGGGTCCTGCTCGTACAGCCGGGGCTGCCTGTCTCTGCGCACACACAGCTACAGTCACAGTGAGGAAGGAGACAGGGTCCTGCTCGTACAGCCGGGGCTGCATGTCTCTGCGCACACACAGCTACAGTCACAGTGAGGAAGGAGACAGGGTCCTGCTCGTACAGCCGGGGCTGCATGTCTCTGCACACACACACAGCTACAGTCACAGTGAGGAAGGAGACAGGGTCCTGCTCATACAGCCGGAGCTGCCTGTCTCTGCACACACACAGCTACAGTCACAGTGAGGAAGGAAACAGGATCCTGCTCGTACAGCCGGGGCTGCCTGTCTCTGCACACACAGCTACAGTCACAGTGAGGAAGGAGACAGGATCCTGCTCGTAGAGCCGGAGCTGCCTGTCTCTGCACACACACCTACAGTCACAGTGAGGAAGGAGACAGGATCCTGCTCGTACAGCCGGAGCTGCCTGTCTCTGCACACACACCTACAGTCACAGTGAGGAAGGAGACGGGGTCCTGCTCGTACAGCCGGGGCTGCCTGTCTCTGCACACACACCTACAGTCACAGTGAGGAAGGAGACAGGATCCTGCTCGTACAGCCGGAGCTGCCTGTCTCTGCACACACACCTACAGTCACAGTGAGGAAGGAGACGGGGTCCTGCTCGTACAGCCGGAGCTGCCTGTCTCTGCACACACACCTACAGTCACAGTGAGGAAGGAGATGGGGTCCTGCTCGTACAGCCGGGGCTGCCTGTCTCTGCACACACACCTACAGTCACAGTGAGGAAGGAGACGGGGTCCTGCTCATACAGCTGGGGTTGCATATCTCTGCACACACAGCTACAGTCACAGTGAGGAAGGAGATGGGGTCCTGCTCGTACAGCCGGGGCTGCATGTCTCTGCACACACACACCTACAGTCACAGTGAGGAAGGAGACGGGGTCCTGCTCATACAGCTGGGGTTGCATGTCTCTGCACACACAGCTACAGTCACAGTGAGGAAGGAGACAGGGTCCTGCTCGTACAGCCGGGGCTGCCTGTCTCTGCGCACACACAGCTACAGTCACAGTGAGGAAGGAGACAGGGTCCTGCTCGTACAGCCGGGGCTGCATGTCTCTGCGCACACACAGCTACAGTCACAGTGAGGAAGGAGACAGGGTCCTGCTCGTACAGCCGGGGCTGCATGTCTCTGCACACACACAGCTACAGTCACAGTGAGGAAGGAGAAGGGGTCCTGCTCATACAGCTGGGGTTGCACATCTCTGCACACACACACAGCTACAGTCACAGTGAGGAAGGAGACAGGGTCCTGCTCGTACAGCCGGGGCTGCATGTCTCTGCACACACAGCTACACTCACAGTGAGGAAGGAGACAGGGTCCTGCTCGTACAGCCGGGGCTGCCTGTCTCTGCACACACAGCTACAGTCACAGTGAGGAAGGAGACAGGGTCCTGCTCGTACAGTCGGGGCTGCCTGTCTCTGCACACACACAGCTACAGTCATAGTGAGGAAGGAGACAGGGTCCTGCTCATACAGCCGGAGCTGCCTGTCTCTGCACACACACAGCTACAGTCACAGTGAGGAAGGAAACAGGATCCTGCTCGTACAGCAGGGGCTGCCTGTCTCTGCACACACAGCTACAGTCACAGTGAGGAAGGAGACGGGGTCCTGCTCGTACAGCCGGAGCTGCCTGTCTCTGCACACACACCTACAGTCACAGTGAGGAAGGAGATGGGGTCCTGCTCGTACAGCCGGGGCTGCCTGTCTCTGCACACACAGCTACAGTCACAGTGAGGAAGGAGACAGGATCCTGCTCGTACAGCCGGAGCTGCCTGTCTCTGCACACACACCTACAGTCACAGTGAGGAAGGAGACGGGGTCCTGCTCGTACAGCCGGGGCTGCCTGTCTCTGCACACACACCTACAGTCACAGTGAGGAAGGAGACAGGATCCTGCTCGTACAGCCGGAGCTGCCTGTCTCTGCACACACACCTACAGTCACAGTGAGGAAGGAGACGGGGTCCTGCTCGTACAGCCGGAGCTGCCTGTCTCTGCACACACACCTACAGTCACAGTGAGGAAGGAGATGGGGTCCTGCTCGTACAGCCGGGGCTGCCTGTCTCTGCACACACACCTACAGTCACAGTGAGGAAGGAGACGGGGTCCTGCTCATACAGCTGGGGTTGCATGTCTCTGCACACACAGCTACAGTCACAGTGAGGAAGGAGACGGGGTCCTGCTCGTACAGCCGGAGCTGCCTGTCTCTGCACACACACCTACAGTCACAGTGAGGAAGGAGATGGGGTCCTGCTCGTACAGCCGGGGCTGCCTGTCTCTGCACACACACCTACAGTCACAGTGAGGAAGGAGACGGGGTCCTGCTCATACAGCTGGGGTTGCATGTCTCTGCACACACAGCTACAGTCACAGTGAGGAAGGAGATGGGGTCCTGCTCGTACAGCCGGGGCTGCATGTCTCTGCACACACACACCTACAGTCACAGTGAGGAAGGAGACGGGGTCCTGCTCATACAGCTGGGGTTGCATGTCTCTGCACACACAGCTACAGTCACAGTGAGGAAGGAGACAGGGTCCTGCTCGTACAGCTGGGGCTGCCTGTCTCTGCGCACACACAGCTACAGTCACAGTGAGGAAGGAGACAGGGTCCTGCTCGTACAGCCGGGGCTGCATGTCTCTGCGCACACACAGCTACAGTCACAGTGAGGAAGGAGACAGGGTCCTGCTCGTACAGCCGGGGCTGCATGTCTCTGCACACACACAGCTACAGTCACAGTGAGGAAGGAGAAGGGGTCCTGCTCATACAGCTGGGGTTGCACATCTCTGCACACACACACAGCTACAGTCACAGTGAGGAAGGAGACAGGGTCCTGCTCGTACAGCCGGGGCTGCATGTCTCTGCACACACAGCTACACTCACAGTGAGGAAGGAGACAGGGTCCTGCTCGTACAGCCGGGGCTGCCTGTCTCTGCACACACAGCTACAGTCACAGTGAGGAAGGAGACGGGGTCCTGCTCATACAGCCGGGGTTGCATGTCTCTGCACACACACAGCTACAGTCATAGTGAGGAAGGAGGTCCTGCTCGTACAGCCGGGGCTGCCTGTCTCTGCACACACAGCTACAGTCACAGTGAGGAAGGAGATGGGGTCCTGCTCGTACAGCTGGGGTTGCACATCTCTGCACACACTTACCGTGAGGAAGGAGACAGGGTCCTGCTCGTACAGCCGGGGCTGGGTGCTGCTAATGGTCTGCAGAATGCCCTGGCAGTTCTGCTTGATCTTGTTGAGACTTTCCTCCATCTCTGTCAGTATCACATCACCCTCCTGCTGGAGCTCCCTCAGCAGCCTCTCCTCCCTCTCCCGCAGGTACTGGTGCAGCTTCTCAAACTCCAGGCTGACATGGTGCTTGGTGTTGAGAAGGTTTCCCTGCAATGCAAATAACAGGTTATCAACCTTCATAATGCAATGACTATTTCTGTATCATTTGGACAGTAGCGGCATTAGCTGGTCACCTGCTTCCGGGAACTAGAGCTGAGGATCTACAGGTGTCTGCTCCCTCCTGCGATGGACGGCTGATCAGCACATGCTCCCAGCTGGTTCTACATGCCCTATTGGCTGCCCGTGTCAGTGTATATGGGCAGACAAGATCTAGGCCGGGCACCACAACTTACAGATAACACCCAATACTAGAACAGACCGATTTCATCTGCTGATTCAATTATCCCAATACGCTGTATAACGAGGGGGTTACCCGAAGCCTTTCCTAGACACACCTCACTAACATGTCCCGGTATCGCCATAAGAGATGGATTACCAGCAGATGTATCATTATGCATTGCGCTGTGTGGCGCTATTCCCACTCGGAGTAAGGATGGCGTATATGGACTCATCTGTACAACCGACACGTGGGACACATTCCCCTGTACGGCACCTTATTATACCAATCATAGCCGTGTGCCGATACCAACAGTCAATAAATCACATGCAAAGGTTCCATAGCTTCCCATGTTATACATGAGTGCAAGCTTCTGGTCCCCGATGTGCAGCAGTAACAATTGGTGGGCAGCATGTGGCCTGTACTGCAGTGCCTTGGCATGGCCTACACTTGCTGGGCAGACCAGAGATAAAACAGGTAGGGGTTTATTTACCAAGATGGGAGGTTGCTAAGGGCAACCAACCAGAATCTCCTTATTTAGCACCTTCTAGAAGATGATTGAATCGGATTGGTAGTATCCAGGGTCTGTCCAGCATCTCCAGACAACGCGTTCCTGATAGGGAACACCGGTGATGGTGGCACAGGCAGGAGCTGGGCAGCGTATTGGGCACCGGCCAGCTGTGCCAATCTGGCTTACAGTATCCCCGGCTTTGTAATAGATAATATAACCGGGAGCAGCCAGCCAGGAGGAGGATGTGGGGGGGGGGGGGGGTAGGTGCACTGTGCTCTGCTGCCACCTTCCTCTGCAGGGGTAAGTGGGAGAGGTAAGAGGATGCCTGTGAGGGGCATATGGGCCGGGTAGGGAGGTTTGATGCTATCTATAGGATATGAATGTGTGTTTATACTAGACTACAGAGTGGTAAAAGACAGGAAGCCTGATGTGCACAGTACAATATCGCCCCCATGAAATCCCATACCCTGTGCTGGGCGATCATCTGCTCCTGTGCACACTGCATCTGCTGCAGCTCCTTCAGGCGGGTCTCCAGGGGGGCAATTGCCGAAATGAGCTCGTCCTGCAGGGAGAAGAGATATCAGTAGTAACTAGCAGGTGTGTGTGCCAACTGCAGTGCGGGTGACACTGGATCCGCAGCGCACAGTGGGGGTAACACACTGGATCCACAGCGCACGGTGGGGTAACACACTGGACCCGCAGCGCACGTTAGGGCAACACACTGGACTCGCTGTGCGGGGGCGACACTGGATTTGCAGTGCGGGGCGGAGGCGACACTGGACGCGCAGGGCGACACTGGACGCGCAGCGCAGGGTAACACTGGATGTGCAGTGCAAGGCGGGGGTAACACTGGATGCGCAGTGCAAGGCGGGGGTAACACTGGATGCGCAGTGCAGGGCGGGGGTAACACTGGATGCGCAGTGCAGGGGTAACACTGGATGCGCAGTGCAGGGGTAACACTGGATGCGCAGTGCAGGGCGGGGTAACACTGGATGCGCAGTGCAGGGCGGGGTAACACTGGATGCGCAGTGCAGGGCGGGGTAACACTGGATGCGCAGTGCAGGGCGGGGTAACACTGGATGCGCAGTGCAGGGCGGGGTAACACTGGATGCGCAGTGCGGGGTAACACTGGATGCGCAGTGTGGGGTAACACTGGATGCGCAGTGTGGGGTAACACTGGATGTGCAGTGCAGGGCGGGGGTAACACTGGATGCGCAGTGCAGGGGTAACACTGGATGCGCAGTGCAGGGCGGGGGTAACACTGGATGCGCAGTGCAGGGCGGGGGTAACACTGGATGCGCAGTGCAGGGCGGGGGTAACACTGGATGCGCAGTGCAGGGCGGGGGTAACACTGGATGCGCAGTGCAGGGCGGGGGTAACACTGGATGAGCAGTGCAGGGCGGGGGTAACACTGGATGCGCAGTGCGGGGTAACACTGGATGCGCAGTGCGGGGTAACACTGGATGCGCAGTGTGGGGTAACACTGGATGCGCAGTGCAGGGCGGGGGTAACACTGGATGCGCAGTGCAGGGCGGGGGTAACACTGGATGCGCAGTGCAGGGCGGGGGTAACACTGGATGCGCAGTGCAGGGCGGGGGTAACACTGGATGCGCAGTGCAGGGCGGGGGTAACACTGGATGCGCAGTGCAGGGCGGGGGTGACACTGGATGCGCAGTGCAGGGCGGGGGTGACACTGGATGCGCAGTGCAGGGCGGGGGTGACACTGGATGCGCAGTGCAGGGCGGGGGTGACACTGGATGCGCAGTGCAGGGCGGGGGTGACACTGGATGCGCAGTGCAGGGCGGGGGTGACACTGGATGCGCAGTGCAGGGCGGGGGTGACACTGGATGCGCAGTGCAGGGCGGGGGTGACACTGGATGCGCAGTGCAGGGCAGGGGTAACACTGGATGCGCAGTGCAGGGCAGGGGTAACACTGGATGCGCAGTGCAGGGCAGGGGTAACACTGGATGCGCAGTGCAGGGCAGGGGTAACACTGGATGCGCAGTGCAGGGCAGGGTAACACTGGATGCGCAGTGCAGGGCTGGGTAACACTGGATGCGCAGTGCAGGGTAACACTGGATGCGCAGCGCATGCTGTTTGCATATAACCTATGACCTGCAGTCAGTGCTTTGTCTGCCATGCTGCAGGCCTGTGTGTGTGTCCTCACCTTGTAGCCCCCCACAGCCTCCTGTATGGGGATCAGAGTGTGGGTGGGGTGTTGCTCCGCGGACCTCCTGCAGCGGGCGCACAGAAGCCTGCCATCCTGCGTGGAGAACAGCTGCACCTTTTCGCCATGCTCTGCGCACAGACCCCTTTGCACCCCATCTGGGGTCTGCACCGGGGGCGGGCGGCATTTGGGGCATGATGGGTAGGTCTCCTGGCCCCTCCACGATCGCTCCAGGCATCCCCTGCACAGACAGTGGCCGCAGGACATGGTGACGGGTTCACGCGGCACATCACGGCACATGGCGCAGCTCAGGGATGGCAGCAGCGGCAGCGGCGTAGGACTGGTGGCCATCGTGGATGTCTCGCCCTCCTGTGTAAACAAAGGTCTGTCTGACTGTCTCACCTGTACCACGTGACCTCAGGCTGTCTATCAGTGGCTCTGAGGCCTACCTAACCCTCTGTCTCTTTCTGGTTCCCCTATGGCTCTCCTACCTCTAACCTGGCTGTCTCCTAGCTAGTGGCACCCTGTCTCTCCCTCTTGTCCCTGACCCCTCTGTCTCTTTATTATTCCCCTTAGCCCTAACTGTCTCTTTCTCTCCCTGACCCCTATTCTCTTCCTGGGTGTCCCTCTCGCCCCTTATTTCCTCCCAGCCTCATGCGTCTGTCTCTGAGCTGCAGGAGGGAGGGAAAAGGGAGGAGGATGGGGGGAGGGGGAAAAGAGGAGGGAGCCGGGGGGAGTGCACACAATAACAGGGGCAGAGAGGGAGGGGGAGAAACAAGGGAGGGCTGCAGAACAGGAGGGGGAGATGCAAACAAAGCATGGTGGGGAGGACGAGGGAGGGGGAAGACGGAGGCCGGCTGCATGGCCCTGTTAGCACAGCCACACACTAGATGGCAAGCTCCTGGGTCCAGTCCTGCAGACTGCTCATTGTGTCATGCAGGATGGAAGATTAGGGGTTAATGCCTCTGTTGCTGGGGATGGAGAAAGAGGTGAGGGGAGGGCAGAGCACAGAAGGAAAGAGCTGGGTAATGATTGGGTGAGAGCTGGTGGAAGGAACGGAGGGGTGGAGGAGAGAGGGGGGGGGGGAGCGGTGGGCAGAGGGGGGGGTAGCTGATGAGAAAATATGGGGGCTGAATATTAACATGTCTGTGATACATAGCGCCAGACAGGGGGCGAAGACGGAGGATACACAGACAGGAGGGAAGTGTCAGACAGAGAGGTGGGGGAGACAGCGCAGCAAGCCCAGGTTACAGACAGTGACACGAGTGACAGGGAGGAGACAGGCAGTGGCACTGGGAGAGACAACAGGCAGTGGCGCTGGGAGAGACAACAGGCAGTGGCACTGGGAGGAACGGAGACCACAGGCAGTGGCACAGGGAAAGACAGTGGCACAGGGAGAGACCACAGGCAGTGGCACTTGACAGACCACAAGCAGTGGCACTCAAGACCACAAGCAGTGGCACGCAAGACCACAAGCAGTGGCACGCAAGACCACAAGCAGTGGCACGCAAGACCACAAGCAGTGGCACGCAAGACCACAAGCAGTGGCACGCAAGACCACAAGCAGTGGCACGTGGCAATCGAGAACACGCGCAGTGGCGCGTGGCAAGCGAGACCACACGCCGTGGCACGTGGCAAGCGCGACCACACGCAGTGGCACGTGGCAAGCGAGACCACACGCAGTGGCACGTGGCAAGCGAGACCACACGCAGTGGCAAGAGAGACCACACGCAGTGGCAAGAGACCAGAGATAGTGGCACAGGGAGGAAGAGAGACTCAGAGGCACAGGGAGAGAAGACACACCGTGACACAGCAATAGTGGGGAAAGACCACAAACACTGGCAGAGTGAGGGGCAGTAACATAGGAGAAGGGGGGGGGGGTGTATAAATGAATAGGCAATGTACTTTGGATACAGGTTAGGTATCAGCATATAATGACCCAACTGACAATTCCTAGTGGTGTGCACAGCCAGCCTGTATACCCCAGGGCAGTGCTTCCCAAACTCTGTGCCATGGCACCCTGGGGTGCTTGGGGAACTTGCAGGGGTGCCGGGAGTTGGTGAATCAGGACCAATTCAAATTATGTATGGTCAGTGTAATAGACAAAACCAGAGTGAATGGCTGCCAATCATAAGCACATGCTGTCTCTCTCCTCATCACTGACCCTGATGGGCTGACACACGGGGAGATGTGCGGAGCGACGCTAGTGATGTGGCAGCGCTGAGCGATCTGTCAGGGCCAGTGTATGGTGAGAACCCTGGCCCAGCAATTCACTAGCTTTATCCGGCATGCTGGATATAAATCTCTGTGAGATAGCATCGCTATGGCCCCTACACACGGAGCAATGTAGGCACTCTAGTGAGATCGCTATGGCCCCTACACACGGAGCAATGTAGGGGCATTGCTAAAGCACTCTAGGGAGATCGCTAAGAAAATGCCCTGAAGTCGCTGCGTGTGTAGGGCACCGTTAGGATGACGTGAGCACAACCTATTCCCTAGGGACCGTTACACACGGATCACTGGATCTATGCGAGTACATATGATATGGCACCACAGACAGGACATAGGGGGATAGTGTACAGCAGTGGAGATAATCCTGATACTGTAGGGTGGGAACATCTGCCCTAGGGACCGTTACACACGGGATAACTGGATCTGTGCGAGTACATATGATATGGCAGCACAGACAGGACATAGGGAGATAGTGTACAGCAGTGTACAGCAGTGGAGATAATCCCGATACTGTAGGGTGGGAACATCCGCCCTAGGGACCGTTACACATGGGATCACTGGATCTGTGCGAGTACATATGATATGGCACCACAGACAGGACATAGGGGGATAGTGTACAGCAGTGGAGATAATCCCGATACTGTAGGGTGGGAACATCTGCCCTAGGGGACCGTTACACACGGGATAACTGGATCTGTGCGAGTACATATGATATGGCAGCACAGACAGGACATAGGGGGATAGTGTACAGCAGTGGAGATAATCCTGATACTGTAGGGAGAGAACATCTGCCCTAGGGGACCGTTACACACGGGATAACTGGATCTGTGCGAGTACATAGGATATGGCACTACAGACAGGACATAGGGGGATAGTGTACAGCAGTGGAGATAATCCCGATACTGTAGGGTGGGAACATCTGCCCTAGGGACCGTTACACACGGGATCACTGGATCTGTGCGAGTACATATGATATGGCACCATACAGGACATAGGGGGATAGTGTACAGCAGTGGAGATAATCCCGATACTGTAGGGTGGGAACATCTGCCCTAGGGACCGTTACACACGGGATAACTGGATCTGTGCGAGTACATATGATACGGCACCACAGACAGGACATAGGGGGATAGTGTACAGCAGTGCAGATAATCCTGATACTGTAGGGTGGGAACATCTGCCCTAGGGACCGTTACACACGGGATAACTGGATCTGTGCGAGTACATATGATATGGCAGCACAGACAGGACATAGGGGGATAGTGTACAGCAGTGGAGATAATCCCGATACTGTAGGGTGGGAACATCTGCCCTAGGGACCGTTACACACGGGATAACTGGATCTGTGCGAGTACATATGATACGGCACCACAGACAGGACATAGGGGGATAGTGTACAGCAGTGCAGATAATCCTGATACTGTAGGGTGGGAACATCTGCCCTAGGGACCGTTACACACGGGATAACTGGATCTGTGCGAGTACATATGATATGGCAGCACAGACAGGACATAGAGGGATAGTGTACAGCAGTGGAGATAATCCCGGCACTGTAGGGTGGGAACATCTGCCCTAGGGACCGTTACACACGGGATAACTGGATCTGTGCGAGTACATATGATATGGCAGCACAGACAGGACATAGAGGGATAGTGTACAGCAGTGGAGATAATCCCGGCACTGTAGGGTGGGAACATCCGCCCTAGGGACCGTTACACACGGGATAACTGGATCTGTACGAGTACATATGATATGGCAGCACAGACAGGACATAGGGGGATAGTGTACAGCAGTGGAGATAATCCTGATACTGTAGGGTGGGAACATCCACCCTAGGGACCGTTACACACGGGATCACTGGATCTGCGAGTACATATGATATGGCACCAGACAGGACATGGGGGATAGTGTACAGCTGTGGAGATAATCCTGATACTGTAGGGTGGGAACATCCGCCCTAGGGACCGTTACACACGGGATAACTGGATCTGTGCGAGTACATATGATATGGCAGCACAGACAGGACATAGAGGGATAGTGTACAGCAGTGGAGATAATCCCGGCACTGTAGGGTGGGAACATCTGCCCTAGGGACCGTTACACACGGGATAACTGGATCTGTACGAGTACATATGATATGGCACCATACAGGACATAGGGGGATAGTGTACAGCAGTGGAGATAATCCTGATACTGTAGGGTGGGAACATCCGCCCTAGGGACCGTTACACACGGGATAACTGCATCTGTGCGAGTACATATGATATGGCAGCACAGACAGGACATAGGGGGGTAGTGTACAGCAGTGGAGATAATCCTGATACTGTAGGGTGGGAACATCTGCCCTAGGGACCGTTACACACGGGATCACTGGATCTGCGAGTACATATGATATGGCAGCACAGACAGGACATAGGGGGATAGTGTACAGCTGTGGAGATAATCCTGATACTGTAGGGTAGGAACATCTACCCTAGGGACCGTTACACACGGGATAACTGGATCTGTGCGAGTACATATGATATGGCAGCACAGACAGGACATAGGGGGATAGTGTACAGCTGTGGAGATAATCCTGATACTGTAGGGTAGGAACATCTGCCCTAGGGACCGTTACACACGGGATAACTGGATCTGTGCGAGTACATATGATATGGCAGCACAGACAGGACATAGGGGGATAGTGTACAGCAGTGGAGATAATCCTGATACTGTAGGGTGGGAACATCTGCCCTAGGGACCGTTACACACGGGATAACTGGATCTGTGCGAGTACATATGATATGGCAGCACAGACAGGACATAGGGGGATAGTGTACAGCAGTGGAGATAATGCTGATACTGTAGTGTGGGAACATCCGCCCTAGGGACCGTTACACACGGGATCACTGGATCTGTGCGAGTACATATGATATGGCCCCACAGACAGGACATAGGGGGATAGTGTACAGCAGTGGAGATAATCCTGATACTGTAGGGTGGGAACATCTGCCCTAGGGACCGTTACACACGGGATCACTGGATCTGTGCGAGTACATATGATATGGCACCACAGACAGGACATAGGGGGATAGTGTACAGCAGTGGAGATAATCCTGATACTGTATGGTGGGAACATCCGCCCTAGGGACCGTTACACACGGGATAACTGGATCTGTGCGAGTACATATGATATGGCACCACAGACAGGACATAGGGGGATAGTGTACAGCAGTGGAGATAATCCCGATACTGTAGGGTGGGAACATCTGCCCTAGGGACCGTTACACACGGGATCACTGGATCTGTGCGAGTACATATGATATGGCAGCACAGACAGGACATAGGGGGATAGTGTACAGCAGTGGAGATAATCCTGATACTGTAGGGTGGGAACATCCGCCCTAGGGACCGTTACACACGGGATAACTGGATCTGTGCGAGTACATATGATATGGCAGCACAGACAGGACATAGGGGGATAGTGTACAGCAGTGGAGATAATCCCGATACTGTAGGGTGGGAACATCTGCCCTAGGGACCGTTACACACGGGATAACTGGATCTGTGCGAGTACATATGATATGGCAGCACAGACAGGACATAGGGGGATAGTGTACAGCAGTGGAGATAATCCTGATACTGTAGGGTGGGAACATCTGCCCTAGGGACCGTTACACACGGGATAACTGGATCTGTGCGAGTACATATGACATGGCACCACAGACAGGACATAGGGGGATAGTGTACAGCAGTGGAGATAATCCTGATACTGTAGGGTGGGAACATCTGCCCTAGGGACCGTTACACACGGGATAACTGGATCTGTGCGAGTACATATGATATGGCAGCACAGACAGGACATAGGGGGATAGTGTACAGCTGTGGAGATAATCCCGATACTGTAGGGTGGGAACATCCGCCCTAGGGACCGTTACACACGGGATAACTGGATCTGTGCGAGTACATATGACATGGCACCACAGACAGGACATAGGGGGATAGTGTACAGCAGTGGAGATAATCCTGGCACTGTAGGGTGGGAACATCTGCCCTAGGGACCGTTACACACGGGATAACTGGATCTGTGCGAGTACATATGATATGGCACCACAGACAGGACATAGGGGGATAGTGTACAGCAGTGCAGATAATCCCGATACTGTAGGGTGGGAACATCCGCCCTAGGGACCGTTACACACAGGATAACTGGATCTGTGCGAGTACATATGATATGGCAGCACAGACAGGACATAGGGGGATAATCCTGATACTGTAGGGTGGGAACATCTGCCCTAGGGACCGTTACACACGGGATAACTGGATCTGTGCGAGTACATATGATATGGCACCACAGACAGGACATAGGGGGATAGTGTACAGCAGTGGAGATAATCACTGATAATACTCAGGGACATATATTAGGGAACACACTAGCATCACTTGTGTGCACATAACATAGAACACTCTGCCCGCAGACATTCACTAGTGCTCCAACATACGGCTTCCAGGGGAGGGACTGAGGTAGGGAAACACCTACCTGCACTGACACCTTCACACCCATCTACCTGCACCTTCATCCACACACTCATCTGCCTATAGCCACACCTTCATCCACACACCCATCTACCTACACTCACACCTCTCCACCTACACCTTCATCCTCACACTCATCTGCCTATAGTCACACCTTCACCCTCACACTCATCTACCTACACTCACACCTTCACCCTCACACTCATTTGCCTACACTCACACCTCTCCACCTACACTCACCCTCATACCCATCTACCTACACTCACACCTTCACCCTCATCTGCTTATAGTCACACCTTCACCCTCATACCCATCTACCTACACTCACACCTTCCCCCTCACACTCATCTATCTGCACTCACACCTTCACAACCATCTACCTACACTCACCTTCACACCCATCTATCTGCACTCACACCTTCACCCTCGTACCCATCTACCTACACTCACACCTTCACCCTCATACCCATCTACCTACACTCACACCTTCACCCTCATACCCATCTACCTACACTCACACCTTCACCCTCACACCCATCTACCTACACTCACACCTTCACCCTCATACCAACCAACCTACACTCACACCTTCACCCTCACCCTCCGATACACCTTAACACCCATCTATCTACACTGACACCTTCACACCCATCTACCTACACTCACACCTTCACCCTCATACCCATCTACCTACACTCACACCCATCGATTTACCTGAACTCACACCTCACTCATCATTACACCCATCTCCCTACACTCACACCTTCACAACCATCTACCTACACTCACACTGTCACACCCCTCTCCCTACACTAACACCCATCTATCTGCACTCACACCTTCACAACCATCTACCTTCACTCACCATCATGCCCATCACCCTACACAACCATCTACCTACACTCGCACCCATCTCCCTACACTCACCATCACACCCATCTACCTACACTCACACCTTCACCCTCATACCCATCTACCTACACTCACACCTTCACCCTCACACCCATCTACCTACACTCACACCTTCACCCTCATACCAACCAATCTACACTCACACCTTCACCCTCACCCTCCGATACACCTTAACACCCATCTATCTACACTGACACCTTCACACCCATCTACCTACACTCACACCTTCACCCTCATACCCATCTACCTACACTCACACCCATCGATTTACCTGAACTCACACCTCACTCATCTGCCTATACTCACCTTCACACCCATCTCCCTACACTCCCACTGTCACACCCCTCTCCCTACACTAACACCCATATATCTGCACTCACACCTTCACAACCATCTACCTTCACTCACCATCATGCCCATCACCCTACACTCGCACCCATCTCCCTACACTCACCATCACACCCATCTACCTACACTCACAGCCTCACACATTCACACCCTATTACCTACACTCACGCCCATCTACCTGCACTCACACCTTCACACCCATCTCCCTACACTCACCTTTACACCCATCTACCTACACATACACCCCTCTCCCTACACTCACAGCTTCACACTCCTCTCCATCTCCCTACACTCCTTCACACCCATCTCCCTACACTCACCTTTACACCCATCTACCTACACTCACAGCTTCACACCCCTCTCCATCTCCCTACACTCACACCTTAACACCCTATTACCTACACTCACATCTTCAAGCCCATCTCCCTACACTCACCATCACACCCCTCTCTCTACACTCACCATCACACCCATCTACCTACACTAACACCCCTCTCCCTACACTCACACCTTCACGCCCATCTACCTACACTCACACCCTACTACCTGCACTCACACATTCACACCCTATTACCTACACTCATACCTTCAAGCCCATCTCCCTACACTCACCTTCATACCCATCTACCTACACTAACACCCTCACACCCCTCTCCCTACACTCACACCCTACTACCTGCACTCACACATTCACACCCTATTACCTACACTCACATCTTCAAGCCCATCTCCCTACACTCACCATCACACCCATCTGACTACACTCAAAGCTTCACACCCCTCTCCCTACACTCACAACAGTACTTGTTTCCTAGAACGGCGCCCACGATATTCAGTCGTATGGCATCTTATGCATTTTATCGCATGCCATATACACGATTTTAAATTGTATAAGCACCCTAATGGGTTTGTTCAATGGTAAATGGCCCCCTATACAGATTTTTATTGTATAAGCACCCTGATGGGTGCTTACAATGTTAAATGCACCCCTAAGCCACCCCCACTATCAACGCCAACCCAAAGCGTGGCGAGCCCGCGAGGGGCAGCGGTACGCGTCCTCCGACCTTTTCATACTCCCACTATCCACGGCGGCGTGGAGTTGATTTCATATAGTGTGGCGAGCGCAGCGAGCCTGAAGCGTGGCGAGTGTGCCCCGCGATGGGACGCGTATTACTTTACATGTATTCCGCGTCCCCTCACTGCGCTCGCCACACTATCTAAAATCAACTCCACGCCCATGTGGATGGTGGGGGTATGAAGAGGTCGGAGGACACGTACCGCTGCGCTCGCCACGCTTCGGGTTGGCGTTGCTAGTGGGGCTGCTTTTAACATTGTAAGCACACATTACGGTGCTTATACAATTAATAATCTTATAGGGGGCCCATTTAACATTGAAAACACCCATTAGGGTGCTTATACAATTTAAAATCGTATACCATTGTATATGGCATACAATGCGATGATATACGATTTAAAATTGTATAACATCGGCTGCCATCCCGTTACATCACATCGCATACCATTGTATGGCTTATGGTATGCGATGGGTGCCGTGCTAGGAAACAAGTACCCTCACTCCTTCACACCCTATTACCTACACTCACACCCATCTCCCTACACACTCCTTTACACCTACACTCATACCCATCTACCCACACCCTATTACCTACACTCACACCTTCAAGCCCATTTCCCTAAAATCATCTTCACACCCTATTACCTACACTCACACCCATATCCCTACACTCACACCTTCAAGCCAGTCTCCCTACACTCACCTTCCATCAACCTACACTTACACCCCCTCTCCCTACACTCACACCTTCACACCCCTCTCCCTGCCCTCACACCATCACACCCCTCTCCCTACACTCACACCTTCATACCCCTCAGTCCCTACACTCACACCTTCATACCCCTCAGTCCCTACACTCACACCATCACACCCCTCTCCCTGCCCTCACACCCATCTCCCTGCACTCACCATCACACCCATCTCCCTGCACTCACCATCACACCCCTCTCCCTGCACTCACCATCACACCCCTCTCCCTGCACTCACCATCACACCCCTCTCCCTGCACTCACCATCACACCCCTCTCCATGCTCTCACCATCACACCCCTCTCCATGCTCTCACCATCACACCCCTCTCCATGCTCTCACCATCACACCCCTCTCCATGCTCTCACCATCACACCCCTCTCCATGCTCTCACCATCACACCCCTCTCCCTACACTCACCATCACACCCCTCTCCCTGCACTCACACCCATCTCCCTACACTCACCATCACATCCCTCTCCCTGCCCTCACACCTATAAGAAACTGTAAACAAATAAATACCTAACTAGTCACTCACTTGTGTTTTCAGCCAATGACCATCACCCCATCACCCTATGTGCACTCACTCTCTGACCCGGCCCAC
This sequence comes from Crinia signifera, assembly GCF_055691185.1. Taxonomy (NCBI): domain Eukaryota; kingdom Metazoa; phylum Chordata; class Amphibia; order Anura; family Myobatrachidae; genus Crinia; species Crinia signifera. The sequence continues at coordinate 12,454,505 of NC_139223.1, forward strand.
ACCATCACACCCCTCTCCCTACACTCACCATCACACCCCTCTCCCTACACTCACCATCACACCCCTCTCCCTACACTCACCATCACACCCCTCTCCCTGCCATCACACCCCTCTCCCTGCACTCACACCTATAAGAAACTGTAAACAAATATATACCTAACTAGTCACTCACTTGTGTTTTCAGCCAATGACCATCACCCCATCACCCTATGTGCACTCACTCTCTGACCCGGCCCACACCATCACACCCCTCTCCCTACACTCACCATCACACCCCTCTCCCTACACTCACCATCACACCCCTCTCCCTACACTCACCATCACACCCCTCTCCCTGCCATCACACCCCTCTCCCTGCCCTCACACCCATCTCCCTACACTCACCATCACACCCCTCTCCCTGCCCTCACACCCATCTCCCTACACTCACCATCACACCCCTCTCCCTGCCCTCACACCCATCTCCCTACACTCAGCATCACACCCCTCTCCATGCTCTCACCATCACACCCCTCTCCATGCTCTCACCATCACACCCCTCTCCATGCTCTCACCATCACACCCCTCTCCATGCTCTCACACCCATTTCCCTGCACTCACACCCATCTCCCTGCACTCACACCCATCTCCCTGCACTCACACCCATCTCCCTGCACTCACACCATCACACCCCTCTCCCTACTCACACCATCACACCCCTCTCCCTGCCATCACACCCCTCTCCCTGCACTCACACCTATAAGAAACTGTAAACAAATATATACCTAACTAGTCACTCACTTGTGTTTTCAGCCAATGACCATCACCCCATCTGCACTCACTCTCTGACCCGGCCCACAGCGTCACTCACCTCCTGCTCTCCCCTCCCCCCGCCACAGACAGTTTATACAGCGCGATACCGCAGCTTGGAAGTTACAGCATCTCAGCAGCGTTATTACCGCCTGGCAACTGGACACGCCTGTCCTCCTACCATTGGTTTAGGAGCCGTCAGTCTTCGGAGGCCACGCCCTCCGGCTCTGATTGGCACAGGGGTTCGCCCTGGCGTCTTCCTCACCCCCGCCGCACATCCGGGAGCCTCTATGAGGCTCGGCACCCGGGCAAGTTCTCTTTTAAAGTGACTGCAGCGCGGCGACTTCCGGCAGGTCCCAGTGTGTGGGCAGCGCTGCGACTTCCGGGTCCTAGTGTGTTATCAATGAAGCGACTTCCGGTCCCAGTGTGTGGGCAGCAGCGACTTCCGGGTCCCAGTGTGTGGGCAGCAGCGTCTACCGTGTCCCAGTGTGTGGGCAGCAGCGACTTCCGGGTCCCAGTGTGTGGGCAGCAGCGACTTCCGGGTCCCAGTGTGTGGGCAGCAGCGACTTCCGGGTCCCAGTGTGTGGGCAGTAGCGCTCGGTGCTAGTGGGCATAGAAGCTGACAGCGCGGTGGAAAGTGTGCTCATCGGACCAGGGGCTGGGTACGGGGATGACCATGGGGGGTGAGTGAGACCGGCACTAGTATTGTCATTGTCACCACCCTGGCTTTATTATTGGGGGTCACCTATAGACCTGCCCATATTGGGGTGTCACTAACCTATGATCATTATTATCAGGGGCAGTTATTGGGGACACTTATAGACCTGAGCTTATTGGGGTGTCACTAACCTATGATCATTATTATCAGGGGCAGTTATTTGGGTCACTGCCTCCTTTTGGGGTGTTATTACTCTAGATGCCAGTCCTTGTCTGATGTATGTCTCACACGTGCTGCACCCCACAGTCTGATCCAGCGCTGGTACGACCCTGCACCCCTGACAGGAACGGCTGCATGTGGGCAGAATTCCTGCCTCCCAGGGTCTGACGAATGTACGTTCTGCTGTAAGTATCCGATCTGCCCGATAACCCCTCCTACCCCCTGCAGTATGCCTGTTTGGCCTGTCCTGCGCACCCTGACACCCCTACACCCTGCAGTATGTCTGTTTGGCCTGGTCCGCGCACCCAGAAACACCCCCCCCCCCACATCCTGCAGTGAGCCTCTCTGGCCTGCGCACCCTGACACCCCCCCCCCCCACACACACACACACACACAACCTACTGTAAGCCTGTCTGGCCTGCACACCCTGCCCCCCCCCTGCCCCATGCAGTATCCCTGTCTGGCCCGCGTACCCTGACCTCCCCCTACCCCCTGCAGTATCCCTGTCTTGCCTGGCCTGCACACCCTGACACCCCCCCCCACAACCTGCAATAAGCCTGTCTGGCCTGCACACCATGACTACCACACCCCCCCCCCCCCCCGCCTGCAGTATTCCTGTCTGGCCTGTGTACCCTGATCCCCTACCCCCTGCAGTATCCCTGTCTTGCCTGGCTCGGACAACCTGACCCCCCCCACCCCCTGCAGTATCCCTGTCTGGCCTGTCTGCCCCCCCCTTCCTCCTCGCTACACCCTGCAGTATCCCTGTCTTGTCTGACCCACTCACCCTGATCCCCCCTCCCACAGGCTGCCATGGCAGAGAAGAAGCCAGAAGAGGAGGCGCAGGAACACCAAATGCTACATCCCGCCACCTGCGCCTCCACCACCGCCAAGAACCTCGCCATCCTCAAGGAGAGATCCTTCGACATCAACTTTGAAGTGGGCGACGAATATGAGATCATTGAGACGATTGGGACCGGGGCGTATGGCGTGGTGTCCTCTGCTCGGAGGAAGGACTCCGGTAAGGCCACTATGGGGCAATAATGATGCTCTAGATGGGATCATGGTACGTAATATTGCACAGGGTCCGTGGACTATGGGAGGAGATAATCCATTCAGTGATCTTGTGTAATAATAGGCTGTCTGACCAGGGGTCATTTATTGTGTTCCTCTAATTCACAGGCCAGAAGGTCGCCATTAAAAAGATCCCCAATGCCTTCGATATGGTAACAAACGCCAAGCGCACTCTGCGGGAGCTAAAGATCCTGAAGCACTTCAAGCACGACAACGTCATCGCCATCAAAGACATCCTTAAGCCATGCACGCCTTACTCCGAATTTACATCTGTGTATGTGACCCCCAAATTCTTTCTCTATATTGGGAGGAGCAGGGCCCCCAGCAGCACAGAGTATATCAGGAGATGAGTGATGTGTCAGTGAGGACAGGGCTGCATGTGACATAGGCAGTGACATGATGTGAGGAGAGGAATGGGGGCAGCAGGAAGCCACAGACTGAGCGTTATATAGTGGAAGGGGCAGTGTCCCCAGCAGCACAGAGTATATCAGGAGATGGTGATGTGTCAGTGAGGGCAGGGCTGTATGTGACAGGGGCAGTGACATGATGTGAGGAGGGGAATGGGGGCAGCAGGAAGCCACAGACTGAGAGTTATATAGTGGGAGGAGCAGGGTCCCCAGCAGCACAGAGTATATCAGGAGATGAGTGATGTGTCAGTGAGGACAGGGCTGCATGTGACAGGGGCAGTGACATGATGTGAGGAGGGGAATGGGGCAGCAGGAAGCCACAGACTGAGAGTTATATAGTGGGAGGAGCAGGGCCCCCAGCAGCACAGAGTATATCAGGAGATGAGCGATGTGTCAGTGAGGACAGGGCTGCATGTGACATAGGCAGTGACATGATGTGAAGAGGGGAATGGAGGCAGCAGGAAGCCACAGACTGAGAGTTATAGAGTGGGAGGAGCAGGGTCCCCAGCAGCACAGAGTATATTAGGAGATGAGTGTCAGTGAGGACAGGGCTGCATGTGACAGGGGCAGTGACATGATGTGAGGGAGGATTGGAGGCAGCAGGAAGCCACAGACTGAAAGGTATATAGTGGGAGGAGCAGGGTCCCCAGTAGCACAGAGTATATCAGGAGATGAGTGATTTGTCAGTGAGGACAGGGCTGCATGTGACAGGGGCGATGACATGATGTAAGGAGGGGAATGGAGGCAGCAGGAAGCCACAGACTGAGAGTTATATAGTGGGAGGAGCAGGGTCCCCAGCAGCACAGAGTATATCAGGAGATGAGCGATGTGTCGCTAAGGTTGTAACTTGGCGGAGAGGAACTGGGTAATTCCATACTTGAAAAGGATCTAGGAGTCCAAATAGACAGCAAACTGGGATGTAGTGCCCATTGTAATGTAGCTACAAAAAAGGCCAACAAAATTCTGGCATGTATTAAGAGGGGAATGGAAACTAGGGACTCAAGGGTAATTATGCCACTGTATAAGGCATTGGTGAGACCTCACCTAGAGTACGGAGTACAGTTCTGGGCCCCACACTATAAAAAGGACATCATAGAATTAGAAAAAGTACAAAGGCGAGCAACAAAGCTTATTAGGGGAATGGAGAATTTAAGCTACGGGGAGAGATTAAGCAATTTGGGACTATTTACATTAGAAAAGAGACGTTTAAGGGGGGATATGCTCAACATATACAAGTATATCAAGGGCCAATATAAGGAACTGTCACGCACCCTCTTTTCTACTAGAAAGGAATCTAGGAAACGAGGGCATGAGTATAGATTAGAAGAAAAAAGATTTCATTCAGCTAGTAGAAAGAATTTCTTTACGGTCAGAACAGTCAAACTCTGGAACTCTCTTCCCAGAGAGGTGGTAACGGCTGGCTCATTAAATGCGTTCAAGGCAAAGTTGGACAAACATTTACTGGAGAAAAACATCCATGGGTACAAATAAGAAATATAATCTGTCTGTAGAATATCAGAACCTACCAAATCAGCAATGGATATCTATACCAGGTTGAACTAGATGGACGCAAGTCTTTTTTCAGCCTTACCTACTATGTAACTATGTCAGTGAGGACAGAGCTGCATGTGACATGATGTAAGGGGGGAATTGGGGTCAGCAGGAAGTCACAGACTGAGAGTTATATAGTGGGAGGAGCTGGGTCCCCAGCAGCACAGAGTACATCAGGAGATGAGCGATGTGTCAGTGAGGACAGAGCTGCATGTGACAGGGGCAGTGGCATGATGTGAGGAGGGGAATGGAGGCAGCAGGAAGCCACAGACTGAGAGCTATATAGTGGGAGGAGCAGGGTCCCCAGCAGCACAGAGTATATCAGGAGAGGAGCGATGTGTCAGTGAGGACAGAGCTGCATGTGACAGGGGCAGTGGCATGATGTGAGGAGGGGAATGGAGGCAGCAGGAAGCCACAGACTGAGAGTTATATAGTGGGAGGAGCAGGGTCCCCAGCAGCACAGAGTATATCAGGAGATGAGCGATGTGTCAGTGAGGACAGAGCTGCATGTGACAGGGGCAGTGACATGATGTGAGGAGGGGAATGGAGGCAGCAGGAAGCCACAGACTGAGAGTTATATAGTTGGAGGAGCAAGGTCTCTAGCAGCACAGAGTATATCAGGAAGTGAGTGATGTGTTAATGGTTACATAATCTGGGTACTAGCTGTGCAGGTGGCTCTGACTGACTTCTCTCCAATCCTTAGGTACGTGGTGCTAGACCTCATGGAGAGTGACCTCCACCAAATCATCCACTCCGCGCAGCCCCTCACCCTGGAACATGCCCGTTACTTCCTGTACCAGCTGCTGCGAGGGCTGAAATACATACACTCCGCCAACGTCCTCCACCGAGATCTCAAGCCGAGCAACCTCCTCATCAATGAGAACTGCGAGCTGAAGATCGGGGACTTTGGGATGGCGCGGGGGCTTTGCACAAAGCCGGACGAGTACAAGTATTTTATGACCGAGTACGTGGCGACTCGGTGGTACAGGGCACCGGAGCTGATGCTGTCACTGCACGAGTACACGCAGGCCATCGATATGTGGTCTGTGGGCTGCATATTTGCCGAAATGCTGGGCCGCAAGCAGCTCTTTCCCGGCAAGAACTACATACACCAGCTGCAGCTCATCATGACCGTGCTGGGTACACCGTCTAGTCAGGTCATCCGGGCCATCGGAGCAGAAAGAGTCCGAGCATACATCCAAAGCCTGCCCTCTCGCCAGCCAATACCATGGTCTGACCTTTACCCCCAAGGAGACCGGAAATCCCTGGACCTCTTGTCCAAAATGTTGCGATTTGATCCACGTGAACGAATCTCCGTACGGGAAGCCCTCCGACACCCGTTCTTGTCCAAGTATCATGACCCAGACGACGAACCAGAATGTGTCCCAGCATTTGACTTTGACTTCGACAAGAGGGTTCTTACGAAGGAACAGATTAAAGAGGCCATTGTCGCCGAGATCGATGGCTTCCACCGCAGGCGAGAGGGCATTCGGCGGCAGATCAGCTTTAAACCCGCCTTGACGCCGGCTGTGGAGGACCCGTCCACGGACAGTGTCATCCGTGAAGATGACTTCCATTCGCCACCACTCCCACCGCCCCCTCAAGAATTAGATGTGGACATGCCCAGTGCCAACTCGGCCAGAGAGAAATTGGACTTTCCCATGGAATCGCCGAGAGTTCAGGAGAATCCAGAAACCATTGACCTGACCTCTCCTGTGGGGAGTGGGGAAAGCACGGCCCAGCGGGAGGAGTTCAAGGAGGAGGCGCCGATAATTAAAGCAGATCCAGAGCATGTGCCAAAGAGAGAGGGCACAATATCAAATGGCACTAAGGAGGCATTAATAGCTGCCCTCCTGCGGAATAAATCCAAAGGTAAGCAATGGGGCGGTGTCACAATAATCCAACGCGCCGACGCCGCGCCATGTGCATTGTACTGGTTCTTATGGTTACCCATAAAGCTGGGTATTGGTGTAGAAGCCGCAGAATTGACCTTTTTAGAAACATTAGAATAGTCACGGAAACCATGGGGTGGATTCAGGTTGGTTTGCGAAGCACATTTATTTTGCAGATGGACAAGACCAGTGGTAGCCAACCCTAGCCCTCGAGAGCTACCACACATTTTCCAGACAACCTAGCTGCTGCACTCATTAATCACTGACACATTTTAAAAGATCATGGAAAGTAGGTTTTTTTTTGACAATCACAAGTGCGCAATTAAATACACAGTGCAGCTAGAAAAAGTACACCATAAAGGCACACATCCAAGAAAATGCCTTGAAAGATAGACCAAAGTAGAAGACAAATGGTGACCAGTAACAGCGCTCAGTGTATAACCAACAAATAAAAACAATAGGATTTTTTATATCACCATTGGTTTGGACACATTCTTAAATGGGTGTCAGCATTCAGATAACCTGTAATGAAAGTACACCCCTCCACACGGATAGTATGACAGGGGTGACAAAACAGAGTACACAAATAGTGCAGGTTATCCTTGATTAAAAGAAATTTTTAATACAGATGTCCACTTACAATCTGTAGACAATAAAAACAGCATGGGTGGTATTCCACAGGGGCAAAAGCAGCACGGCAAAGATGAATTAACAGGCAGGTCCAAAAGAGTCCAACCAATCTCCCGTCCGGAGCAGGGGTTCAGCGGTACTCAAAGATCTGCGATAGCCAGCGTCTTCTGTCCTCCGTGGCACCTCCGATGTAACACTCAACGCGTTTCAGATAGAATCCTTCCTCAGGAGTGTAGTTTTCAGAGGGAATGATACCCTCTTAAATAGTCCCGCAATTAATACAAAGTCCCGGTGTGCAATACACGTTCTCACGTATGATGTAATATCCAGCGGAAGCAAGATGGCCGTGCGTGTCATGGTCCAGATTTCTATGGAACGCGGAAGCTAAATATAGTATGCGCTCCACTGATATGCGTGCCAGTCCAGCCAATAATAAATGTTTGTATGCTTTAATGCTACCGCCATCTTGCTTTCGCATCTGGGCATAGTATGCATTTAAACAGATATTTAAAGAGACATTTTCTTTTTTTGCGGTTCTAAAGGTAAAAGACAAAAAATGTCAATACATATAAAATACAATGAATATAAAAACAGAATGAAATATAGAAAAATAGAAGGGATAGGAGAAAAACGACCATATTTTTTTAGATCAAAAACGGTTTGAGTTCGAACTCACCGTTGAATCCCTGTGGTACCAGGGTACCCAAGCGATGAATCCACCTCATTTCCGTTTTTGACAAACGATTATCCATATCATTTGATCTCCAGTTTGGCGAAATCTGGTCGATTCCCCAAAAACCTGACAATTTACAAGGGTTACAGGCATGAATATTTTTAAAATGAGCCGACACAGTATGTGTCATCAAACCTTTTTTAATGTTATATACATGCTCTGCAAGGCGGGCTTTCATTTGCCGGGATGTTTTTCCGACATATGCTAACCCGCACTCACATTGCAGAACATATATAACCCCTTTAGTGTGGCAAGTTATAAAATGTTGAATTTTATACGTTTTACCCCCAATATTAAAATCAGTTTTCTTTTTTACATCAGATTTCACCGTTTTGCACATGAGACATGTGCCACAACGGTGAAACCCATTTGTTCTAGTGCTCTTTCTAATCGCTATTTCTGATGAGCTCTTTACTAGATGGTTTCGTAAAGTAGGAGCTCTTCTGTAAATGAATTGGGGGACTTGAGGTAATAAGTTACCTAGCACTGGGTCTTTTTGTAAAAGCTTCCAATTTGATTTGAAAATCCTTTCTATATCTTTATGTTTAGAGTTATACTGACTGATAAATGCAAATTTATATCTATCATTGTCTTTTTTGTTTTTTTCATCTGCATTTTTTTCTTTTAATAATTCAGATCTAGTTATTGTATTAATTCGGGATCTAGGATTTTGTAGTGCTTTTTCACAATAACCCTTTGATGTCAGACGTGATGTAACCTCATCTAGCTGTGTATCGCAGATTGCCTGGTCTGTGCAATTTCGTTTTATTCTGGCAAACTGCCCGAAAGGTATTGCATTAAGCCAATTTCTATGGTGTTCACTGTTAGTATTAATATAGCTATTAGAATCTGTTGGCTTGCGATAAGTTTTTGTTTTTATTTGGCTTCCTTCAATATAAATAACCAAATCAAGAAATGATATCTGTAATGTGCTCCAAACAAAACTTAAATTGATGCAGAAGGTGTTTTTATTTAAAGTATCACTAAAAGTAGTAAGATCTGATATATCCCCACACCAAACAAAAAGAATATCATCTATGAAACGGTGCCAGGACACCAGACCCGCCCCCAGCATGCCATCAGGCCAGATGTTAAGCTCCTCCCAGAATGCCATGAATAAATTTGCATAACTGGGAGCGAATCTGGTGCCCATCGCCGTCCCGACACATTGTAAATAATAACTACCTTCGTGAAAAAAATAGTTATTAGTAAGAATAAATAAAATACTTTCTAAAATGAACTCCTTTAGTGGTTCACTTAAATTGCTTTTATTCAGGAAGAAGGACACAGCTTCCAAGCCTCTTTCATTAGTGATAATAGTATAAAGAGTACTAACATCTGCTGTACCCAATACATAATTAGTTTGCCAGTTAATAGTCGATATTTTTCTTAATACATCCGCTGTATCTTTCAAATAAGCCTTAGTTTGGCATACCAGCGGCTGTAGAAAATAATCCACAAAAGCTGAGAGATTACTCGTGATACTATTACATCCCGAAATAATCGGGCGCCCTGGGGGATGGAGAGGGTCCTTGTGGACCTTTGGTAGCACATATATGCATGGAGTTGACGGATTTTTTATATTTAAAAAGTCATGTTCTTTTTCTGTTATTAATTTATTAGTAAGCGCTCTATTTGTAAGATCCAATAAAGACTTCTTAATTCTCTCGGATGGATCAGCTTTAAGTTTTTTATAGGTGTCTTTGGTGGTCAACTGTTTATTAATTTCGTTTAGATATAATTCCCTGGTCATAAGCACCACCCCCCCTCCTTTGTCGGCGGGCTTTATGACCAGGGAGGCATCCTCTTTTAAGGTTTTTAGTGCCTGAAATTCTTTTTTATTTAAATTTAATTTCTTTTTATTTTGTTTTTCTATAACTTTTTGTATTTCCTCACAGACCACTTTGTTAAAGCATTCAAGAAAAGGGCCTTTACAATGGGTTGGATTGAAAGTAGATGGAGGCTTAAATTTTGCTCTTTCTGTGGGTATAGTTTCATTTGGAGTTTGTTCTTCTAATTTTGCAAAGAACCTTTTTAGGGCTAGCTTGCGAACATATTTTTGGACATCCAAAAAAATATCAAAAGAATTTGGTGAAAAAGATGGGGCGAATTTTAAACCCTTGGTTAAGATCTTTAACTCATCAGGTGTGAGTTCCCTGTCTGTGAGATTAAATATCTTACCTGCGTTGAGATCGCAGGTTTCTGAATAAGGGTTAGGAGATTCTATTGTTTTATTCTTATTTTTCTTTCTCCTATTTTTATTTTTGTTTTTATTGGTCCCACCTCTTTTACCTCTCCTGACTTTTTTGTATATCAAATCCTTCGGTTTGTCCACCTCTCCCTGGATAAAAAAGAATTATTCCTTGGTGTGTTTAGACCCTCATTCTCTCCATTTCTAGGTATATAACTGTCATTTTCTCTATTTAAAGGTGCATACCTGTTTGCAAGAGATATTTGCGGTTGATTGTATATTTTTTTGCCATTATGATTATTTATAGATCTTTCACTATATTCATCATAAGTGTTTTTTCTACCTCTGAAATTGTTGTTATTATAGTTCTGATGGAACCTGTCTCTGTTATCAAAACGAAACCTTTGATTATAATTATTTCTGGTATTTCGGACTGGAGTGGAGTTCCGTCCTTGATTTCTCCACGTATAACGTTGTGGTTTTTCTCTATAATTATTTATAGGACCTTGTTTTTTTTCTCCAAACCGGTTTTTTAACCACAGAGACAGGAACATTTTCAGCAGGTACAGAATCAATAATGACATCATTTAACAATTGAACATCTCTGTGATATTTTTTACATTTTTTATCTCTAAGTTCTTTGTTGCTTTTAGTAATTTTCTGTATCAATGAATTCTCATAGTATTTAAAATCCTCTGATGATTCATATGGGCGTAATAAACCTTGCATTGCTGCAATATCATCATTGAGCTTTTTCAGTGTTAAAGTACGATTTTTAATGATCAAATTCATCAAAGAATTGGAGCAATCATCCAATATAGATCCCCAGTCCTTTTTAAAGTCTGCCTCAGCAGAATCAAATGATGGAGGCTTAATTATTTTCAAACCTTTGTTATTTTCTCACAGAGATGTTCAATTGTTAAATGATGTCATTATTGATTCTGTACCTGCTGAAAATGTTCCTGTCTCTGTGGTTAAAAAACCGGTTTGGAGAAAAAAACAAGGTCCTATAAATAATTATAGAGAAAAACCACAACGTTATACGTGGAGAAATCAAGGACGGAACTCCACTCCAGTCCGAAATACCAGAAATAATTATAATCAAAGGTTTCGTTTTGATAACAGAGACAGGTTCCATCAGAACTATAATAACAACAATTTCAGAGGTAGAAAAAACACTTATGATGAATATAGTGAAAGATCTATAAATAATCATAATGGCAAAAAAATATACAATCAACCGCAAATATCTCTTGCAAACAGGTATGCACCTTTAAATAGAGAAAATGACAGTTATATACCTAGAAATGGAGAGAATGAGGGTCTAAACACACCAAGGAATAATTCTTTTTTATCCAGGGAGAGGTGGACAAACCGAAGGATTTGATATACAAAAAAGTCAGGAGAGGTAAAAGAGGTGGGACCAATAAAAACAAAAATAAAAATAGGAGAAAGAAAAATAAGAATAAAACAATAGAATCTCCTAACCCTTATTCAGAAACCTGCGATCTCAACGCAGGTAAGATATTTAATCTCACAGACAGGGAACTCACACCTGATGAGTTAAAGATCTTAACCAAGGGTTTAAAATTCGCCCCATCTTTTTCACCAAATTCTTTTGATATTTTTTTGGATGTCCAAAAATATGTTCGCAAGCTAGCCCTAAAAAGGTTCTTTGCAAAATCAGAAGAACAAACTCCAAATGAAACTATACCCACAGAAAGAGCAAAATTTAAGCCTCCATCTACTTTCAATCCAACCCATTGTAAAGGCCCTTTTCTTGAATGCTTTAACAAAGTGGTCTGTGAGGAAATACAAAAAGTTATAGAAAAACAAAATAAAAAGAAATTAAATTTAAATAAAAAAGAATTTCAGGCACTAAAAACCTTAAAAGAGGATGCCTCCCTGGTCATAAAGCCCGCCGACAAAGGAGGGGGGGTGGTGCTTATGACCAGGGAATTATATCTAAACGAAATTAATAAACAGTTGACCACCAAAGACACCTATAAAAAACTTAAAGCTGATCCATCCGAGAGAATTAAGAAGTCTTTATTGGATCTTACAAATAGAGCGCTTACTAATAAATTAATAACAGAAAAAGAACATGACTTTTTAAATATAAAAAATCCGTCAACTCCATGCATATATGTGCTACCAAAGGTCCACAAGGACCCTCTCCATCCCCCAGGGCGCCCGATTATTTCGGGATGTAATAGTATCACGAGTAATCTCTCAGCTTTTGTGGATTATTTTCTACAGCCGCTGGTATGCCAAACTAAGGCTTATTTGAAAGATACAGCGGATGTATTAAGAAAAATATCGACTATTAACTGGCAAACTAATTATGTATTGGGTACAGCAGATGTTAGTACTCTTTATACTATTATCACTAATGAAAGAGGCTTGGAAGCTGTGTCCTTCTTCCTGAATAAAAGCAATTTAAGTGAACCACTAAAGGAGTTCATTTTAGAAAGTATTTTATTTATTCTTACTAATAACTATTTTTTTCACAAAGGTAGTTATTATTTACAATGTGTCGGGACGGCGATGGGCACCAGATTCGCTCCCAGTTATGCAAATTTATTCATGGCATTCTGGGAGGAGCTTAACATCTGGCCTGATGGCATGCTGGGGGCGGGTCTGGTGTCCTGGCACCGTTTCATAGATGATATTCTTTTTGTTTGGTGTGGGGATATATCAGATCTTACTACTTTTAGTGATACTTTAAATAAAAACACCTTCTGCATCAATTTAAGTTTTGTTTGGAGCACATTACAGATATCATTTCTTGATTTGGTTATTTATATTGAAGGAAGCCAAATAAAAACAAAAACTTATCGCAAGCCAACAGATTCTAATAGCTATATTAATACTAACAGTGAACACCATAGAAATTGGCTTAATGCAATACCTTTCGGGCAGTTTGCCAGAATAAAACGAAATTGCACAGACCAGGCAATCTGCGATACACAGCTAGATGAGGTTACATCACGTCTGACATCAAAGGGTTATTGTGAAAAAGCACTACAAAATTCTAGATCCCGAATTAATACAATAACTAGATCTGAATTATTAAAAGAAAAAAATGCAGATGAAAAAACCAAAAAAGACAATGATAGATATAAATTTGCATTTATCAGTCAGTATAACTCTAAACATAAAGATATAGAAAGGATTTTCAAATCAAATTGGAAGCTTTTACAAAAAGACCCAGTGCTAGGTAACTTATTACCTCAAGTCCCCCAATTCATTTACAGAAGAGCTCCTACTTTACGAAACCATCTAGTAAAGAGCTCATCAGAAATAGCGATTAGAAAGAGCACTAGAACAAATGGGTTTCACCGTTGTGGCACATGTCTCATGTGCAAAACGGTGAAATCTGATGTAAAAAAGAAAACTGATTTTAATATTGGGGGTAAAACGTATAAAATTCAACATTTTATAACTTGCCACACTAAAGGGGTTATATATGTTCTGCAATGTGAGTGCGGGTTAGCATATGTCGGAAAAACATCCCGGCAAATGAAAGCCCGCCTTGCAGAGCATGTATATAACATTAAAAAAGGTTTGATGACACATACTGTGTCGGCTCATTTTAAAAATATTCATGCCTGTAACCCATGTAAATTGTCAGGTTTTTGGGGAATCGACCAGATTTCGCCAAACTGGAGATCAAATGATATGGATAATCGTTTGTCAAAAACGGAAATGAGGTGGATTCATCGCTTGGGTACCCTGGTACCACAGGGACTCAACGGTGAGTTCGAACTCAAACCGTTTTTGATCTAAAAAAATATGGTCGTTTTTCTCCTATCCCTTCTATTTTTCTATATTTCATTCTGTTTTTATATTCATTGTATTTTATATGTATTGACATTTTTTGTCTTTTACCTTTAGAACCGCAAAAAAAGAAAATGTCTCTTTAAATATCTGTTTAAATGCATACTATGCCCAGATGCGAAAGCAAGATGGCGGTAGCATTAAAGCATACAAACATTTATTATTGGCTGGACTGGCACGCATATCAGTGGAGCGCATACTATATTTAGCTTCCGCGTTCCATAGAAATCTGGACCATGACACGCACGGCCATCTTGCTTCCGCTGGATATTACATCATACGTGAGAACGTGTATTGCACACCGGGACTTTGTATTAATTGCGGGACTATTTAAGAGGGTATCATTCCCTCTGAAAACTACACTCCTGAGGAAGGATTCTATCTGAAACGCGTTGAGTGTTACATCGGAGGTGCCACGGAGGACAGAAGACGCTGGCTATCGCAGATCTTTGAGTACCGCTGAACCCCTGCTCCGGACGGGAGATTGGTTGGACTCTTTTGGACCTGCCTGTTAATTCATCTTTGCCGTGCTGCTTTTGCCCCTGTGGAATACCACCCATGCTGTTTTTATTGTCTACAGATTGTAAGTGGACATCTGTATTAAAAATTTCTTTTAATCAAGGATAACCTGCACTATTTGTGTACTCTGTTTTGTCACCCCTGTCATACTATCCGTGTGGAGGGGTGTACTTTCATTACAGGTTATCTGAATGCTGACACCCATTTAAGAATGTGTCCAAACCAATGGTGATATAAAAAATCCTATTGTTTTTATTTGTTGGTTATACACTGAGCGCTGTTACTGGTCACCATTTGTCTTCTACATTTTAAAAGATCCACAGATGGAGCTAATCAGCTCACTTGTGATTCTGTGAGGAGACCTGGAAAACATGCACTGCTGGTAGCTCTCGAGGACTAGGGTTGGCTACCCCAGGACAACACCATGCTGCACTGCAGATGGGGCAGATGTAAAGCGCAGAGAGAGTTACATTAGTTATATTGTTTCTGTGCAGGTAAATACCGTTTGCTTTTTATTTTTTACACTGCAGTTTAGATTACAGTTTGAACACACCCCACCCAAATCTAACTCTGCACATGTTACATCTGCCCCACCTGCAGTGCACATCGTCCATCTGCATCAGCAACCAAATGTGCTTCGTAAACCAACCAGAATCAGGCCCATTCTCCGCAGGAGGGAGACCTTCCATCACCATTGTACAACACATGTTACTTGAAAGCAGTGATGGGCAATAGGCATCCCTCCAGCTGCTGTTGGACTACATATCCCAGCATTCCCTGCCACAATTTTGCTATCATGGCATGCTGGAATGTGAAGCTGAACAGCAGATGGAGGGCCACTTGGTTTGAAGGCTTCCATAGAAGCATAGAGCTGTGGTTTGCTCTGGGAGTCAATAGAGTAACAAAAAATCCTGGTTGTTTTATTGGGGTGTGGTGTGATTTGTACACAGTTATCATGTCAGCATACATCAGATCTACATGGATGATGTGTTGGCATGACAGACCGTCAATAATTAATCCACCCGTAGTGTCCAGCGTCTACTTCCGGCTCCTTGCTGCAACAGGTGAGCGGTGCGATAC
Organism: Crinia signifera; assembly: GCF_055691185.1. Classification (NCBI taxonomy): domain Eukaryota; kingdom Metazoa; phylum Chordata; class Amphibia; order Anura; family Myobatrachidae; genus Crinia; species Crinia signifera. Next base: position 12,470,085 of record NC_139223.1, read on the forward strand.
AACAATGATTCATTCTCCTCCACCCCCCCCTCGCCACCCATAGCCTAAAATTACACACATACCCCCTGAAGTTTAACACTAGCCCTCATGTCAGCGTCTATGTGACTGTCGGCACACTGAGCATGTTAACATTTCACTTTGTCGACATTACATTGAATGGAAAAGGGGAGATGACATCAGTTGGCCATGTAGCTTGAGTGGTATGCCCCGAAATTTTCCGGGCTCAGCTGCACTGCCGCAGCTGGCAGTCCAGGAACATTTCCGGGCATACCGCTATGCAATAGGTGCGTGCCAGTGGTGCTTTCATCTGTGCACCACTGGTGCATAACCTCTAGCCCCCCCCCCCCTCCTCCTCCTGTCACCCCCCTCCGCTCTGACGATCGTACGCCAGAGCTCGCCAGCCGCCATTCACAGCAGTGACAAAGGCGGCAGACTTGGGGATGTTCCGGGGGACTCGGGAGCGCTCAGGAGATGAGGCGCCCAAGTCCTCCCAAGCCGCCACGAACATCCCTGAGCCTGCCGCCTGTGATCACTGACCGCTGTCACTGGCGGCTGGGGCTTACAAATGCCGGAGAGGAGGGGGCGGGCTATGTTCTGTGGTGGGTTTTGCTGGGGCAGGACAAACCTGACCTGGTAGGGGTTAATGGAATATTTTACATTCTATAATTATATATTTGAAAAATAAATGGAGGAGCATTCCACAAATAGTGGTTAGACAATCCTCCATAACTGATACCCGTTTTCCAATTACAAGCGGTGTCTCACCCGGCTTGTGAACCCTTTTCCACTAGCGTCCCCACCCTGCATACTGCCAGGCGGGTGACGCAATCGGGAGGCGGGTCCTGAGCTAGGTCTTGGAGATAGAGCATCTCCCAGTGCCGGCTATGGCATTGCAGTGAATGGGACCCGGGTCACATCAACCCGGGTTACCCGTTTCCTCAGGACGAGGGTCTAGCCAAGCAAATGACCTGCACTAGCTAATAACCCGGACCGATATGCATCCCCATGCAAAATCCCGGGTTATATTTGCTAGTGGAAAAGGGTTATTGGTGATAACAGTCTTATCTGCATACCATTCTCCAACGGAATTCACAGGAGCTGCTGTTACTTAGCAACCAGGGAACCGTTTCCTAGAAAAGGACAAATCGGTCACACATGTGACCTCTTTCCAAGCATAGAAAGAAAGTAAACCCTTACCTGGAGTAACACCTGTGATTCCCTCTGGAGAGAGATACTCATATACGCTGGCTTATATATATGGCTAGCTAAAGGCGGAGCACTCAGTCGTTGTGCCACGTCCATGTGTGCCCCTTGCTAGAAACAAGGGAAGTAGCTACTGATATATTGTAGTACAGTACATATGGTGTTATTAAGTAGCTCATTATTTGGCTATATGTATGTGTGTAGCTGTAGTATATATAATAGTGCTGGAATGACCACTAGAAATCTCCAGATGAAGCCATATTAGTGGTGTTATACGGACGTGTCCTCGTACATCTAGCTGCAATACCCCACGCTGCGGGAGTGAGCCTCCGGGTCCTGTGCACCTGCGCCAGCAATGCTGAAAATGCTTCTTCTGTCACAGATCGATGCAGCGAGAACATATTACACTAATGTGATATATGACATGCAGGGATATTGGGATTACAGTGTTCATGCTGCTACAATGTAGCACTTTGGGGGTTTCTGGTTCATTTGGTCGGAGGCGAATTCGCATCCTTGCGAGTGAACCAGATCCCGCCTTGTGAATAGTGGTACGGCGACTCACCATTCGCAAGGCGCGTACGTTCGCAATGGCTGCGAATGGATGTTTTACATACACGTCCATCCACATACCACTGGGCCGCCGACCAGCGAAATATGTGGAAGGTGCGCACCAATGTAAGGTTGGTCTGAGCGTGTACGCACGGGGGATAGTGGGCAGGTAGATGACATCCGGTGTAGTCAGCTGACCCCACCCCGCATGATGACGCCCAGCGTTCTAATGGGAACGCCCATGAAATGCTGGGGGTTCCCATATGCTAAGGGGCTGCCCAGTGTTCGCAAGGTTGGGTGCGTGCACCCTGCAAACATTCTGTTAAACACAAAACATCGGCCGCGTGCGTCCATGAGAACGGCCTGAATAAAGTCCTTTGTGTGTAGATTCAGAGATATACTAGTGGCACAGGGTCATGGTGCGGCATAGCCATGTTGCTTTGTGACTCATTTTCGGTGAGAGAGGCGTCCAATGCTAGCGGAGTGCTGCAGGACCTGGCGCACAAAAGGAGCTGTTTGGTGCAGCAGAGATGTACAAGGACACTACTGCCGTTTCGTTTCACTTTAGAGCGCGTCATGTTAAGTCTACAGATGGAGTACAGGCCATCCTTGCATCCGCCGCCAGCCGCCATATCGATGGCGAGAAGGGGACGCGCGCACGAGAGGCGCGCGCGTCCCCTTCCAACAGCGCTTCCATCCGTTCCCCCGGGTCCCCGCCGCCTGCCCGCACCCCCCCTAACCGTCTTCCTGAGACGGACAGGGTTTCCGTCGCGCATGCGCGTCTCAGTATGTTCGCTGGCGAGGCTGCTGGCGGGTCGCCAGCAGGGACGTTCTGGCGATCCGCCAGCAAGGATGGCCCGTACTCCATCTGTACGTGTATTTTAGTAGTAGTCTTTGCACGTCTATTGGATTTTACATACGGGTTACAGTAAGATTAATAGTTGCCTTTGCTGCTGTCTTTTCTGCAGATGTTCCCTGCTCTGTCCCGGAGACGCCTGACACGAAGAAGCCAATTACGGCGCAGGAGCGGCAGCGGGCGCGTGAGGAAAAGAGGAAGAGGCGCCAGGAGCGTGCCAGGGAGAAGGAGAAGAAGCAGAAGGAGAAGGAGCGCCGGGAGGTTAAGAAAGCCGAAGGATTCGGGGGTCTGGTGTTGAGTGAGAATGACAAGAACCTTCTGGAGCGCTGGAATCGAATGATTGACCAGACGCAGCAGCCTCCTACCAGCCAAAACCCAACCGTGCCACAGTCGGCAGCGCATCCGGATATCTGCCCTGTCGCCCAGCCTCTTCCCCAGCAGACCATCTTTGCTGTGGCAAACCTCAGCCCACTACCTGAGGTTGGGAACCAGAAGAATGGAACTCTTACTGCCCCTTCTGTAACACCGAGCATCCAGTTCATACCCAGGTGCTTAAACCCCTGCCCTGTACCCAACTTACCCAACCTGCTGCACTACGTCCCTCCTGCTCCTGCCGCCTTCCAGATTGGCCCGGTGGTGCTGGCTCCCCATGTAAAACAGGTGACCCCTCCGGCTGCTGCACAGCTACCGTCCGATATCAAATTCATTGCTCGAGGGCAAGTTCTTCCCGGCCCAATCCCCACTCCTGCCAGGCTCAACCCAACCTGGAACCGTGGAGGACCTCAAGACAGCTGGCCCGCACCTGATACAGGGGATGGGAAGAGGACCTCTGTCCCCGTGGACCCAGCCCTCTTCCTCCGCAACCCCAGCACCGCCCTGGAGCAGCCTCTACAAGTTCCAGCGCTGCCATTTCCCAGTGCGGCCAGGTGCCACATTCAAGATGAGAACAAGTTGCAAGACCTTACCCCCCTTCCGCCAACCACGGTCAGCGCGTCCGACGCTTCCAGCCTCCTCTCCCCAGATATCAACCTGGTGACGCAGCAGCTCTCAAAGTCACAGGTCAGGCCAGCGTCAACTCTTATAATGACTGTCTGCAGATCTCTTATTGGCTGTCTTTCTAGATCTTTATTGTATTTATATTTTATTCTTCTGGTCCCCGTAAAGGACTATGATATGTTTTTCCTGATTTATGTACTCAATGGGTTGTTTGTGAAATATTAGATGTCCAGGTGTCTCCTTAGCAATTCGAGTGCTGCCTCTCTGACTGTTCCCCTAACATTTCCAGGTAGAGGATGTCCTCCCCCCAGTCTTCTCCGTCACCCCCAAAGGAAGCGGTGCTGGATACGGCGTTGGCTTTGACCTGGAGGAGTTTCTGAACCAGTCCTTTGATATGGCGTCTGAGAGCCGCGAAAGGTAAATGAGGAGACTGCAGAGCGAACGTTCTCTCTGACAGTTGTAGGATAAAAACTTTTCCGCAAGGAGAAAACGTTATTATTTACATATGCTATAAATGTGATGCGTTATCTGCCAAAATCTGTTTTCCAGCCTCGCGGACTCGGCCCCTCTTTCCGCGTCTCTCTTGGCCGACTGGCTGGAAGTCCACCGAATGAATCCTGCAGACATGGCCTCCCTCCAGGAGGACCTGCAGCTGGGCTCCCCCATGATCTTGTCCGACATTCCCGACCTCCAGGACGGCTGAGGAAACTTCAGAAGGAGGATCATCAGTTTTTGGAGGAGTCAATGTATAGACCTAATGAGACGGATTACTCCACAGTTAGGATGTCTGCTGCCCTGGGGCAGGAACTGACGTCTAATTACTACACACAGGCTGGAGAGGTCTGCTCCGAATGCAGCATCCTGCGCCACGCACTGCGTATTACCTGCATACTCCGTACTCAGTGCCATTACCCAATGAATTGCCAATATTACGCACTTTTCTTGCCAAGGATAGAACCAATAACTTGCTATTGTGCCTGGACCAAGACGTAAGTTGCAGATCAAAATAAGTAAAACAAGGAGAGAACAATACTGAGCAGTTAGAGGGTAACAGACTGGGTGAGGCGGCGCTGGGACTGCAAGGCCTCATGGGAGCGCAGTATTGGTTGACCGGGTCATTAGGTCGACATGGGGTTTTTCACAATTTTGGTTTTAGCCGACAAGAACTATTTCATGCCCTACCATCCACAAGGCCTGGTGGGAGAATAAAATAGTGTGCCAAGCGTAGTGAGGCACCGTGGCCGAAACATGGCGAGCCATGCGAGGGGACGCGGTGCTCGGTTTTAGTGTTCATGTCGACCGAATGGTGTCGCCCTAATGACTGTCGAACAACCTTCTTGTGACCTAATAATCCATACCCGCAGGCACACACCTAGATACCCAAACACCAGAGGTGCTCCTGTTTCTAATGCTGCAGTTTTACACTTACTGTTAATAAAACTATTTTTTATTTATTTAGTGAAGAGCGATTTATAAACAATGAAATAAACATTGGTGCGTGCGATCGTTACATTTATCTTTATATCCCTGCATCCCCCGACCTGCCGGAGCCCTGCTCATAGATTTCACAGCCTTTACTGAGAATTCCGACTGCAGGGAGGAGTGTGTCCTGTACGGTGTGCGGGAGAGCTGTGTCCTGTACGGTGTGCGGGAGAGCTGTGTCCTATACGGTGTGGAGAGAGACGTGTGGCGTGCGGGAGAGCTGTGTCCTATACCAGTAGCGCACGCAGGGGGGGTTTCTGAGTACCCAGAAACCCCCCCAGGAGTCTAAGGACTCTAGGCTGAAAGCTGAGTGTCCCCTCTTTCCATGGGTATAAGAATTTTAAAAATCGGCCCTTGGGAACCAGAGATATCTGACTTCAAAGCAGTGGTCCCCATCCAAGCCTGTTAATTGCTCTTCCCAGTCAGATATGTCACTTTCTGTCTGGCTTAGTGTTTTTCTGAGCGTATATTCCAAAACCTAGGACTCTCCCCCTTTGATGGACACTAGTAGCTTGTCTCTACTGTTCCCAGAACCAAAGATATCGGCCTTCCAGCAGCTGGTTACTGCTCCAGCTCCACACACCTGGTATGTAGTTTTATATATTTGTTGGCAGATTGCTCTGCCTCCTGAACTCTGATCCCCTAGTCCCCAATACCATTTGGTAGGTGGTATTCTCTAGTTTTTAATTCCATTAAAATCTAAGAAATCTATTTTTGGGAACTGAAGATATCTGCAGTCAAGCAAGCTGTCCTCCCACCAGAAAATTATGAATAATAAGCCCACTCCACTATACACCCCTCCTCTGCATATTAAACATCCTCCACCACCCTGGAAGTTATGTATCAGGCCCCCTTCATTCAGCCCAATGCCCCCTTCTCCCACCCCATCTCCCACCATCTGTACAGTAAAGGGGTAATTAGTGGAAATTACTGATCCAGGCCCTACATGCTGAGCGGTTGATATAATACCCCCTACCAACCGCGGGACATCAAAGCTTCCCCCACCCCTACCGCTGGAGGATCAGTAGGGGCCCCAATACATTGCTATGCCCAGGGGTCTACACTGCTGTTGACTCCCTGTATGTATATATATATATATATATATATAGTTTTATATATATATATATATATATATAGTTATATAAATATAATTATATATATATGTGTGTGTGTATTTTATATATATATATATATTATTATTTCTATACATTTGGTCTATCTATAATACTTTAACTGATCCGGCATATACTGGGTCACCTAAGTGTCCATCTCCGTGCTTTGCTCCGCCCCTCTGGAAACCCCCTTCTGAAAATCCTGCGTTTGCCACTGTATACGGTGTGCAGGAGAGAGGTTCCAGGTTGTCTAAATGCATAAGACCCACTGTACGTTTTACGCCAACAGATGTTTCCTGAAGCCGGGGTGAGGGTACACAGCTTTGTTTAATATATACTCTAGCAGACATAGCTTACACACACTCTAAGGCAGGGACCAACAAATACTGGGGAGCAGGTCACCACGGCCTTAAGATTTTTCTGCTTGGACACTAGAATGTCACAGAGGGAGGAAGCAGATGATTTATTCAACCCCAGTGGAGATCTGTGGCAGGGACTGTATGTCGGCAGCCCCTTCACATGCAGAAGAGCATGTGATGTCGGGACTATGTAAAAACCGGACCGGACTAGACTCCGGACCGCCGGACAGGACATCAAAATCTGCAGTCCGGAGCTTATAGGGTCCGGTCCGGGGGGTGTCCTGTTCGGGGGGTGTCTTGTCCAGGGGGGTCCCTGTGATAGCTATCATCAGGGACATGGGGAAGGGGAGATTACAGCCTCCCCCTGTGGTCCGGTTTTTGCTACATGCCCGGACCATACAGGGAGACTTTATTCTACCCCTCCTCCTCTACCTGGTGACAGGTGTCACAGGCAGCCCCCCAGGACAGGACACCCCCCCGGACCGGACGCTACAAGCTCCAAAATGCAGAGTTTGATGTCTGGTCCGGGGGTTTTGTCCTGGTCTGGTTTTTACCCATACCCTGTGATGTCCTGTCCTGCGCCGAGGCGGGCTGTGCCTGCCTGCGCTGACTGTTATGCCTGCCTGCTCAGACTGCTGTGCCTGACTGCCCCAGCCTGCGCAGAGTGCTGTGCCTGACTGCCCCAGCCTGCGCAGAGTGCTGTGCCTGACTGCGCCGACTGCTGTGCCTGTCTGCCCCCGGCCTGCGCCGACTGCGGTGCCGGCCTGTGCAGTGTGCTGTGCCAACTGCTGTGCCTGTCTGCGCGGACTGTTGTGCCTGAGTCACTTTAGATATTTAGCTTCTGTGCTGATATTAAAAGAGGATAAATGAGTAAAAGACATAGATGAGGCTTCTGTGCAGGCAGCTGCTATCAGGAATGTATTTTGTGGACAGGAAGTCACTGAGATGCACCAATCAGGATGACCGCGGTGAGTGCAGTGATGACCGTGGCTGAGAACGGGTCAGTCTGCCGATGTATCATTAAGTGGCTGTTGTGCACTACCAGGCAGTCTCTCTGGATGTGTTGGTACCACAAATCCCAGCATACTGGTTTTGTGGTGTAATCAGATAAATCCACTCGTTCCGGCAGCGATAGAGCAAAAGAAAGAGGATAATATTAGATATTAGGTGTACACACCAGACGATATAGTGAACGATATCGACCAGAAGAAAGCGCTTTGACCGATATCATGCACTATATTCTGTAGTGTGTATGGGGCTACAGAGGAGAAGCTGCACAAAGCAACCAATCAGCTCCTGACCTTTATCTCGCACAGCCAGTAGGAAATGACACCTAGAAGCTGACTGGTTGCTATGGAAATTCACGTTATCAGGTCCAGTTCTTCTCTCCAGCTGCCACTACAAGTCCCGGCATCCCCCGCACAGCCGGCCACGCCCTGCCCGCCGGATCATCCAATAGGCTTTGGCCCTGCGGATGAGTGGCAGGCGGCGGGACACGTCAGCAGCAGCAGTGCCAGCTGTGAAGGGAGAGGATGGTAGCCGGCGGCTGGGAGCTCGGGCTGCGGGTCGGGGTGTGCGCCCTGGGCATCGCCCTGTCTGTGTATGCCTACCATGTGGAGACCTCCCGGGAGGGCGACGCCTCCTACACCGCCCTGTGCGACATCAACCCGTCCATCAGCTGCTCCAAGGTCTTCACCTCACGGTGAGTGCGAGCGCCTGCTCAGCCATAGGGGCAAGTAACAGCTGTCCATCATCATACCTTGTGTGAGTGCCTGCTCAGCCATAGGGGCCAGTAACAGCCGTCCATCATCATACCTTGTGTGAGTGCCTGCTCAGCCATAGGGGCCAGTAACAGCCGTCCACCATACCTTGTGGGAGTGCCTGCTCAGCCATAGGGGCCAGTAACAGCCGTCCATCATCCCTTGTGTGAGTGCCTGCTCAGCCATAGGGGCCAGTAACAGCCGTCCATCATACCTTATGTGAGTGCCTGCTCAGCCATAGGGGCCAGTAACAGCCGTCCATCATACCTTGTGTGAGTGCCTGCTCAGCTATAGGGGCCGGTAACAGCCGTCCACCATACCTTGTGTGAGTGCCTGCTCAGCCATAGGGGCCGGTAACAGCCGTCCATCATACCTTGTGTGAGTGCCTGCTCAGCCATAGGGGTCAGTAACAGCTGCCCAACATACCTTGTGTGAGTGCCTGCTCAGCCATAGGGGCCAGTAACAGCCGTCCATCATACCTTGTGTGAGTGCCTGCTCAGCTATAGGGGCCGGTAACAGCCGTCCACCATACCTTGTGTGAGTGCCTGCTCAGCCATAGGGGCCAGTAACAGCCGTCCATCATACCTTGTGTGAGTGCCTGCTCAGCTATAGGGGCCGGTAACAGCCGTCCACCATACCTTGTGTGAGTGCCTGCTCAGCCATAGGGGCCGGTAACAGCCGTCCATCATACCTTGTGTGAGTGCCTGCTCAGCCATAGGGGCCAGTAACAGCCGTCCATCATACCTTGTGTGAGTGCCTGCTCAGCCATAGGGGCCAGTAACAGCCGTCCATCATACCTTGTGTGAGTGCCTGCTCAGCCATAGGGGCCAGTAACAGCCGTCCATCATACCTTGTGTGAGTGCCTGCTCAGCCATAGGGGCCAGTAACAGCCGTCCATCATACCTTGTGTGAGTGCCTGCTCAGCCATAGGGGCCAGTAACAGCCGTCCATCATACCTTGTGTGAGTGCCTGCTCAGCCATAGGGGCCAGTAACAGCCGCCCATCATACCTTGTGTGAGTGCCTGCTCAGCCATAGGGGCCAGTAACAGCCGCCCATCATACCTTGTGTGAGTACCTGCTCAGCCATAGGGGCCAGTAACAGCCGTCCATCATCATACCTTGTGTGAGTGCCTGCTCAGCCATAGGGGCCAGTAACAGCCGTCCATCATACCTTGTGTGAGTGCCTGCTCAGCCATAGGGGCCAGTAACAGCCGTCCATCATACCTTGTGTGAGTGCCTGCTCAGCCATAGGGGTCAGTAACAGCTGCCCAACATACCTTGTGTGAGTGCCTGCTCAGCCATAGGGGTCAGTAACAGCTGCCCATCATACCTTGTGTGAGTGCCAGCTTAGCCATAGGGGCCAGTAACAGCTGTCCATCATACCTTGTGTGAGTGCCTACTCAGATGAGGGGCGGCTGAGCACTGAGTAGGCACTCACACAAGGTATGATGGACAGCTGTTACTGGCCTCTATGGCTGAGCAGGCACTCACACTCATATTAGGGATGAGGGACGGCTGTTGCTGAGCAGCCACTCACACATAAGGGATGAGGGACGGCTGTGGCTGAGCAGGCACTCACACAAGGTATGATGGACAGCTGTTACTGGCCTCTATGGCTGAGCAGGCACTCACACTCATATTAGGGATGAGGGACAGCTGTGGCTGAGCAGGCACTCACACTCACATATAACAGATGAGGGGCGGCTGTGGCTGAGCACTGTTATATGTGAGTGTGAGTGCCTGCTCAGCCACAGCTGTCCCTCATCCCTAATATGAGTGTGAGTGCCTGCTCAGCCATAGAGGCCAGTAACAGCTGTCCATCATACCTTGTGTGAGTGCCTACTCAGTGCTCAGCCACAGCCGCCCCTCATCTGTTATATGTGAGTGTGAGTGCCTGCTCAGCCACAGCTGTCCCTCATCCCTAATATGAGTGTGAGTGCCTGCTCAGCCATAGGGGCCAGTAACAGCCGTCCATCATACCTTGTGTGAGTGCCTGCTCAGCCATAGGGGCCAGTAACAGCCGTCCATCATACCTTGTGTGAGTGCCTGCTCAGCCATAGGGGTCAGTAACAGCTGCCCAACATACCTTGTGTGAGTGCCTGCTCAGCCATAGGGGCCAGTAACAGCCGTCCATCATACCTTATGTGAGTGCCTGCTCAGCCATAGGGGCCAGTAACAGCCGTCCATCATACCTTGTGTGAGTGCCTGCTCAGCTATAGGGGCCGGTAACAGCCGTCCACCATACCTTGTGTGAGTGCCTGCTCAGCCATAGGGGCCAGTAACAGCCGTCCATCATACCTTGTGTGAGTGCCTGCTCAGCTATAGGGGCCGGTAACAGCCGTCCACCATACCTTGTGTGAGTGCCTGCTCAGCCATAGGGGCCGGTAACAGCCGTCCATCATACCTTGTGTGAGTGCCTGCTCAGCCATAGGGGCCAGTAACAGCCGTCCATCATACCTTGTGTGAGTGCCTGCTCAGCCATAGGGGCCAGTAACAGCCGTCCATCATACCTTGTGTGAGTGCCTGCTCAGCCATAGGGGCCAGTAACAGCCGTCCATCATACCTTGTGTGAGTGCCTGCTCAGCCATAGGGGCCAGTAACAGCCGTCCATCATACCTTGTGTGAGTGCCTGCTCAGCCATAGGGGCCAGTAACAGCCGTCCATCATACCTTGTGTGAGTGCCTGCTCAGCCATAGGGGCCAGTAACAGCCGCCCATCATACCTTGTGTGAGTGCCTGCTCAGCCATAGGGGCCAGTAACAGCCGCCCATCATACCTTGTGTGAGTACCTGCTCAGCCATAGGGGCCAGTAACAGCCGTCCATCATCATACCTTGTGTGAGTGCCTGCTCAGCCATAGGGGCCAGTAACAGCCGTCCATCATACCTTGTGTGAGTGCCTGCTCAGCCATAGGGGCCAGTAACAGCCGTCCATCATACCTTGTGTGAGTGCCTGCTCAGCCATAGGGGTCAGTAACAGCTGCCCAACATACCTTGTGTGAGTGCCTGCTCAGCCATAGGGGTCAGTAACAGCTGCCCATCATACCTTGTGTGAGTGCCAGCTTAGCCATAGGGGCCAGTAACAGCTGTCCATCATACCTTGTGTGAGTGCCTACTCAGATGAGGGGCGGCTGAGCACTGAGTAGGCACTCACACAAGGTATGATGGACAGCTGTTACTGGCCTCTATGGCTGAGCAGGCACTCACACTCATATTAGGGATGAGGGACGGCTGTTGCTGAGCAGCCACTCACACATAAGGGATGAGGGACGGCTGTGGCTGAGCAGGCACTCACACAAGGTATGATGGACAGCTGTTACTGGCCTCTATGGCTGAGCAGGCACTCACACTCATATTAGGGATGAGGGACAGCTGTGGCTGAGCAGGCACTCACACTCACATATAACAGATGAGGGGCGGCTGTGGCTGAGCACTGTTATATGTGAGTGTGAGTGCCTGCTCAGCCACAGCTGTCCCTCATCCCTAATATGAGTGTGAGTGCCTGCTCAGCCATAGAGGCCAGTAACAGCTGTCCATCATACCTTGTGTGAGTGCCTACTCAGTGCTCAGCCACAGCCGCCCCTCATCTGTTATATGTGAGTGTGAGTGCCTGCTCAGCCACAGCTGTCCCTCATCCCTAATATGAGTGTGAGTGCCTGCTCAGCCATAGAGGCCAGTAACAGCTGTCCATCATACCTTGTGGGAGTGCCTGCTCAGCCATAGGGGCCAGTAACAGCCGTCCATCATCCCTTGTGTGAGTGCCTGCTCAGCCATAGGGGCCAGTAACAGCCGTCCATCATACCTTGTGTGAGTGCCTGCTCAGCCATAGGGGCCAGTAACAGCCGTCCATCATACCTTGTTTGAGTGCCTGCTCAGCCATAGGGGCCAGTAACAGCCGTCCATCATACCTTGTGTGAGTGCCTGCTCAGCCATAGGGGCCAGTAACAGCCGTCCATCATACCTTGTGTGAGTGCCTGCTCAGCCATAGGGGCCAGTAACAGCTGCCCATCATACCTTGTGTGAGTGCCTGCTCAGCCATAGGGGTCAGTAACAGCTGTCCATCATACCTTGTGTGAGTGCCTGCTCAGCCATAGGGGTCAGTAACAGGTGTCCATCATACCTTGTGTGGGTACTCTTTACCTAGAACGGCGCCCGCGATTAGCATCGCGGGCGTCGGGGATAAAAAATCGCGGGCATCGCGGGTACATAAAAAACGGGTGCGACGCGATGCCTGCTATTTTCCCATAGGGATCAATGTTAAGTCAGATTGGACGCGATTTTAGTGTTAAATGCCTCAATGCCCGCGATTTTTACATAGGAAACAATGTTAAATGGGCCACAGAGCCCTAATAGTCCCCCTGAAGTCTTAAATGGCCCCCACAATTTTTAACGCCACCCCACGATCAACGTGAACCCGAAGCGTGGCGAGCGCAGCGGTACGCGTCCTCCGACCTTTTCATACCCCCACTATCCACGTCGGCGGGGAGTTGAGAATAGAATAGTGTGGCGAGCGCGAAGCGTGGCGAGCGCACGCGGATACCTTCACAGTTATACGCGTCCCCTCGCGGGCTTCACAGGTGTCCGTGGCGACGCGGACACCTGTGAAGCCCGCGAGGGGACGCGTTTACCTGTGAAGGTATCCGCGTCCCCTCGCGGGGCTCGGTGGCTCGCTGCGCTCGCCACACTAATTTATTCTCAACTCCACGCCGACGTGGATAGTGGGGGTATGAAAAGGTCGGAGGACGCGTACCGCCGCCCCTCGCGGGCTCGCTGCGCTCGCCACGCTTCAGGTTGACGTTGATCGTGGGGTGCAATTAAAAATTGTGGGGGCCATTTCAGACTTCAGTGGGACTATTCGGGCTCTGTGGCTCATTTAACATTGTTTCCTATGGAAAAATCGCGGGCATTGAACAGTAAAATCGCATCCAATCTCACTTTTAACATTGGTCCCTATGGGAAATCGCGGGCATCGCATCGCACCCGTTTTTTAGTGCATTCGATGGTCGCGATGGTCGCCGTTCTAGGTAAAGAGTACCCTTGTGTGAGTGCCTACTCAGTGCTCAGCCACAGCCGCCCCTCATCTGTTGTGTGAGTGCCTGCTCAGCCACAACCATCCCTCATCCCTTCTGTGTGAGTGCCTGCTCAGCAACAGCCATCCCTTATATGTGAGTGCCTGCTCAGCCACAGCCGTCCCTCATCCCTTATATGTGAGTGTGAGTGCCTGCTCAGCCACAGCTGTCCCTCATCCCTTCTGTGTGAGTGCCTGCTCAGCAACAGCCATCCCTCATCCCTTATGTGAGTGCCTGCTCAGCCACATCCGTCCCTCATCCCTTATATGTGAGTGCTTCTCAGTTACAGCTGCCTCATGCCCTACGGGCAAGTAACAGCCATCCCTCATCCCTTCTGTGTGAGTGCCTGCTCAGCCATAGGGGCCAGCAACAGGTGCCCAATATACCCTACATGTGAGTGTAAGTGCCTTCTCAGCATCAGCTGCCTCTCATCCCTTATGTGAGTGCCTGCTCAGCAACATCTGCTTCATCCTGTAGGTGTGAGTGCCTGTTCAGCCATAGGGGTCAGTAACAGGTGCTCATCATGCCCTACATGTGAGTGTGAGTCAGGGGCATGTAGACTTCCGGCCGTTGCATTCTGCAGTATCCTGCTGCAAGGCGCTGGTGTAACCGTCTAACTATACTCATATTGGAACCTGTAGAGATGACTTCACACCGTAACACACCAATGCCTGTCTGTGCCATGCTGTGAGCTTTCTCTTCTGTTGCAGGTGGGGGCGAGGATTTGGGCTGGTGGAGAACATTTTGGGGGCGCAGAGTTTGCTGAATCAGCCGAATAGCGTGTTTGGAGTCTTGTTCTATGTGCTGCAGCTGGCGCTGGGTAAGTAGCTGCCGCTCTGCTCATTCCTAGTGCCCAATCATAGTCTCTGCCGGACAGGGTGAGGTGGCGCACTCTGCCGCCCTGCCAGGTATACAGTATGTGCTGCAGCTGGCGCTGGGTAAGTAGCTGCTGCTCTGCTCATTCCTAGTGACCAATCATAGTCTCTGCAGGACAGGGTGAGATGGCGTACTCTGCCGCCCTGCCAGGTATACAGTATGTGCTGCAGCTGGCGCTGGGTAAGTAGCTGCCGCTCTGCTCCTTCCTAGTGACCAATCATAGTCTCTGCAGGACAGGGTGAGATGGCGCACTCTGCCGCCCTGCCAGGTATACAGTATGTGCTGCAGCTGGCGCTGGGTAAGTAGCTGCCACTCTGCTCCTTCCTAGTGACCAACTATAGTCTCTGCAGGACAGGGTGAGATGGCACACTCTGTAGTGCCATCTGCTGGATGCAGCCTCCTTCTAGGTATGACACCAGTCTGTGTTATATGCGCAGATTGTACCGCACTATATTGCTGCTGCTGCAGTCGCCTGGAACACCCAAGGTGTGCTGTAGCGAGTTTTGGAGCCATTTTGCCAGAGTTGGTTTCCAGGCTGTTGATTGGTTGACAAGTTTACCCATATCCCTAACTAACTCTTTCATGGCCTGGGTGTTTGTGCAGGGCCTCAGTTCACCCCCGCTACCCTGTGATTTGTGGTGTGGAAGGAAATACAGCATTATTATAACTAGTAAAGGTCTATGAATGTAATGGAGACGGCAGTCTATTGCAGTCTGATCTGCTTTGGAAGCTAAAAATCTTCCTCCATCTACCTGGGTGGGCAAGTGTGTGCTAAAAAATGTAGGCGTGGTACAAAACCTGTATCCAATTGCCTTAACCTCTTCCCAATCAAGACTGGCCACTAGGAACTCCGTGCTCACTCAGTTACTCGGTGTCAGTGTATGCCTGGTGGTGGGGACGGTGGGCACTGCAGAGTGCAGGAGGTGATATGACCTCACTGGCACGCTGGGCTTCTGAGGCCCCAGACGCCGGTTCATCAGGTATATTTTAGTTCAGGTGGTTGTGAACTTCCGGTAGACCGCTCCCAACCTATTGGCCAGCTCTGCTGCAGATCATGTTCCTAACCGGGGATAACCCGAGTCCGCCCACACTCCCCCTGTATTGTCTTACATTCTCCCCTGTCTTCCTGTGTACTAGGATTCCTGGGGTCAGCAGCTGTCACGGTCGCGCTGCTGGGAACCTCGCTGCTGTCCATCGCCGGCTCTCTCTACCTGGCCTACATCCTCTTCTACGTCTTAGAGGATTTCTGCGTTATCTGCATCACCACTTACATCCTTAACTTCACTCTCCTCCTGCTGAACGTCAGGCGGCTGCGACACCTCACAACGCAGACGCGCAAGAAAAAGAACAAGCGCAAGAAACACTGATGGTGACTAATGTCCGTCAAGGTGCTTACTGGGACGTTTCCTGCATTATATCGCCAACAGGCCGGGTGGCGCGGAAGCTGGAACGGATGACTGCTTCACTCAGGGTATTAAATGTTGCAGTGTTATTTTTATTTTATTTTTGTATTTTTCGGAATAGGTCTCCAACACGGTTTTCTTAGAGGCTTCTTGTTATAGGTCAGATGATCATCTTAAAGTCATACATGACTGGGGCTCAGAACATTCCATCAGAAGGGGGCACCATTTGTGAAGGTGCTACATTACATGGACTCTCGTTAAGACTGCTGCCTATTGTGGTGGTTCTTAGTCATGGGTTGGGGCACCTTTTTTCTTTGAGGGCCTTCATATTTCCCAGCCATTACACTGAACGAAGCATTGTGATTGGCTCCCCATCTTACAGAATGACTGCAAAGATTTCAGAATGATTGTGCCTTACAGCTATATGTCCGACGCCTCCGGAGACTGGATCGGCACTACAGAACGGTCACACTGCACAAGGAGATGAGTGGGTATCCTGATTACGCCAGTCCTGTGGTCAGGACCAGCGTTGTCGAGGCTGGCACTGCCCGCAATCTGGCAATGGGAATCTGTCATTCGAGCATTCCGCTTCCCATGGTATTTTATAATAAAGGCAATGTTTTTCAGTATTCGTGTAGTGATCCGGTTACACTGAGTTCACCCCTCTCCGCGATATACGTTCTATTCCGTGTGTGGGATGCGCTTATGGCAGGGGTTGCCAATCTTTTTTGAATCACGGGACCCCTAGGCCCCCCAAAAAATTAATTTGATTGGGTTTCTATGCAATTCTTAGGGTCAGTTATGTGGTGAAGGGCAGGATTTGCTTCTTTTTGCACAGTTACTAGGATTGGCAGCCGCCAGCACTGGTTTTCCTTATAAATATTTAACCATTAATAACCAACCCAGGGCACCCCTGCATGTGTCCCGCGGCACCCCGGGGAGCCACGGCACACAGTTTGGGAACCACTGGCTTATGGGTAAAACAATATCTGTGACCACATACTTAACCCTTTGATTGCCAAGGGAAATTGTCAAAATAGGTGTGAAATTGGCAAACAAACCTTTTTTTCTGAGTTATGCCAGCGCCGCTCACAGCCACTGTTCTTATTTGGGGGCAACATGTAACTAAACTTCCATGAACTGACTTAGCTGTATTGGTATTATTTGTACTGACGGAGCAGTCGCTGTGAGCGGCGCTGGCATCTTTAGTGAATATTTTGAGGGTCGCTCACAGCCACGTTGGCACCCAAAGGGTTAAGGACGTGGCAGAAGATACTATAACAATGGTCGCTGCCGGGCCACTGATGGCAAGTTGTGTTTGGATAGCGGCTTCTCGTGTGTGCGTAAAATCAAACGCAGAATACAGTATGAAGCGCTCAGTGTATTTGCTGATGAGTACAACAGTAATAATCCCCATAAATCAGGCTTGCCTACCCTCCCGGAATGGCCGGATATCGGGTCCGCTTCCCAGCCCCCCCGGGAAGGTGGGCAAGTCTCCCGCATTCCCTGCTCCCCTCTTGCCCGCTGGTTTAATTACCTGAAATCGCGGGTCTGCAGAGAGGGGGGGGGCTAAAATTACGCAATTGTGTAATTTCACGTCATTTAAGCCCCGCCCCCTCCCCGCAGCCCGCGAGTTATGGAGTTTTCCAGCATGGGGGGCTGGGCCAAGTGATGTCGTCCTTGCTCCCGCCCCCCCTGACGTGTTGCTTCTCTGAAAGTAGGCAAGTATGCCATAAATAATTAGTTTGTTTTTGAGCCAATAGGACCATGTGTGTGTAAGGTAGTGACCCTGCCAGCGCGGCATGGTAAAAGTGACCGTTTCTGCTACCATAATGTCTGGAGGTGTAAGCCAATGAGGAGCGGTCTGGTGGAATGGAGATAACGCATTAATAGATCAATATGCAGCTGCCTGTCTTCAGATATTTGGGGCTTATTCTGCGCTTCTACCCGTGTACTCCTATTGGATAATATCACCCTCACATGGAGATAACTAGCCACTCCCCTCAGGGCGTATGCCCTCTGGAAGTAAGACTGCGTGCAGGATCGCAATAACAACCTGATACTCTCCAGAAATTGTTACCACGCATTAGTATTTATATTGCCGCTTCAAGCGTCACCTCCCACAAACACTCTGCTAATAAATCCACTGTGGGCCCACCGCCACAAGCTTATGTCAAAACGTGCAATTTATATGCATGTGTGACGGGCAAAGACAGATTTAGGTGTCAGACTGCCCCCCCCCCCCCCCCCCTCTCCAAAAATAAAAAAGTTTTCCTGTTACTTAGCTACATATCTGCCCGTAGCTTCTAATGGTCATCAATGCACATGGTTTTGTCAATCTAAGAAGGATTTTGTCAGAAAGAGTGAACTAGAATAAGGCCCTCAGTTCCTGCTGGAGCCTGCTGAAAAATAGCACTGAATATAACGTTCCATTCCCATTACCTGAGCATGCTTGTACCGCTGCTTATGCTCTCTGTAAATTCTATCCGCCGCCTCCCAGCTCCCTGCACTGTGATTGGCCGCGGTGCAAGGTAAGCCTCGATCTGCAGCCAGCCCCTCTTCTCCCGGCGCCACCTTCAGTAAAACCACTGCTTGTGATTGGCTGTTCACCACCGAAGGAATGAACAAGCGCCCGATCGTCAAAAACGGGTACATTCGGTGCACGTTTATTTAGCCGGTACAGACTGTAAAAAAAATGGTACTGTACCGGCTAAATCGGTAAAGTTGGAGGGGTATGCCTTTTGTGGGGTGAGCAGTACAGTAACCGAGAGGAGGAGGAGGGCTTGGTGCTGGGGGCACAGAAGATGCAGATAACCAGCTCTGCTGCTTTATATATACTGTGGGGGCCTATTCTTGCCCCTCCCAGCCCAGGCTATGCCCAGACTGTTCCGGCTAGCTACTGGGGTCCCCTACACCCAGACTGGCCGGAGCTAAGCGAGGGCTGGTGTATATAGTACAGCATCATTCTATCCTGCCCTGTCCCCCTGCAAGCAGGACTTCCAGAAACCCGGCAGCTCCTGTGTGAGTAACACGCTCCCCCGTTATAATCTGGGTGGAGGGGGGTTACGTATATGATGTCGGGGTAACTTGTTTTATCTTTCTTTAATGTTATCATGTTTCCAATGTCAGGCACGCTGTAGTTTTAGTGCTGAAGGACAGTTCTTCGTTGCTGAATGAATATAATGAAAAAACATTTACTGCATATAACAATAATCATGTAGTAATCATAGTAACCTAGTAATTGCAGTGGGAATATTACAAAATTGTAGGCTGCACTTTCTAGTGATACAGTAACTTCTATTACACAACACGGGCCTCAAGACCACACACAGTCACCTTCTCCAGGCCAGAGGATAGATAACACGTCACCTTCTCCAGGCCAGAGGATATATAACACGTCACCTTCTCCAGGCCAGAGGATATATAACACGTCACCTTATCCAGGCCAGAGGATAGATAACAAGTCACCTTCTCCAGGCCAGAGGATAGATAACAAGTCACCTTCTCCAGGCCAGAGGATATATAACACGTCACCTTCTCCAGGCCAGAGGATATATAACACGTCACCTTCTCCAGGCCAGAGGATAGATAACACGTCACCTTCTCCAGGCCAGAGGATAAATAACACGTCACCTTCTCCAGGCCAGAGGATAGATAACACGTCACCTTCTCCAGGCCAGAGGATAGATAACACGTCACCTTCTCCAGGCCAGAGGATATATAACACGTCACCTTCTCCAGGCCAGAGGATAGATAACACGTCACCTTCTCCAGGCCAGAGGATATATAACACGTCACCTTCTCCAGGCCAGAGGATAGATAACACGTCACCTTCTCCAGGCCAGAGGATAAATAACACGTCACCTTCTCCAGGCCAGAGGATAGATAACACGTCACCTTCTCCAGGCCAGAGGATAGATAACACGTCACCTTCTCCAGGCCAGAGGATATATAACACGTCACCTTCTCCAGGCCAGAGGATAGATAACACGTCACCTTCTCCAGGCCAGAGGATAGATAACAAGTCACCTTCTCCAGGCCAGAGGATAGATAACAAGTCACCTTCTCCAGGCCAGAGGATAGATAACAAGTCACCTTCTCCAGGCCAGAGGATAGATAACACGTCACCTTTTCCAGGCCAGAGGGTAGATAACACGTCACCTTCTCCAGGCCAGAGGATAGATAACACGTCACCTTCTCCAGGCCAGAGGATAGATAGCAAGTCACCTTCTCCAGGCCAGAGGATAGATAGCAAGTCACCTTCTCCAGGCCAGAGGATAGATAGCAAGTCACCTTCTCCAGGCCAGAGGATAGATAGCAAGTCACCTTCTCCAGGCCAGAGGATAGATAGCAAGTCACCTTCTCCAGGCCAGAGGATAGATAGCAAGTCACTTTCTCCAGGCCAGAGGATAGATAGCAAGTCACCTTCTCCAGGCCAGAGGATAGATAGCAAGTCACCTTCTCCAGGCCAGAGGATAGATAGCAAGTCACCTTCTCCAGGCCAGAGGATAGATAGCAAGTCACCTTCTCCAGGCCAGAGGATAGATAGCAAGTCACCTTCTCCAGGCCAGAGGATAGATAACAAGCTATCAGGTGTTACCAAGCTAAAGTCATTCAAATTGGGACGTCACCCCCCCAAACAAGGTATACAAAAAGTGTGAAGTGATAACCGCCCTAGAGTTCAGATGCTACAACAAATAGTAAAATAAAATATCCCAATTTCATAAATATCAATTTGGTACTGGTTATATTAAAAAAGTGGTGACATAAAGACTACAGTCCATACGGTACTGTGTATTCATGTGTCCAATTGGATTGTGCCATTGCCTGTGTCCGTTCCATATAACCCCTCACCAGATAAGGTTCTTGAAGTGCGGTTCAGCTTCAATACGTGGAGTCCCTGTATGGACTGTAGTCTTTATGTTCCCACTTATTAATATTATTAGTATTACCAGTACTCTGCTGTTGCTCCTGATGAAGACGTGGGCACTTCCACGTTGAAACCCGCTGAGCCACACAACTCTATGAACCCACTGAGACTTTGGACCTTAATCTGGTCCATTAGCACGGCCGCGTGCGTTCGCACAGGGACGATGTATTCGGTTTGCACACGCGCTGAGTGCGTGCGCCCAGGGCGAACAAACTGCAGGCTGCACGCACCCATCCTTGAGGGTGGGGGAGGCATGGCGCAGCGGGCTGGTCCATTAGCCTATGTGAACGCCCAGCGTTTCATGGGCGTTCTCATGTTAATGTGGCCATGACGGATATGCGGGGGGCAGGCATCTGACATCAACTGAACGTGCACGCATATGTAAGGTTCCTCAGCGCAACCTTACATATGTGTCGGCGACCATCGAAAGATGTGGGAGGTTCCCACTGACATGCGAATGGACGTTTATGGGAAAATTCCATTTGCATAGCATTCAAATGTACACGACTTGCGAATAGCGTACCATCATTCGCAATGAGGGATCTGATTGACTCGCAAGGATGTGAGTTCGCATCTGAGCGAATCAACCAGAATAACCCCCTTTGTCTGCACACGAAAGAACTTTATTCTTCACTTCCCGGACTGGCACCATACCATGGACTCTTCCAGGTACCGTCACTTTATCTCAGCGAGGGCGTTGCTTCCACCATTATCTGCCTTGTGGACCCCTTGCATCATTCAAGAGAGTTCTGTCAATACGGATACAATTCTCCCTGGACCTAATCCCATCAGCTGGGACATTTCTCCAGTATATATCTGGGTTACACCCTGTGGAGGTGCAGTATACAAAATGATCAAAGCTCGTAATAATATTCAAGGCTTTGTTAGTGTTTTTTTCATTCACCAATTGATACATGCAATTATGTGGTCATATATTTTATATTAAAACCTTATTTTGCTAGCCGTGTGTAGTGTAGTCCATACCTCAGTATAGCACAAGCGCCGTTCTCCTCCCTATTATCTGGGGAACTAACACCTCCGCATCGGAACATCTGCTGATTGAATGCGCCAAGGTCATTTTTGGTTGTTATTAGTATTAACAGTACTGTTTTGAATTTTTTTAATGTAATACTCTAATAAGATGTTACTATTTGTTGTAGTACCAGAATTGTAGCGCAGTTATCACTTCACACTTGCCCCGATGATCGTGGTTTGGGCGTATGCATTTCTGCACATTGGAAAACCCCAACAACGAGCGTCTTCCTTTACCTGCCGCACCATTAGCTGTGGGGAGGGAGGGACAGGGGTGGACACAAGGCCAGGCCAAGGGCGCCCCCAAAAAGACTCTGGGCGTTTCAACGGGAACACGGGTGGACCGATGCCTGCCGGCTCGAAAATAGAAGTCAGTTCTGACGACCATGTAATGATAAGTCCTGCTAGCGGCTGCATGCGAGGGGATGTGTTCTCGTACACATCCCCTCGCATAGTACCGAGGGTGGTGGACGTTGCGGCAGGTGGTGTTAAGTCGCTCACTAAGCAGTGAATGACAGCTGCTTAGTGAGCGGTACTGAATTACCCCCTTTAAGTTTTCCAGGTCTGACACAGCGCTCCTTTAGGGTGACCTGGAAAACATGACCTGTGTGGTTTCCCGAGGGCCTTCTCTTAAATTTAAAGTCTATGATAGGAAATCCAGGCAGTTTCATTTTCCTATGTGCCATTGTAATGGCTGGTCTCATCAGTAATTCCTTAAATAAGCCAACAGTGTAATATTAAACAGAAGTTGTTATGGTTCGTTCATTAAAACGTGAATTAAGTGATTCATGGATTTCCTCTTATAAGTCAATTCTGGACAAAACAATGAAGAGTTTTCGGTATTTCGTTCTGCATCACCAGTTCTAGATCTTTATTTCATGTTAAAGGATTCCTTTAAACTCTGCAGAGCTTGCTCTTTGGTGATTCGGTACCATTCTTTTGGTAGATCTGCTATGTTTGCATTGTAGTAATCGGAAAACTGTTTATTAAACTCTTTGAAAACAAACTTCCAGTAATCGGAGGCGCTGATGGTGGCATCAGGCTGTATGGTCCATTCGGGGTAAACCTTTTGGTAGTCTCTATAAAGACGAGGCTTCCAGTTGGTGTCTGAGTTCAGGAAGGTCGTGTTCCCGACCACATCAGTAGAACATATAGAATGGGAGAGCACTTTAGATTCACTACACCTGTACGTTCCTAACCCTTGAGGGCGGTGGACAGATGCAAAATGCTCCTTGTGATCGGCGGCTCCAGCCTCGCAAGGAACTTTACAAAAGGGACACTGCTTCCCGCATCCAAACACCTTCTTGAACAGTTCGTCTTGGGGCTTCATGGTTGCCTTAGAAAGCACATATTCAATGGTGAAATATTTTATTTCTGTGGTGATCTGTTTTTCAATGTCAGGCAGAAACTCTTCGATGTCCACTGCAAACTGTTCTGGGTAGGCATTGTTTTGATAAGTGATTAATTTGACCTCGTTCTGCGCTATGACCAACTCTTTTTTTAACATTGTACAAAATGTCTTCAAGCACTGTGTCACATTAGGACTTCCTCGTACCTTGGGGTCCCTCAGTGCTTCCCTTACTTTTCTTGAGACTGTGACCAGTATATTTGATTTCAGTGATTCCAAAGAGGACGACTCCTTGTATCTTTCCGTGATGTACTTTATTATCCAAGTCTTTACAAAGGTCTCATAGTGGTTATTGTATTTTGCATACTGAGTGAAAATGTGGTCTTCTAGAAGCTCCTTCAACAGAGTGTACTGGAAGAAGGTCCTACAGCTGTAGCGAATAGAATCACCACTGGTCAGTATGTCATTTACTATTTCACCGCCCAAATTTTTGTACACGTATTCTGAAAGAGCCGGCTTCAGGCATATCTCGCAGAACTTTTGGGCTCTGATTTTGGACTCGTCCTTTTGGTGATAAACATTTTTAAATGTGAAGAAATACTGGGGCTTTATCTTGTCTAGGTAGTGTTTCATGTTGTTTTCTTGGAAGAAAGTATTGTGCTTTTTCTGGAACATTGGAGCAACTTGGCTCATGAGGTGAAGTTTTAGGTCCAGCTCGAACAGCGGTGTGAGATGAAGATCCCTAATATCATCCTGATTGAGTCTTTCATTTATAATGTTTAGAAGCTCCTGGCAGTACATCTGATGATAGTCCTTAATTGTATTAAGTTGCTCTTTGACATGCCGATTGCACTTGTCTTTTAAGGCGGTCACAAGGTTATTCACCTTTTTCCGGTACTCTATATAGGTTGGTTCTGGCATGCTTTCACACAAGCCAGATTGAGTGTATTTTTTGTCCAAGATCAAGCCATTCTCCCTATAGTCGTCTAGATTTTTTACTTCATTCAGCTTCTCGTTGATGTACCCTGCTTTGTTTCTCATGTCTTTCCTTAGCTGTTCCAACATTTCTTGGCTGATGTCGTGCTGCTTTAAACTTCTGAACTGTAATCCTGATATAGTTTTATTCCACATGGTCTCAAACTCAGATTGTAGCTTTTCATCACTCAGTTGATGGTTTAAGTTTTTGCAGTTGTCCAGGAGACTGGTGGATTTCTCTTCGATGGTCTTTAGGTAGCCATTTTGAACAAACTGTACCTCTTGTTTTCCCCTCTGTATGCGAATAGCTTCCTCGCACTGGATTCCTAAATTATCTTCAATTTCTTTCCTTAGAGTCAAGATGCTTCTAAAGAAATCTTCCTTGTATCTCTCTACCAGATGTACGTACTTGTTACCACTCTCAAAGTATATCTCTAGGGCTTCTGACATGATTCTCTCCTCTTCCTGCAATGCTTGTTGCATGTTTCTCTTAATTTGTACGAATACTTCAGCTTCTAATTCTGAATCTGTCTGATTGAATATCTCATTCTCTGTCTCCATCATCCACTTGTGCATCCTCTTGCGGAAATTCCACTCCAACTCTGAGTATTTTATTGAAAGCTGGTTATAAGCCTCGGCCACCAAACTGTTCCTGAAGCTGAAAATAAATTTTTCGTATTTCACAGCGTTCCATAAGCTCTTCACCCATTTGATGAAATCCGAGACCGTCTGAGTTTTTCTCAATTCCAGCTGCTTTTTCATTATTTCCATCAGATGAATTTTTAGTTCAAAAATATTCTCGCTATAACCTGTATTTATGGACGCCATCGGTGGTATACCATGCCAAAGGCCAGGTATGTACCAGCTGTGTTCCTCAATGTCATAATCCATAACATCAGAAAACTTTGTGATATTATCTTTTTCTTCCATTCTTGATGCTACTTTTGTCATTTCATCTAATTGTTCCAAAAACTTCTTCCTGTCTCTCATGTTCTTATCATGAGCGGATACATCGCTCACGTTCTGATGTACAAACTGACAGTTGGGTTTCTTCCCAATTTCTTTCATCCTCAGAAATGCGTGGACCACAATCTGCAAAATATCCTTAATATCTGTTGTGTTTTCCATGGATATGTTAATTATGGTGATATCACTCAGCCCAACCACTAGTGTGGCCAACTCATTGTCATGCTCATAACTGTCCTCCAGAGAAGCCAACTCAGGAGCTTTCAGACCTTCTGTGTCAATCACCAGAATGAAGTCACAGCCCAGCTCCTCCTGGAAGGTCTCTTTTACCTTAATAAGGGTCATGAAGGCTCCTCGTGTGCATCGTCCACTGGCCACCGGGAACTGTAGCCCAAACATGGTGTTCAGAAGGGTGGATTTTCCTGTACTCTGTACTCCCAGCGCAGTTATTACTCTCATTCTACAGTGTCCTCCTGTCTTAGTGTCCAGCTCTGTCAGGACATCAGTTATCCACTGTAGAGGGATGTTGGAGGCATCTCCATCGATCAGCTCCAATGGGAACCCATCCAGCAGAAGATCAGCAGCGATTCCTGGAAGTTTATATAGTTTTCTTTGCACATTTGAACAGTGCTTTGCCAAGAAACATGCCTCATAAAACTGTCCTACCTCTCTGATAAAATGCTCTGTTCCTAAAGAGCTGTTTGATATGACCATATCTAGTTGTTTTAGCTTGTCTACATTGCTGGTGCAACAGTACTCCTTGTACTCGGCCTGTAGTGCACAAAGGTGACTTCTCGAGATTGAGTCCAGGTATAGTTTAAACCATTTTAGAAAGTAATGTTTATCCACTTGTGGTAAATTAGTTATCGCATCTATGAATTTGATCATCCCATCGGGGAGACTAATCTCGCTTTGCTGCTTACGTAGGTCAGAACACTTTTTGATCAGTTTCGCTTTGTAGTCTTCTGTTTTATGACTACCAAGTCCTTTCATCCTGCAGATTTCCTTTTCAGTTTTAGCTAGCTGTTTCCAAAGATCCCCCTGTAGCCTCATGGTTGTGTTCTTGTACTGCAGGACATCCTTTATACTTTTACTGATCTCCAAAGCCATCTTCCTGGTGTTCTGAGGGCCTTCTGAATGCTCATCGACCTGTATGCCCAGATCTCCAGCAATGTGTGACATCTCCTCTAGAGTAATGTAGCAGGAGGAAGACTTGACTAGATCTGCTATAATGGTTTGTAATTTCTTCACTAATTCTGCATCATTGACACCGCTGGTCTTCACCAAAACATTCTTCCTATTGATTTTCAGTATAGGGAATAATGTCTTTACACGATTCTGTGTCTCCCCACTTACACATCTAGAGGAGGGAGCTATGATTATGAAATAGTTTGTGTTGGCTCCTTCAATGTTTGACAGAAGACTGTACTGTCTCTCATCTATGTCCTCCATAAATATGAACACTGCCGTTGATACCTTTGTTAGATAGATAAATTGGCTCCAGTTGGACTCTAGCTCACCACGGAGGTTGTTCACTGCAACCGGATCTGGGAACAAGTTTTCTCGGCCCCCTGGAAAGAACCAGGCAATTTCCACTAATCCGTCTGAGATTTCCCTTAAGATGTTTGCCCCCTCCATGTTCTGATGGACAAAGAAATCGTGGTGCTGATGAGTTGGACTTAGCATATAGTTGAGAATTCTCGATTTGGACAGGTTACATTTTCCCAGTCTGACA
Source organism: Crinia signifera (assembly GCF_055691185.1). NCBI lineage: Eukaryota > Metazoa > Chordata > Amphibia > Anura > Myobatrachidae > Crinia > Crinia signifera. The sequence continues at coordinate 12,496,736 of NC_139223.1, forward strand.
AAAGAAAATACGGGCATAGGAATATTCACCAAGTTTTCTTCTCTGCAGCCTTTACTGTCAGCCAGTGACTGAGGTCTCCATCTCTTTACTATGTCCCTCATTGCCCACAGCATGAAGGTACATTGTGCACCATTCCTGTCGGGGAGCAACAAGGGGAGGGAAAACTGGCACATGGACATTTTTGTGACAATCTCCTGCTGCAGAAAACTGTCTGAACAATGCAGGAGGACACACAGGACATCCAGGGGGTGGACGGAATTTGAGGTGTCCATATTGTCCATGAAATCCACATCATCATCCTGTAGGCCAGTTGTTTTTGTGTTTAATGATTGGTCAAATCGCGTATTCCTTGCCGTGCCGTTTAGAGCCATGAGGTTCTGTAGGAAACACCACGGGACATGCTCAATTCTCTGAGGGACAATATTCTGTAGGTTCTCTTGTCCAATCTCTAGGACTTCCTTGAGACTAAGCTTTGACTTTTTGTACTCCTCCATATTTAACTCCTTTAATTTTTCATTGAATGTTTTCATTTTGACTGAGGAAAGAAATAACATTGTAAAATATACACGTTTTTGATCTAAATTTTATACGAGTCAAAATAAAATTTTGGTTACAGATAGGGTTAGGATTCAGAAGGGGACAGTTAGTGTTGGGCACCGGGGGAAGGGTTACAGATAGGGTTAGGCTGTGGAAGGGGACGGTTTGTGTTGGGCACCAGAGGGAGGGTTACAGATAGGGTTAGGATGCAGAAGGGGACAGTTAGTGTTGGGCGCCAGGGGGAAGGTTACAGATAGGGTTAGGATGCAGAAGGGGACATTTAGTGTTGGGCACCAGGGGGAGGGTTACAGATAGGGTTAGGATGCAGAAGGGAACGGTTTGTGTTGGGCACCAGGGGGAGGGTTACAGATAGGGTTAGGCTGCAGAAGGGGTGGTTAGTGTTGGGCACCAAGGGGAGGGTTATAGATAGGGTTAGGCTGCAGAAGGGGTGGTTAGTTTTGGGCACCAGGGGGAGGGTTACAGATAGGGTTAGGCTGCAGAAGGGGTGGTTAGTGTTGATCACCATGGGGAGGGTAACAAATAGGGTTAGGCTGCGGAAGGGGGCAATTAGTGTTGAGCACCAGGGGGGAGGGTTATGGAGATGGTTAGGCTGCAGAAGGGGCGTTTAGTGTTGGGCACCAAGGGGAGGGTAACAGATAGGGTTCGGCTGCAGAAGGGGACGTTTAATGTTGGGCACCAAGGGGAGGGTTATGGATATGGTTAGTCTGCGGAAGGGGCGGTTAGTGTTGTGCACCAGGGGGAGGGTTACGGAGAGGGTTAGGCAGTGGAAGGGGGCGGTTAGTGTTGGGCACCAGGGGGAGGGTTACAGATAGTTAGGCTGCAGAAGGGGTCCAGTGCACTGATTGAGGAATCACACTCACAGCAAACCTGGTACAAAAAGCTGCTACCACCGGGCATGTGCAGCAGCTCCGCTCTGTCCCTTACACTGCACAATGTGGCAGGAGCTCTAGTAATCATATTATAAACTATAGATATTGCGGTCATAATTAGATCTGCTGGCCAAGTAGAAGGGGGGGGGTTTCCCAGGCACCACCACCCCCCCACCCCCGCGTTTGCCTTATTCTTAGCTCCACAAAATATAGAGCAGTGAATTAGAAAAAGCTGCTATCTGTGTCTCTCTTGTCTTGCTAGAGCCAAATGCTCTCATTAGACAAGAGGTTACACAGGACCCAGATAACCAGGCAGGGAGGACGAAGAGCTGAGATCCTTGGTTTACTTCCTGCTCTCTCTCTCTCTTCCTATCTCTCCACTATTTTGGGAACTCTTTAAGTAGCCCATGAAACTTGATACCCCTGTGTCTTTGCCTGCACTGTGCACTTTTCTCGCATTTTGTCTACACGTTCTGCTGCTGCACAAGAGGGAGCTAATGATGTCAATGTTCTCTTGCAAATGTTACTAGGTTTTGGTTACAGGAAGAGGTGGAAGCGGTAAAAACTGTTCTATACTTACAGTATTGGACATATTCAGGAGTCCGTGAAATATCCGGTTTCTTTTCCTTGTGATTGTCCAGCTGTCGGTAGTCTAATTCCCAATCTGACATTTTTGAAATGATTGGACTATGAAATATTGCCTCTGGCTTTTCCACCCCTTCTGGACATTTATTCTCTATGGCAGTGTCCTTCTGTTCGTCCATCTGGTGGCAGTCCAGTTCCCATATTGGAATTGTTGCATTTAATTGAGAATATAATGCTTCCACTGGATTTTCTACCTCCTGTAGATTAATGTTCTTCTCCTCAGGAGCATTGTCCTTCTTTTCAAGCTTTTGATGGTCTAGGTCCCATTCTGGAATCATTGTAGCTGTTGGATTATGTAATACACCCTCTCCATTTTCTGCTCCGTATTGATTAATATTCTCCTCTGCGACAATGTCCTCCTGCTTATAGAACTGTTGATTTTCAGGATCCAAGACTGGAGCTACTGCATTTATTGGATTATATGATACTTCTTGATTTTCCAGACCATGTACAAGTACATTCTCCTCCTCGGGAATGTCCTCCTTCTTGTCGAGCTGCCAGTGGTCTTTTTCCCAGATTGCAACTGTTATAGTTGTTTCATTTTCTAAAACATCCTCTGGATTTTCCATCCCATGTAGATCAATAGTCTCCTCATCAATGGAATCCTCCAGATTGTCGATGGGTTGATGGTATAGTTCCCAGACTGGAGTAATTGCATTTGTTAGATGATCTACTTCTTCTAGATTTTGAAGAACATGAAGAAATTTATTTTCCTCCTCAGGGATAGAATCATGTAATATTTCCTCTAGGTTTTCCAACCCATTTCCATTAATTGTCTCCTCCTCTGGAGTGTCCTCCTGCTCATTAAGCTGTTGGTTTTCCAGTTCCCATATAGGAATGTTGGAAATTTTTGTATGATCTAATAGGTCTTCTGGGATTTCCAGCCCATGTAGATTAATTGTGTCCTCCTCTAGAGTGGTCTTTTGCTCATTGAGCTGTTGGTTGTCTGGTTCCCATGTAGGAATTATGGAATTTATTGGATGATCTAATAGGTCATCTTGGTTTTCCAGCCCATGTAGATTAATTGTCTCCTCCTCTGGAGTGTCCTCCTGCTCATGGAGCTGTTGGCTTTCCAGTTCCCATATAGGAATGTTGGTAATTTTTGGATGATCTAATAGGTCCTCTAGGATTTCCAGCCCATGTAGATTAATTGTCTCCTCCACTAGAGTGTCCTCTTGTTCACTGAGCTGTTGGTTGTCTGGGTACCATGTAGGAATTCTGGAATTTATTGGATGATCATCATCCAATATGTCCTCTGGGTTTTCCAGCCCATGTACATTAATCATATCCTCCTCTGGAGTGTCCTCCTGCTTGTTGAGCTGTTGGTTGTCTGGTCCCCAAATAGATATTATGGTCATTTTTGGATGATCTAAAAGGTCCTCTGGGTCTTCCAGCCCATTTAGATTAATTGTCTCCTCCTCTGGAGTGTCCTCCTGCTTGTTGAGCTGTTGATTGTGTGGTCTATACATAAGAATTATGTCATTTCTTGGGTGATCTAATAGGTCCTCTGGGTTTTCCAGCCCATATAGAGTAACGGTCTCCACCTCCGGAGTGTCCTCCTGCTTATTGAGAATATCTGGGTTTTCCAGCCCATGGATATTGATATTCTGCTCATGCGTGTACTCCTGAATTTCCTCTTCATCACTATCCATGGTGTTCCTGCTGTATCACACACCTGGGAGATATGGATAGATGTCAGATTAATAATACTCTAATATCTCTTAATTGACTTTATTATACTATAATTAATCATTACTTTACTGCATGCTATTCTTCTGTGCACTTAACAATCATAATATACATTACAGATTTCCATACCTTAACACAGTGGTCAGGGAACAAGGGTAAATGACCCCAAATGGGGTAAAAATTCAATTCCTAGGGGGAATGGAAACACAGCCAGGCATGCGTATGAATCTGTATGTATGCCCGGCTGTGTCTCGGCTGCACAACCGTCCATTACCCCCAGGAATTTAATTTTAATGCATATAGAATGTATATATAGATTCTATATTGATGCCCAGCTGTGTGTGTTACAGTACTGTAGTGTACAAGGACCTGATGCAGTGTAGTGTGGGCTGTGTGTGTTACAGTACTGTAGTGTACAAGGACCTGACGCAGTGCAGTGTGGGCTGTGTGTGTTACAGTACTGTAGTGTACAAGGACCTGATGCAGTGCAGTGCAGGCTGTGTGTGTTACAGTACTGTAGTGTACAAGAATCTGACGCAGTGCAGTGTGGGCTGTGTGTGTTACAGTACTGTAGTGTACAAGGACCTGATGCAGTGCAGTGCAGGCTGTGTGTGTTACAGTACTGTAGTGTACAAGGATCTGACGCAGTGCAGTGTGGGCTGTGTGTGTTAACCTACTGTAGTGTACAAGGACCTGACGCAGTGCAGTGTGGGCTGTGTGTGTTACAGTACTGTAGTGTACAAGGACCTGATGCAGTGTAGTGTGGGCTGTGTGTGTTACAGTACTGTAGTGTACAAGGACCTGACGCAGTGCAGTGCAGGCTGTGTGTGTTACAGTACTGTAGTGTACAAGGATCTGACGCAGTGCAGTGTGGGCTGTGTGTGCTACAGTACTGTTGTGCACAAGGACCTGACGCAGTGCAGTGTGGGGTTTGTGTGCTACAGTACGGTAGTGTACAAGGATCTGACACAGTGCAGTGCGGGCTGTGTGTGCTACAGTACTGTAGTGTACAAGGACCTGACGCAGTGTTGTGCATCAGGCCCTGGTGTATAACACACTTCCCTGCTTGATGCCCCAGGCCCCACCTCCAAGTCCGCCCGATTCTTCAGTAGAGTCGGCTAGTTGCTGCGCTATCTCGGCAGCACGCAGTCTGTACTGCCGCTGCGGCACAGAGTTTCTTTGTCTGGTTATAGGCTCCTGTCACGGTATACCCTTCTCTAATCTAGGGGATGACATTGCACAGACTGTCACTATATCTTCCTGTAATACTGACATTAATAGTTACCGGGACATCTCATTATCAGTGGCTATACCATACATAGTAATCCTTATCATCATCAATGGCTGCCAGGCTGTATACCGTACTAGCAGGATATTTCATCAATTTCTGGGGGTACAGTGTGTATTACAATTATATGATTTCCTTCCTTTCAAATCAAGGGGGTAACATCATCGTATCTAAATATATTTTGGGGTGCAAGGTTCCCTGACCCCTGCCTTTACAAAAGTAAAGACAACACTACGTTTACCTTGGCGAAGAAGATGAGTTAAGACTACTGTTGGCTTAGTGCAGTGGTTCTCAACCCCAGACCCAGAATGTAAGTATGCTGTGGAGGATTAGGCTGTGGTAAGAGGGTTACACTGGTGAGGTTTTGTTTAGATGCTCATACTTGTCGGGACACCGGGGTTGTTGTTCAGATGCGTTGATGGTACTTGAGGACTGGAGACGAGAACCACTAAGTAAGTACAGTACTTTATATGCCTTAGCAGTGCACTAAGGGATCAGTAAAACTTTTATTATGTATTCATTAAAAAGTAAGTTCAGAGGGAGTCTAATGCGGTGTACATACCGGGTAATATAGCATTAGCGACACACATGCACACACCCTGAGCAAAATGCCCATCTGGAAAAGAGCTCTCGCCATGCACAACAGACCCTGCAGCACCGTATAATCAGCAGACCTCACAGGGTCCCACTAGTCTTATGGGTACAAGGTATTCCCTCCCCTCCTTGTCCATTTCCTAAAGGCATTATCTCCTTAATTGCAAACAGGGATAATACGAATACCTCTGATACCATACATCCCAGCATGCCCCTCTCCAGACGGGACACAATGCTCTGCTCCTGGACTTCCCTCTGAATGTATGATTGCCATCTCCTGTGTTGAACAGGTTAACTGATAAGAAAGGTGCTTCACCACAGGTGAACATTGTTTCCCTCCTGGAGAGGGTTATATTGGGGGGTATGTGATACTAACTTTCATTACAAACACCTGGCTCTCTGACTTGTAACCGCTCACTCCCCACCAATACAATACCTCCCATGTGGGAAGCAGCAGCGCTATATTATACCCCTTTTACACCGCTGAAAAATCCGGGTCAGCGGCGGGTCAGACCCGGATCTTCGGCGGTGTAAATCCCTAACGCCGTGTCCCTTTACACGGGACTTCTACCCAGGTCCTGACCTGGGTAGAACACGGCTAGGACCTGGGTAGAGGGCGGTGTAAATGGGAACGCCGGGTCAGATGACCCGGCTCCCATTTACATGAATGGGGAACGTCCAACCTGCGGACCGCAGCGTCCGCAGGTTGGACGGGTTGTCAGCCTGACACTGACAGCCGGCGCTGCTGTCTGCTATACTCTGCAGACAGCAGCGGCGGCGGGGGAGGGAGGTGAACGGATGCCTGTGTGCGGCATCCATTCACCTCCTGTGCGACGGCGGGGGGAGTGTGCGCGGGGACTGGGGGCAGCCCAGCAGCTTACCTTAGTGCTGGGCTGCCCCAGCAGCGTTCCGGCGGCGGCGGTGATTGGCGCTTGGAGATGACATCATCCTGTCATCTCCAAGGGAGGGGAGGGGGGTGCGGGCCGGGCTGTCCGCCCGGTGTAAATTGCACTAAACGCCGGGTCGCACCCGGCTTGAACCTGGGTCTAAAAAAGCCGGGTGCGACCCGGCGTTTTGGTGTAAAAGGGGTATAAGCAGAATAAGGGGTGTTTTCTCCTTTACCTAAATCTATTTTTTCACATATTATTCTCATCTCAGTAACCTAGCGCAGGGGGCAGCCAACTCCAGTCCTCCAGAGCTATCAACAGTTAATGGTTTCCAGGTCTCCTCACAGAATCACAAGTGAAGTAATTAGCTCCACCTGTGGCTCTTTAACAATGTGTCAGTCAGTAATGAGTGCACCTGTGTACCTGGGAGGTGAGCTGGAAATGTGACCTGTTGGTAGCTCTCGAGAACTGGGGCTACCCCTTCCTAGAAAATCAGCCCTGCACTGGAATTTTTCTATTCATGGTATCTCCCTGAAAACCGGACAGTAGATTCCTGTTGCCTTTATGGGGCCCATTTATCATTCTATTCTTGCCGCTAAATCCGCTAAAACACCCGTTTTCAGGGGATAGCCGCAAATGTTAAGTATTCCCCGAATATAATTAGATGGGAGACCACTTTGGACTATTATACCCCTTTCACTGCTTGAGACTATTATACCCCTTTCACACTAGTAAGCACTTGCAATCGGGGTACAAAATTCCGGGTGCAACCCGGCTTGCAAGTGCATTTACTCTAGCTGCCCAACCCGTCATAAAGCCAGGCATGTGACGTAATCGATTGGCGGAGCCGGGGCGGTGCTGGGACATGTCAGTATCTTCCAGATGCACCTTTATGCCCCTTTGAGACCGCACATATTACCCAATATTTTGACATTTTTTTTACCGTTTCAAAATGGTAATATGTGCGGTCTGAAAGGTCCGCAGTGCAGTTCCAAAACGGTATTTGGAAACAGTAAAAAAGCAGGGTCCTACCCGTTTTTGCAGTCTGAACGGTATTTAGGACCCAGCCAATAGTGAGCACAAGCTGGTCCCGCTCGTGTAGGGGATAATTTATGACCTGGTCCCCGCCCCCTGCATATGTAATGAGCGGGAACCGCTCATTACATATGCAGGTGGTGGGGACCCGCTCATTAAATATTCACTGCAGTAGCGGGTCCTGCTCATTAGATATGCACAGAGGGGGACCTCAGTGCTCAACATGCAGGGGTTTGCTTTCACACCGCAATTCCTGCTTAGTAAGTGCGGTCTGAAAGGGGCATCAACCTGCTTTGACCCGGTATTTAAAACATTTTAAATACCGGGTCAAAGCAGGTTTTGCAGTGTGAAAGCAGCATTACAATGCAGTGAACGACACCCGGGTTACCTGTTCACACTTCCCCCGCACCCACGAGCGTCCCGGGTCCAACCCTGCTCAAGACCGGGCATGAAATCTGGAACACTGGTCCCAAGATAATCATTCGGGACCCTTTCACACGGACCAATTTCCCAGGTTGTTGCGCGCTCATGTGTCAGTGGTAATGGGTATTATAGGGAGACACCTTAGAAACAAAGTACACAGAATGGGGAAGAGGAATACTTGTCACAGGTGCGTATGTCTATGGTTCACAAATAGGAATGTGTCCTTATGTGAAGTATTTCCTTAGTAGCTGCTTCGTGAACTGGTGCTCGGAAGTGACGATTTCTCAAGATATAAAGAAATATTTATCTTTATTTCTTGAGAAATCATCACCTCCGAGCACTGCCATCTGATTGCCTCTGTGTTTGTGCATATGTGAAAAATAAAGAGATGTAGTTTCACTTGCTGCCAAAAGATGGCAGTGTTTCAGAGACACACAAATGGACACTAGACACATATAGATGATATAACCAGAAGTCATTACTCAGTCTGATCACCTGTACTGCTGCCCAGAGGTGCTGATATGTAATCAGTAACAGGCCATCAGCCAATCCATCATTATCGGGTAAGTGCCAGTTAGACAGCGTGTGCAAAGGTTTTAGCGCAGTCTTTTATACCCCTGTTCTAAAACGCACGGCCCAAATGGAAACTAAAATAAAAGCCAGGTAACGCTGCAGTCAGCTGTCCTGAGTCCCTACTCCCCAGGTGTGATGTTCCCAGCATTTTTCTGGTAGCTGGAATGTTATATTAGCATAAAGTGCTGCAGGCTGGACGGTCATCCAACAGTCACAGTAATGAAGATTAGCCGCTATGATACAATGCTCTGTGTTCTGTGTGTAGCTATGAGCCGCTCTGATACAATGCTCCATGTTCTGTGTGTAGCTATCAGCCGCTATGATACGATGTTCCGGGTCCTGTGTGTAGTTATCATCCGCTATGATACAATGCTCCGTGTTCTGTGTGTAGCTATCAGCCGCTATGATACAATGCTCTGTTGTCGTGTGTGTAGCTATCAGCTGCTATGATACAATGCTCTGTGTGTAGCTATCAGCCGCTATGGTACAATGCTCTGTGTTCTGTGTGTAGCTATCAGCCGCTATGATACAATGCTCTGTGTTCTGTGTGTAGCTATCACCCGCTATGATACAATGCTCCATGTTCTGTGTGTAGCTATCAGCCGCTATGATACAATGCTCTGTTGTCGTGTGTGTAGCTATCAGCTGCTATGATACAATGCTCTGTGTTTCGCTATCAGCCGCTATGGTACAATGCGCTGTGTTCTGTGTGTAGCTATCACCCGCTATGATACAATGCTCCATGTTCTGTGTGTAGCTATCAGCTGCTATGATACAATGCTCCGTGTTCTGTGTGTAGCTATCACCCGCTATGATACAATGCTCCATGTTCTGTGTGTAGCTATCAGCTGCTATGATACAATGCTCCGTGTTCTGTGTGTAGCTATCAGCCGCTATAATACAATGTTCTGTGTTCTGTGTGTAGCTATCAGCCACTATGATACAATGCTCCATGCTCTGTGTGTAGCTATCAGCTGCTATGATACAATGCTCTGTGTTCTGTGCGTAACTATCAGCCGCTATGATACAATGCTCCAAGTCCTGTGTGTAGCTATCAGCCGCTATTATACAATGTTCCGTGTTCTGTGTGTAGATATCATCCGCTATGATACAATGCTGCGAGTCCTGTGTGTAGCTATCAGCCGCTATGACACAATGCTCTGTGTTCTGTGTGTAGCTATCATCCGCTATGATACAATGCTCCGTGTTCTGTGTGTAGATATCAGCCGCTATGATACGATGCTCCGTGTTCTGTCTGTAGCTATCAGCCGCTATGATACAATGCTTCGTGTTCTGTGTGTAGCTATCATCCAGGATGATACTTTGCTCCATGATCTGTGTGTAGCTATCATCCACTATGATTTCTGTGTGTATATATCAGCCGCTATGATACAATGCTCCGTGTTCTGTCTGTAGCTATCATCCGCTATGATACAGTGCTCTGTGTTCTGTGTGTAGCTATCAGCCGCTATGATACAATGCACTGTGTCCTGTTTGTAGCAATCAGCCACTATGATACAATGTTCCAGGTCCTGTGTGTAGATATCAGATGCTAAAGTATGATACAATGCTCCATGTTCTGTCTGTAGCTATCATCCGCTATAATACAGTGCTCTGTGTTCTGTGTGTAGCTATCAGCCGCTATGATACGATGCTCCAGGTCCTGTGTGTAGATATCAGATGCTAAAGTATGATACAATGCTCCGTGTTCTGTGTGTAGCTATCAGCCGCTATGATACAATGCTCTGTCTTCTGTGTGTAGCTATCAGCCGCTATGATACAATGCTCTGTCTTCTGTCTGTAGCTATCTTCCGCTATGATACAATGCTCTGTGTCCTGTTTGTAGCTATCAGCCGCTATGATACAATGTTCCAGGTCCTGTGTGTAGATATAAGATGCTAAAGTATGATACAATGCTCCGTGTTCTGTGTGTAGCTATCAGCCGCTATGATACAATGCTCTGTGTTCTATGTGTAGCTATCAGCCGCTATGACACAATGCTATGTGTTCTGTGTGTACCTATCAGCCGCTATGATACAATGCTCCGTGTTCTGTGTGTAGCTATAAGCTGCTCTGATACAATTCTCCGTGTTCTGTGTGTAGCTATCAGCCGCTATGATACAATGCTCTGTGTTCTATGTGTAGCTATCAGCCACTATGATACAATGCTCCGTGTTCTGTGTGTAGCTAACTAGCCGCTCTGATACAATGCTCCATGTTCTGTGTGTAGCTATTAGCCGCTTTGATATAATGCTCTGTTGTCTTGTGTGTAGCTATCAGCTGCTATGATACAATGCTCTGTGTGTAGCTATCAGCCGCTATGGTACAATGCTCTGTGTTCTGTGTGTAGCTATCAGCCGCTATGATACCATGCTCCGTGTTCTGTGTGTAGCTATCAGCCGCTATGATACAATGCTCCTTGTTCTGTGTGTAGCTATCAACCGCTATAATACAATGCTCCGTGTTCTGTGTGTAGCTATCAGCCGCTATGATACAATGCTCCATGTTCTGTGTGTAGCTATCATCCAGGATGATACTTTGCTCCATGATCTGTGTGTAGCTATCAGCCGCTACGATTTCTGTGTGTATATATCAGCCGCTATGATACGATGCTCCATGTTCTGTCTGTAGCTATCATCCGCTATAATACAGTGCTCTGTGTTCTGTTTGTAGCTATCAGCCGCTATGATACGATGCTCCAGGTCCTGTGTGTAGATATCGGATGCTAAAGTATGATACAATGCTCCGTGTTCTGTGTGTAGCTATCAGCCGCTATGATACAATGCTCTGTCTTCTGTGTGTAGATATCAGCCGCTACGATACAATGCTCTGTGTTCTGTGTATAGCTATCAGCTGCTATGATACGATGCTCCGTGTTCTGTAGCTATCAGCCGCTATGATACAATGCTCTGTCTTCTGTGTGTAGCTATCAGCCGCTACGATGCAATGCTCTGTGTTCTGTGTTTAGCTATCAGCTGCTGTGATACAGTGCTCTGTGTTCTGTGTGTAGCTATCAGCCAGTATGGTACAATGCTCTGTCTTCTGTGTGTAGCTATCAGCCGCTACAATGCAATGCTCTGTGTTCTGTGTTTAGCTATCAGCCGCTATGATACAATGCTCTGTGTTCTGTGTGTAGCTATCAGCCGGTATGGTACAATGCTCTGTGTTCTGTGTGTAGCTATCAGCCGGTATGGTACAATGCTCTGTGTTCTGTGTGTAGCTATCAGCCGCTATGATACAATGCTCTGTGTGTAGCTATCAGCCGGTATGGTACAATGCTCTGTGTTCTGTGTTTAGCTATCAGCTGCTGTGATACAATGCTCTGTGTTCTGTGTGTAGCTATCAGCCGCTATGATACAATGCTCTGTGTGTAGCTATCAACCGGTATGGTACAATGCTCTGTGTTCTGTGTGTAGCAATCAGCCGCTATGATACAATGCTCTGTGTGTAGCTATCAACCGGTATGGTACAATGCTCTGTGTTCTGTGTGTAGCTATCAGCCACTATGATACAATGCTCCATGTTCTGTGTGTAGCTATCAGCCGCTATGATACAATGCTCCATGTTCTGTGTGTAGCTATCGGCCGCTATGATACAATGCTCTATGTGTAGTAATCAGCCGCTACGACGCGATGCTCTGTGTTCTGTGTGTAGCTATCAGCCGCTATGATACAATGCTTCGTGTTCTGTGTGTAGCTATCATCCAGGATGATACTTTGCTCCATGTTCTGTGTGTAGCTATCAGCAGCTACGATTTCTGTGTGTATATATCAGCCGCTATGATACGATGATCCGCGTCCTGTGTGTAGTTATCATCTGCTATGATACAGTGCTCTATGTTCTGTGTGTAGCTATCAGCCGCTATGATACAATGCTCCGGGTCCTTTGTGTAGCTATCAGCCGCTATGATACAATGCTCTATGTTCTGTGTGTAGCTATCAGGCGCTATGATCCAATGCTTTGTGTTCTGTGTGTAGCTAGGCCTCCTGCAGCACCCACACATTGGCCTTTATTCAGATCTGATCGCAGTGCAAATTTTTCGGGAAAATGGGCAAAACCATGTGTACTGCAGGTAGAACAGATGTAACATGTGCAGAGAGCGTTAGATTTGTGTGAGTTATTTTGTTTCTGTGCAGGGTAAATACTGGCTGCATTATTTTTACACTGCAATTTAGATTTCAGTTTCAACACACCCCAGCCAAATGTAACTCTCTCTGCACATGTTACATCTGCCCACCTGCAGTGCACATGGTTTTGCCCATTTTCCAAACAAATTGTACTGACCTGGGAAGGATGCTCTTGTCATTTGGACAAATTGAGCTCCCTGCGCACCATAGCAGTCGCGTCTGTGATCGCGTTGCAGGATTGGTTGACAGCTGAATACATTAGAGGACAAGTACAGGGCACATAACCATAGCTGCATCAGCAGAGGACACTGACATATATATCAGGGGGCAGAGAACAAGGGATCCACAGCGTCCTATTACAGAGTATATAACCCAGGAGACAGTGACTTACAGCTGTATCCCAATAGAGGACAAGTACAGGGTACATAACCATAGCTGCATCAGCAGAGGACATTGACATAAGTATCAGGGGGCAGAGAACAAGGGATCCGCAGCACCCTATTACAGAGTATATAACCCAGGAGACAGTGACTTACAGGTGTATACAATAGAGAACAAGTAAAGGGCACATAACCATAGCTGCATCAGCAGACGGCACTGAATTAAGTATCAGGGGGCAGAGATCAAGGGATCCGCAGCGCCCTATTACATAGTATATAACCCAGGAGACAGTGACTTACAGCTGTATACAATAGAGGACAAGTACAGGGCACATAATCATAGCTGCATCAGCAGGGGACACTGACCTAAGTATCAGGCGACAAAGAACAAGGGATCCGCAGCGTCCTATTACAGAGTATATAACCCAGGAGACAGTGACTTACAGGTGTATACAATAGAGGACAAGTACAGGGCACATTACCATAGCTGCATCAGCAGAAGACACTGACATAAGTATCAGGGGGCAGAGAACAAGGGATCTGCAGTGCCCTATAACAGAGTATATAACCCAGGAGACAGTGACTGACAGCTGAATACAATAGAGGACAAGTACAGGGCACATAACCATAGCTGCATCAGCAGGGGACACTGACATAAGTATCAGGCGACAGAGAACAAGGGATCTGCAGCGCCCTATTACAGAGTATATAACACAGGAGAAAGTCACTTACAGCTGTATACAATAGAGGACAAGTACAGGGTATATAACCACAGCTGCATCAGCAGGTGGCACTGACATAAGTATCAGGGGGCAGAGAACAAGGGATCCACAGCGCCCTATTACAGAGTTTATAACCCAGGAGACAGTGACTTACAACTGTATACAATAGAGGACAAGTACAGGGCACATAACCATAGCTGCATCAGCAGACGGCACTGAATTAAGTATCAGGGGGCAGTGATCAAGGGATCCGCAGCGCCCTATTACATAGTATATAACCCAGGAGACAGTGACTTACAGCTGTATACAATAGAGGACAAGTACAGGGCACATAACCATAGCTGCATCAGCAGAGGACACTGACATAAGTATCAGGCAACAGAGAACAAGGGATCTGCAGCACCCTATTACAAAGTATATAATCCAGGAGACAGTAACTTACAGCTGAATACAATAGAGGACAAGTACAGGGTATATAACCACAGTTGCATCAGCAGGTGGCACTGACATAAGTAGCAGGGGGCAGAGAACAAGGGATCCGCAGCGCCCTATTACAGAGTATATAACACAGGAGAAAGTCACTTACAGCTGTATACAATAGAGGACAAGTACAGGGTATATAACCACAGCTGCATCAGCAGGTGGCACTGACATAAGTATCAGGGGGCAGAGAACAAGGGATCCACAGCGCCCTATTACACAGTATATAACCCAGGAGACAGTGACTGACAGCTGTATACAATAGATGACAAGTACAGGGTATATAACCACAGCTGCATCAGCAGGCGGCACTGACATAAGTATCAGCGTTACAGAAAGCTGCAGGATTTGGTGCCATCAGAGTTGGTTTAGGTAAAAGCAGGGAAAGCACATGAGGGAAGAGGGTCCTGCTCATGTGAGCTTACATTCTAATATTCCTCATGCACAGTTGCACCAAATGGCCCCCTCGGCCATCTAGGTGTCCTGCGACTCACCTGCTCTGAGCGTCTTAATTGCTGGAAATGTGACTTAAAACAGCTGTCAGTGATAGGGCTGCATTGCATACACTGAGCACCGGGACGTACAACATTTGTACATCTGTCTGTGATGGTGTCCGGATCTGTGTACACAGGACCACAATTGAGCGGCAGCGGCATTTCCTCAGGATGATTCTGTTGTGTGTAAAACCAACTCCTGGGTGATTGAAGCCGCAGCCCAACGTGCACTGTGATTGGATTTTGCTGCGATGCGACTATGAAGCAAAACTTCTCAGTGCACCTCGCTCGCGCTGTATGGTGTAAAGACACCCAGTGCACAAGGACACATCTATACTGGTCAATAGATATACAGTAACTAAGGTCAACAAGCATTAGGTCGACACCATTAGGTCACCATGCATGAAGGTCGACATGCATGAATGTCGACATGACTGAAGTTTGACATGGGTTAGGTCAATAGGTCATTAGGTCTTGACCTTTTGACTGTCGAACTTCCCCATGTCGACCTAATGCTTGTGTCGACCTAATGACATGTCGACCTTCATGCATGTCGACCCTCAGTAATGCGACCTATTAGCTGTCTATCCTATGATCCCATTCCATGTGAATATTATCTGTGAGGTCATTGAAATTCTTCCAAAGCGTTCATCATTGTATCACTGTACGGCATAAGCCCTCTCCGCCTCTGGAACTGGTAACTGGAACTGTGCTCTGTGCTCCGCTATAGGACTACAGGACATAGTGGTAATTATAGTAGTGGTATAGTTACCTCAGGACCTCTCGCACTCAGCAGGAGCCCTCGGTGTCTGATGATTGCAGGACGTAGTGGTAATTATAGTAGTGGTATAGTTACCTCAGGACCTCTCGCTCTCAGCAGGAGCCCTCAGTGTCTGATGATTGCAGGACACTCAAGCAGGAGAATGGAATGAGAAGATACCCCAGTAATACAATTCTAATAGAGGCAGCACAGACCCCTCCCAACAGGTTAATAATTTGAATCCTGACATTCACTGAAACATCACTTTCTCATTTCTGCTTAATATACACATTGGCTGCGGAGTGGCCCCTCGGGGTGATTATGCCTTGAGGGGCCCTGTGCTGGAACATGATAGCTGTGATTCATAGCATGACTGTTACAAGCTGTAAACAGTAACTGGAGCTGGGAATGAAGCCGCTGTTAGTGTGGATTAGATACAACATGTAATCAGACCACGGGAACCTATGATGCTCTGAGGAGAAAACCACTGTTGACATCTGATGCTCTGACGAAAAGACCACTGTGAGCATCTGATGCTCTGACGAAAAGACCACTGTGAGCATCTGATGCTCTGAGGAGAAGACCACCGTGAACCTCTGATGCTCTGAGGAGAAGACCATGGTGAACCTCTGATGCTCTGAAGAGAAGACCAACATGAGCCTCTGATGCTCTGAAGTGAAGATCAGAGTGAACCTCTGGTGCTCTGAGGAGAAGATCACGGTGAACCTCTGGTGCTCTGAGGAGAAGACCACTGTGAACCTCTGATGCTCTGAGGAGAAGACCACTGTGAACATCTGATGCTCTAAGGAGAAGACCACAGTGAACCTCTGATGCTCTGAAGAGAAGACCACAGTGAACCTCTGGTATTCTGAGCAGACCACTGTGAACCTCTTATGCTCTGAGCAGAAGACCATTGTGAACATCTGATGCTCTGAGGAGAAGACCCAGTGAACCTTTGATGCTCTGATAAGAAGACCACGGTGAACTTCTGATGCTCTGAGTAGAAGATCATGGTGAACATCTGATGCTCTGAGGAGAACACCATGATGAACCTCTAATGATCGGAGGAGAAAGCTATGGGGAAGCTCTGAGAAGAAGACCACCATGAACCTCTGATTCTCTGAGGAGAAGACCACAATGAACCTCTGATGCTCTGAGAAGAAGTCCACTGTGAACCTCTGATGATCTGAGAAGAAGACCACTGTGAACCTATCATGCACCAAGGGGGCACATGGTCTCTACAGATTCCAATGGGTCTGACCATCAGTATGGAATCATCTGAAAATGTCCATCCAAAAATGTCCGCCGCCTTGGAGGAGACAGATGCTAGAGGTCCTACTGGACAGATGAATAGATGCTACAGGTCCTGCTACTGGGTAGTGTTTATTGCTACCAGGAAGTTACAGATTCCGGTAGCTATATATATATATTGCCCCTGGCAATAAGCATGTATCTTCCTGGCAACGAGCATGTAACCCACTGGTAACAACCAAAAACCACTGACATTGAATTGGAAATCCCTAACAATGAGCATGTAATCCCGGGCAACGGGCATGGAATCCCTGGTGACATCTTTTTTTTTCTTTTTACAGGGGGGCACAACATTTCAAGTTGCGCCGCTAGTCCTATTCAGTAAAATTTTGGGTTTGTGGCCTTATCGCAGGAGGCGTAGCCACCACCCATAATTAGGCCATGCCCCCAAAATGTTAAGGGGGGTTGAAAAAGCACTCCAAACTCAGGGGGGGGGGGGGGTGTTATTGTCACCCCACCACAGCAGCAGCAGTACACACCTACAGCATGTGCTGTGCTGACAGCAGGCTCGGCATGAGCTCTCACGCTGTCAGTGAGTCTCTCATGCTGAGCCTGCTTTTAGCACAGCACCTGCTGTAGGTGTGTGCTGCTGCTGCTGCTGCCCGGGAGGGATGGAGGGGGAAGGGGGGCTTTCGGGTCCAGGTAATTAGTACCCACTCCCCCCTGCTTTCGGCGGCCCTGGTCCTATTCAGTTTGATCACGCCCCACCAAAATCTAATCTCTCTGCACCTGTTACATCTGCCCCATCGGCAGTGCAGCATAGTTTTTCCTAGTTGTGTGTTTTTGCTTTACAGTACTTATAATATACTGTACTTGCCTACCCTCCTGGAAGCTGTGGGAGGCTCCTGATATTTGAGGCAGGCCCCCACAGCCACAGGAGGGTAGGCAGCTCCTAATGAATCAGGTAACACTCACCAGCTAATATGAGGGCAGCAGAAAAGGGAGGGACTAAATTCCAAAACATATATTTTGTTTCACTCTGTGTTGGGGAGGGGCCTAATGACCACCAGTTCGGACCCGCCCCCTGAAGTGGTCTGAAATATCTCCTCTCTGGGCATCTCCTGGAGCGGACAATAAAGAAGTATGGCTTACAGACCTGAATCAGGCCCATAGTGAGATGAATGAAGCACTATATGGACCTGTGCTGCATTGTGTATAATAGGTGGACTCTGTTGCCCAAGGAGATTACATTTCTATTGAGATGCACGATATCAGTGATGAGGGGGAAGATGTACTAAGTGAAAAGTGAAAAGGAAGAGAGAGATAAAGTACTAGCCAATCAGCTCCTGTCATGTAACGCATACCTCATTATTTTGGGGGGACCGTGTCCTGCAGGGGGGGAAGGGGGGGATTGAGAGTCCCCACAGCTACCCGCTGCTATGCTGAGCAAAGCATCCATGAATAAACACTGCGCGCATGTGCATAGTGTCTAGGGATGGCCATCGACCATCGATGATTAGAAATCATCTCGATGGTTTATGGCCGATGTCGAATAGTTTTGCCATCGATGGGGGAGAACCAGATGGTTTCCCACCATCGATGTAAAGCTTAAACGAATGTCCCTAAACTTAAACAAATGTCCCTAAAGTGCCGGGACATGGAGCATAGCTCTGCCCCCGACACCCGTGAAGCCCCGCCCCTGTATCTTGATTGGCCCACAGGCCACTCAATCACAGAAAATGGATGACTATCGATATACAAAAACATTGATGGTCATCCATTGAATAGTTATGCACTATCGATGGTCAGTTGCACTTTTACCATCGATAGCAACCATCGATGGCAAAGGCAACAATAGCCATCCCTAATAGTGTCCATTCAGTGAGACAGAAGGGCTGGGGGCAGGAAAATGCAGGGAAAATAGGACGCCTGGCCTCAGGGGAGTACCACGATCATAGGCCATGCCCCTTGATGCCCCCTTTTCCAAGGCACTCGCAAATATCCCTCCTCCACTGCCACCAATGTTGGGAGGTATGCGTTACAGGCTGTGTTTGAAAGAAGACAGCAGCTGATTGGTTGGTAGTTTATCGAGTGCAACTTTACCACTTTTCAAGGCTTAGTACAGGTTTGTACAAACTTTTTGCGACGAGGGCCAGATTTGGTGAAGTATAAATGTGTAGGGGCCGACCATTCAGCCTGACATTCTTTGAATCATTAATCAGAATGGTCCCCCACTCTGCCCCCATTCACTCTATGTCCACCAGCCTGCCCCTCCACTGTATTTCCCCCAGTCTGCCCCCATTCACTGTATGTCCCCCAGCCTGCCCCTCCTTCACTGTATGTCCCCCAGCCTTCTCCTCCTTCACTGTATGTCCCCCATTCACTGTATGTTCCCCACTCTGCACCCCAGCCTGCCCCCTTCTCTTAATGTCAATCAGTGCCTCCATTCATTGTATGTCCCCAAGCCTGACCCTCCTTCACTGTATGACTCCCATTCACTTTGTAATGTATGTCCCCCAGCCTGCCCCTGCTCCCCCTTCTCTGAATGGCCATCACTGCCTCCATTCACTGTATGTCCCCCAGCCTGACCCTCCTTCACTGTATGTCCCCCAGTCTGCCCCCTCCCTTCTCTGTATGTTTCCCAGCACCTTGTGTGAGCCAGAGGAAAGAGAGGCAAAGCAGGCACTGCAAGGACAGGAGATGCTTGGGCTCCCACTGCTGCCCTCCTCCGCTCTGCATGTTACGGGAGCAAGCTGCCCCCTTGCTCACCGGGACCCCACCTTTAGTGTCCTGTGCTGTGCTTCCCACATCTGATGCTCTGCCCCAGTGGCGTAACTAGATACACGTGGGCCCCATAGCAAAAGTGTGTAAGGGCCCCTATTCATCAACTAATGTTGAAAAATGTACATAGCACATGATACTTTGACAGGCAAAGTGGGCCCTTCTCAGCTCTGGGCCCCATAGCAGCTGTACCCCCTGCACCTATGGTAGTTACGCCCTTGCTCTGCCCGCTTCCAGCTGGAGGCTGTGGGCCGCTTGAAATGACAGCACGGGACACAATTGGCCCCCAGACCTGACTTTGGACATGCCTGGCTTAGTACATCTGGCCCAAGATAAGTAGAAATCAGGGCCTGATAATAACAATGAGAAGGAGGAGGAAATTATATGCAAACAAAAGCAAAATACGGGGGAATATTCTGCAGAAGAGATTTGGGTACTTATGTAATATCTGGACTCCCGTTTTTCTTATGAGACCGCGTCCCCTCGCGGGGCTCGCTGCGCTCACCACGCTTCGGGCACGGTGGCTCGCTGCGCTCGCCACACTATATAAAATCAACTCCATGCGTAGTTGGATAGTAGGGGTATGATAAATGGGGTGCATTTAACATGGGAGTCCAGATAATACATAAGTACCGAGATTTGGAATTTCCCCTAATGTCTATTCATAAGTCTCATGCAGGGAAACACGTGGGAGATAATAGATATATATCGCCATCTAGTGTTACAAGTGTAATATAGCGCATCAGCATAAAGACGCTGAGAAACATGTGGGGTGAGATGTACAAGGGTGTAAATTTTTTAGGTGTCTAAAAAAAATTGCACCAAATCGCACGTCACATTTGTGCTTTTTCCCTGAAATTCGCAAATGTACTATGTGAGATTTTTTTGGCAAAATCAGAATTCGCTTGCGATTTTTGGCAATTTTTTTAGCAACGGAATTGTTTTTTAGACAGGTCAAAACGTGTGAATTTTATTGCAATTCCAGAATCTTGCACCCCGCTGCAAGGTTGAAATTTCGCCTAAGGTGCGCTAGTGCCAATAGGTGTTAATTATGGCTGTGAGGCCAATAGTGCTGAGGATGACATCGAATAAGCCCGTTTGTAGATAGATCATAGGACGGAGGGTGCATCGGACTGCGCCCAGGAAGGTCAGGTCTCATCTTCTCTACTTCCTCCTAGATCCTCGTGTCCAGGTGCAGACGAGTACCAAGACCAGCGGTTTGTCACAGCCCGAAGGTGAGAGAAGCCCGGAGAGGAGACTTTCAGCAGTGCTTCTGGGGGCGGGGTCCAGTGCCTGACATCATCGAGCCCCACCCTTAGAAATGTCGCTGTTTGCGGATGAACGTGGAGGGGCTGGGAATAAAATGATGTGATTTGCATATTTTTAGCCCCGCCCCCTCTACGTACACCCGTGAATGACGGTAATTAGCCGGCTGGGTAGGAGGATGCTGGGGGAGAATGCGGTGGTCCAGGGGGATGCGGGAGGGTTGCCCACCCTTCCGGGAGGCTGGGGGGGGGCTACCCAAATTTTGGGAGCCTTGCGACCTTTCCGGGAGGGTAGGCAGGTATGTGTTACAGGTTGTGTGTTTAATAATATTGGTTTGAAGAAACACAACTTTCAACTGTGTCTTATATGTGAATAAGAGACATGTTAAAATTTCTGCCGACTGGAGGAGAAAGTCACTTTCTTGTACAACGAAAGAGTTAAATGATATAACGACATCGTACAATCTGCATCTTGTGCTGGGGATTTGTATAAACGTGCCGAGAAATGGCGCATATAGTTATGTTCTGCAAGCAGAGACAGCACTGTGCTGCATCAGCAGATAACAGACACTAAGGTGAGCAATGCAACAGCTATATACATATATATATATATATATATATATATATATATATATATATATATATATATATATATATATATATATATATATATATATATATATATATACATGGAGTCCTATAACTATGTGATCTCCATGCGGCTATACCTGCTGTGGGAAATGCTGATCGGCAGGATAACACCCAACGGCTGCAATTATTGGGCTGTGTCCAGAATTCTCTCTGATTGTCATCCAATGTGTGTGTGGCAGTCATCGCATAAGATTTTTTCTCCACTATTTATCAGAGTGAAGCTGACTGAAGTGTGAGCATGATATGAATATTGAAAAGTGTCAAATATACATTTATCTTTACATTTTGCTGGGGACCCTGCTCCTCCCACTATATAACTCAGTCTGTGGCTTTCTGCTGCCCCCATTCCCCTCCTCACATCATGTCACTGCCCCTGTCACATGCAGCCCTGTCCTCACTGACACATCCCTCATCTCCTGATACACTCTGTGCTGCTGGGGACCCTGCTCCTCCCACTATATAACTCTCAGTCTGTGGCTTCCTGCTGCACCCATTCCCCTCCTCACATCATGTCACTGCCCCTGTCACATGCAGCCCTGCCCTCACTGACACACCCCTCATATCCTGATATACTCTGTGCTGCTGGGGATCCTGCTCCTCCCACTATATAACTCTCAGTCTGTGGCTTCCTGCTGCCCCCATTCCCCTCCTCACATGTCACTGCTCCTGTCACATGCAGCCCGGTCCACACTGATACATCACTCATCTCCTGATATACTCTGTGCTGCTGGGGTCCCTGCTCCTCCCACTATATAACTCTTAGCCTGTGGCTTCCTGCTGCCTCCATTCCCCT
Source organism: Crinia signifera (assembly GCF_055691185.1). Lineage (NCBI taxonomy): Eukaryota > Metazoa > Chordata > Amphibia > Anura > Myobatrachidae > Crinia > Crinia signifera. The sequence goes on from NC_139223.1 coordinate 12,519,001, forward strand.
CCTCACATCATGTCACTGCCCCTGTCACATGCAGCCCTGTCCTCACTGACACATCACTCATCTCCTGATATATTCTGTGCTGCTGGGTGACCTGCTCCTCCCACTATATAACTGTCAGTCTGTGGCTTCCTGCTGCCCCCATTCCCCCTCCTCACATTATGTTTCTGCCCCTGTCACTTGCAGCCCTGTCTTCACTGACTCATCTCCTGATATACTCTGTGCTGCTGCGGACCCTGCTCCTCCCACTATATAACTCTTAGCCTGTGGCTTCCTGCTGCCTCCATTCCTCTCCTCACATCATGTCACTGTCCCTGTCACATGCAGCCCTGTCCTCACTGACACATCACACATCTCCTGATATACTCTGTGCTGCTGGGGGATCCTGCTCCTCCCACTATATAACTCTCAGTCTGTGGCTTCCTGCTGCCCCCATTCCCCTCCTCACATGTCACTGCTCCTGTCACATGCAGCCCGGTCCACACTGATACATCACTCATCTCCTGATATACTCTGTGCTGCTGGGGTCCCTGCTCCTCCCACTATATAACTCTTAGCCTGTGGCTTTCTGCTGCCCCCATTCCCCCTCCTCACATTATGTTTCTGCCCCTGTCACTTGCAGCCCTGTCTTCACTGACTCATCTCCTGATATACTCTGTGCTGCTGCGGACCCTGCTCCTCCCACTATATAACTCTTAGCCTGTGGCTTCCTGCTGCCTCCATTCCTCTCCTCACATCATGTCACTGTCCCTGTCACATGCAGCCCTGTCCTCACTGACACATCACCCATCTCCTGATATACTCTGTGCTGCTGGGGACCCTGCTCCTCCCACTATATAACTATATGTGGCTTCCTGCTGCCCCCATTCCCCTCCTCACATCATGTCACTGCCCCTGTCACATACAGCCATGTCCTCACTGACACATCACTCATCTCCTGATATACTCTGTGCTGCTGGGTACCCTGCTCCTCCCACTATATAACTCTCAGTCTGTGGCTTCCTGCTGCCCCCATTCCCCTCCTCACATCATGTCACTGCCCCTGTCACATGCAGCCGTGTCCTCACTGTCACATCACCCATCTCCTGATATACTCTGTGCTACTGGGGACCCTGCTCCTCCCACTATATAACTCTCAGTCTGCTGCCTCCATTCCCCTCCTAGAAACACCTAGTAGGTGGCATTGAAAGTTTCCTGGGTTTCTCCCACTGTAATAAATGGTGGGAACGGCTACCAGGCAATAAAGCCCCTACAAAGTGTACAAAGTGTGAGACGCACAGAAATATCTGATAGGTGCATACCTCCCAACTTTTGAAGCGCTGGATGCGGGACGATGCTCCTGCGCGCCGCAGTCGCGCCGAAATTTTCGGGGGGGCGTGGCCTAATTTGGGGGCGTGGCCTATACTCGCGGCTCTTCCGCGAGGCCACGCCCCCATTTTGCCGCTATGGGGGCATGACCCAGAGGCTCTGTGAGCCTCTAGCCATGCCCCCAGCCCCCTGGCTGTGGGAATAGACGCTGTGCGCATGCGCACAGCGTTTATTCCCCGCTGCTTAGCAGCTGACAGGGGGGACTCCCAACAGCCCCCCCACACCGCGGGACACTGCCGCCCGCGGGTGGGACATCGGGACAGCCCCTGATAATCGGGACTGTCCCGATAAAATCGGGACTGTTGGGAGGTATGTAGGTGGCAGCTAAGCCGTATAATCTATATTGCACAAAGAGATACTAGAGAGCCTAATAGGTGGAGATAATAGAATAATACCTGGACTCTGCAATAGATATAAGACTCCATAGTACCCCATGTGGAAGTTACCAACCCGGACCTACTAATAAATAATCCAGGTTTATAAGGTACTCCATTACCGACACCAATCTGTGCTGAAAAAATCAGACATTTTCCAGGCTGACACCAGTATTTTAGCACACACCTTTCTCTCTTTCTTTTCACCATGATACACATCCTATGTACTGTATGTACGTCTATATGTGTAATTTTTAATTCTTGGTAATTTCACTGTTACCTCCCGGAAGAGATTATCTAAGGGAGTCTTAAAATATTAGACATTAAAAGTTATATTTTAATAATTTTCTGTGAGTTCCCGAGAACAGTCCCCTTCTCTTTTTCTGTGTATGCTATGATAATCCCTGTCTGTTGGAAACTGCACCCCCATAACAAATGCATCTTGGAGATAAAAAAACGTTTCAAAGATTATCAGTGTGCAGGTATATACCCGGCTCCCAAAAGGAGCTAACACCCTCTTGTGGTTGACCTAATGTAAGTCGACGTTCACAGTGTTGACCCAGCGGCCGTATCCCCACACAGTTTGGGAACCTTGTAACTCTCATATCCTGTCTGCTCACCGATAGTGAATAGAAATGTTTATAGTGCAGAGGTCAACAATCAATTGGTCGACACTAAAAAGTAATTCAACAACTATAAAAAGTTGACACACTAAAAGGTTGACACGGAAAAAAGATCGACACATGCAAAGGTCAACATGGTGTTTTTACGGCTTTCGATGTCTGTAATATCTGGCGTTCTCTCCCTTACGTTCCTGTGTGTCGGTTTTACAATGTAAAAGTTTAATAATAACAATTTTACAGGTAAAACTTATATAATAACCTTTATATCATAACCTTTATATCATATCCTTTATATCATAACCTTTATATCATAACCTTTTATATTGTAACCTTTATATCATATCCTTTATATCATAACCTTTTTATCATAACCTTTATATCGGTATAATAAAAAAGAAGCCAAAAATAAATGTCTGTTTTGACTGTGTAACTTGTTCCTGGCTACATTGTAATTCTATGACCTGCAGCCTCGTGTGTTCTAGACTGTACTCAATGAACTTCCTCTATGTCTGATATTATCCTTATATTTCACAGTATGGTCTACATCAGCGGTTCTCAAACTGTGGGTGCTGACCCCAAAGTGGATCCCGACCTTCTCAGCACGGGGTCTTGACTCCATGTTGCTGACCGTCAGGCTGATGACTTTTCTAATCTCACTTAAGGCCCATACACACTGGGCGACTTTGAGCTGAAAGCTGCTCAAAAAGCCGCCCAGTGATGCTCATCTCCTGGTAATACAGGCAGATGAGCGGCTTTTGAGGGTGGCACCATGCAAAGCCGTCCTCTCCCCTCTGTCAGCGCTGGGCAGGGGGAAAGCCGCTCAGTGTGTATGCAGTGTGTATGCACTGAGCGGCTTTCCCCCAGCGGTGAACGCTATTATCACTGTCGCCCAGTGTGTAGGGACCTTAAGTGATTCAAGGAGTATGAAACATCTGTTGAAATGTCTGTTATTTTAGACTCCTCCCAGCCAGTGGCGTAAGTTTGTTCCAGATGCCCGGAGGCAAGATATATATTGGTGCCCCCCCACCACACACACACACAACCCAATAAAACCTTATATAAAATATATATTTCTCAAAACTCAGCAACAGAAGCAATATTGCTGGCTATTAAACAAATGATTTATACTTTCATGGGGAAGAGAGGTGCCCCCTTGGGAGCAGGAGCCCGGCGGCAGATGACTCTATTGCCTCCCAGAGTTCTGCCTCTGCTCCCAGCACTCTGTACCTCCACAATGCTGCCATGTATGTGCTGTCTGCTGACTACACATGTGATGTGATGGGTTATGGTATATTAGACTCCTCCCATCACTCTGTGCCTCCACAATGCTGCCATGTATGTGCTGTCTGCTGACTACATGTGTGATGTGATGGGTTATGGTATATCAGACTCCTCCCATCAATCTGTGCCCCTACAATGCTGCCATGTATGTGCTGTCTGCTGACTACACGTGTGATGTGATGGGTTATGGTATATCAGACTCCTCCCATCACTCTGTGCCTCCACAATGCTGCCATGTATGTGCTGTCTGCTGACTACATGTGTGATGTGATGGGTTATGGTATATCAGACTCCTCCCATCACTCTGTGCCATCACAATGCTGCCATGTATGTGCTGTCTGCTGACTACACGTGTGATGTGATGGGTTATGGAATATTAGACTCCTCCCATCACTTTGTGCCTCCACAATGCTGCCATGTATGTGCTGTCTGCTGACTACACGTGTGATGTGATGGGTTATGGTATATCAGACTCCTCCCATCATTCTGTACCTCCACAATGCTGCCATGTATGTGCTGTCTGCTGACTACACATGTGATATGATAGGTTATGGTATATTAGACTCCTCCCATCACTCTGTGCCTCCACAATGCTGCCATGTATGTGCTGTCTGCTGACTACACGTGTGATGTGATGGGTTATGGTATATCAGATTCCTCCCATCACTCTGTGCCTCCACAATGCTGCCATGTATGTGCTGTCTGCTGACTACATGTGTGATGTGATGGGTTATGGTATATCAGACTCCTCCCATCACTCTGTGCCATCACAATGCTGCCATGTATGTGCTGTCTGCTGACTACACGTGTGATGTGATGGGTTATGGAATATTAGACTCCTCCCATCACTTTGTGCCTCCACAATGCTGCCATGTATGTGCTGTCTGCTGACTACATGTGTGATGTGATGGGTTATGGTATATCAGACTCCTCCCATCACTCTGTGCCATCACAATGCTGCCATGTATGTGCTGTCTGCTGACTACACATGTGATGTGATGGGTTATGGTATATCAGACTCCTCCCATCACTCTGTACCTCCACATTGCTGCAATGTATGTGCTGTCTGCTGACTACACATGGGATGTGATGGGTTATGGTGTATCAGACTCCTCCCATCACTCTGTACCTCCACAATGCTGCCATGTATGTGCTGTCTGCTGACTACACGTGTGATGTGATGGGTTATGGTATAATGGACTCCTCCCATCACTCTGTGCCTCCACACTGCTGCCGTGTATGTGCCGTCTGCTGACTACACATGTGATGTGATGGGTTATGGTATATCAGACTCCTCCCATCACTCTGTGCCCCCACAATGCTGCCATGTATGTGCTGCCTGCTGACTACACATGTGATGTGATGGGTTATGGTATATCAGATTCCTCCCATCACTCTGTGCCTCCACAATGCTGCCATGTATGTGCTGTCTGCTGACTACACATGTGATGTGATGGGTTATGGTATATCAGACTCCTCCCATCACTCTGTGCCTCCACAATGCTGCCATGTGTGTGCTGTCTGCTGACTACACGTGTGATGTGAGGGGTTATGGTATATCAGACTCCTCCCATCACTCTGTGCCTCCACAATGCTGCCATGTATGTGCTGCCTGCTGACTACACGTGTGATGTGATGGGTTATGGTATATCAGACTCCTCCCATCACTCTGTGCCTCCACAATGCTGCCATGTATGTGCTGTCTGCTGACTACACGTGTGATGTGATCTGTTATGGTATATCAGACTCCTCCCATCACTCTGTGCCTCCACAATGCTGCCATGTATGTGCTGTCTGCTGACTACACATGTGATGTGATGGGTTATGGTATATTAGACTCCTCCCATTACTCTGTGCCTCCACAATGCTGCCATGTATGTGCTGTCTGCTGACTACACGTGTGATGTGATGGGTTATGGTATATCAGACTCCTCCCATCACTCTGTGCCCCCACAATGCTGCCATGTATGTACTGTCTGCTGACTACACGTGTGATGTGATGGGTTATGGTATATCAGATTCCTCCCATCACTCTATTCCTCCACAATGCTGCCATGTGTGAGCTGTCTGCTGACTACACGTGTGATGTGAGGGGTTATGGTATATCAGACTCCTCCCATCACTCTGTGCCTCCACAATGCTGCCATGTCTGTGCTGTCTGCTGACTACACATGTGATGTGATGGGTTATGGTATATTAGACTCCTCCCATCACTCTGTGCCTCCACAATGCTGCCATGTATGTGCTGTCTGCTGACTACACGTGTGATGTGATGGGTTATGGTATATTAGACTCCTCCCATCACTCTGTACCTCCACAATGCTGCCGTGTATGTGCTGTCTGCTGACTACATGTGTGATGTGATGGGTTATGGTATATCAGACTCCTCCCATCACTCTGTGCCTCCACAATGCTGCCGTGTATGTGCTGTCTGCTGACTACACATGTGATGTGATGGGTTATGGTATATCAGACTCCTCCCATCACTCTGTGCCTCCACAATGCTGCCATGTCTGTGCTGTCTGCTGACTACACGTGTGATGTGATGGGTTATGGTATATTAGACTCCTCCCATCACTCTGTGCCTCCACAATGCTGCCATGTATGTGCTGTCTGCTGACTACACATGTGATGTGATGGGTTATGGTATATCAGACTCCTCCCATCACTCTGTGCCATCACAATGCTGCCATGTATGTGCTGTCTGCTGACTACACGTGTGATGTGATGGGTTATGGTATATCAGACTCCTCCCATCACTCTGTGCCATCACAATGCTGCCATGTATGTGCTGTCTGCTGACTACACGTGTGATGGGATGGGTTATGGTATATCAGATTCCTCCCATCACTCTATTCCTCCACAATGCTGCCATGTGTGTGCTGTCTGCTGACTACACGTGTGATGTGAGGGGTTATGGTATATCAGACTCCTCCCATCACTCTGTGGCTCCACAATGCTGCCATGTCTGTGCTGTCTGCTGACTACACGTGATTTGATGGGTTATGGTATATTAGACTCCTCCCATCACTCTGTGCCCCCACAATGCTGCCATGTATGTGCTGTCTGCTGACTACACGTGTGATGTGATGGGTTATGGTATATCAGACTCCTCCCATCACTCTGTGCCCCCACAATGCTGCCATGTATGTGCTGTCTGCTGACTACACGTGTGATGTGATGGGTTATGGTATAACAGACTCCTCCCATCACTCTGTGCCTCCACAATGCTGCCATGTATGTGCTGTCTGCTGACTACACGTGTGATGTGATGGGTTATGGTATATCAGATTCCTCCCATCACTCTATTCCTCCACAATGCTGCCATGTATGTGCTGTCTGCTGACTACACGTGTGATGTGATGGGTTATGGTATATCAGACTCCTCCCATCACTCTGTGCCTCCACAATGCTGCCGTGTATGTGCTGTCTGCTGACTACACGTGTGATGTGAGGGGTTATGGTATATTAGTCTCCTCCCATCACTCTATTCCTCCACAATGCTGCCATGTATGTACTGTCTGCTGACTACACGTGTGATGTGATGGGTTATGGTATATCAGATTCCTCCCATCACTCTATTCCTCCACAATGCTGCCATGTATGTGCTGTCTGCTGACTACACGTGTGATGTGATGGGTTATGGTATATCAGACTCCTCCCATCACTCTGTGCCCCCACAATGCTGCCATGTATGTGCTGTCTGCTGACTACACGTGTCATGTGATGGGTTATGGTATATCAGACTCCTCCCATCACTCTGTGCCTCCACAATGCTGCCATGTCTGTGCTGTCTGCTGACTACACGTGGGATGTGATGGGTTATGGTATATCAGACTCCTCCCATCACTCTGTGCCCCCACAATGCTGCCATGTATGTGCTGTCTGCTGACTACACGTGTGATGTGATGGGTTATGGTATATCAGACTCCTCCCATCACTCTGTGCCTCCACAATGCTGCCATGTCTGTGCTGTCTGCTGACTACACGTGTGATGTGATGGGTTATGGTATATCAGACTCCTCTCATCACTCTGTGCCCCCACAATGCTGCCGTGTATGTGCTGTCTGCTGACTACACGTGTGATGTGATGGGTTATGGTATATCAGACTCCTCCCATCACTCTGTGCCTCCACAATGCTGCCATGTATGTGCTATCTGCTGACTACACGTGTGATGTGATGGGTTATGGTATATCAGACTCCTCTCATCACTCTGTACCTCCACACTGCTGCCGTGTATGTGCTGTCTGCTGACTACACGTGTGATGTGATGGGTTATGGTATATCAGACTCCTCTCATCACTCTGTACCTCCACACTGCTGCCATGTATGTGCTGTCTGCTGACTACACGTGGGATGTGATGGGTTATGGTATATCAGACTCCTCCCATCACTCTGTGCCTCCACAATGCTGCCATGTCTGTGCTGTCTGCTGACTACACGTGTCGTGTGATGTTATGGGTTACGGTATATCAGACTCCTCCCATCACTCTGTGCCTCCACAATGCTGCCATGTATGTGCTGACTGCTGACTACACGTGTGGTGTGATGGGTTATGGTATATCAGACTCCTCCCATCACTCTGTGCCTCCACAATGCTGCCATGTCTGTGCTGTCTGCTGACTACACATGTGATGTGATGGGTTATGGAATATAAGACTCCTCTCATCACTCTGTGCTCCCACAATGCTGCCATGTATGTGCTGGCTGCTGACTACACATGTACTAACATTTATATCTGATGTACCTCAATCCAGCCTAACTAATGTCCTCATGAAGATCATTGGTGAAATTACAGGCTTGAATCCTAGAAGCAAAATATTGTTGGATTAAGGCCAAAGACCCCGATGTCTACCATTGGATAGATGTTGTGATGTCATTGGCAGATTCTATTATTAGCTCGTGAGCATTGACATCTACAGTGACAAAATGGTACATGTCCACTCACAGATAACGTAGCAAACTTGGTCTGAAACACTGATGAGGCTTCCTGTTTACCCGACAAGTCACCCAAAATGACAAGGTTGCTTCATTGCACACTACATCGGATCAATATTTTCTTCATTATATCAGGAATTCAACTTCTATTCATCCCGGGATGGACTGCCATAATCACCAAGTCATGGCCCCCAGATTGATGCCTGGTCCTGGTGCATCTGAGGATACTTGCTAAAGTGACCGCCATGACTGGGATCATCACATTATCTGCTACAATCATGTTTTATTAATGTTCTAGATTTGTTTTCATTGTTTTCCCACTTGTGACCATATTAACCCCTTGAGTGGTGGGTTTTGCTGGGGCGGGACAAACCTACCAGGGCAGGTTTGTCCTCCCCCAGCAAAACCCACCACAGGCATTTGGAAGCCCCCCTCCCTCACCTGAGCTCCGGTGTTAGTACGCCGGAGCTTCCTTGTTGCCTCTCTCCCCCCTGCCTAAGCCGCGGCGCCTGTCACATTGAGCAGTGACGTCGGCAGCAGGCTGGGGGATGATCGCGGCGGCTTGGAAGGACTCGGGTGCCTGAGCGCTCCCCAGTCCCCCCGAGTCGTGCCGACCATACTGGAGCCTGCCGCCGACGTCACTGTATAATGAATGACGGGCGGCTAATTGGCGGGCTGGTCAGTGGAGCTCTGGCGAGCCGATCGCCGGAGCAAAGGTAATGGGGGGGATGGGGGAGGGACAAGTTTGTGGTGGTGGTGGGGGGGTGGTCACTAGAGGTGGTGCACACCTGGACATCACTGGCACTCACCTATTGTCTATTAGTGGTATGCCCGGAGATTTTCCGGGACAGCCCGCTGCCGCAGCGCAGCTGAGCCCGGAAAATCTCCAGGCATACCACGCAAGGGGTTAATGTCCCTTTGTGAGTTTGACGGTTAATAGGCTGATCTCTATTGTTCGTTAGGTCATAGGTCGACACGGTCAAAAGGTTGATACATACAATAGGTGGACATGGGAAAGGTCAACATGAAAAAGGTTAACGTGAATTTCTCACAGTTTTTTCTAAAACAGGTGTTTTTTCATCATTTACCATCCAAGTGGACAGCGAGGGAGACTATAATAGTGCGCTGAGCGCAGCGAGGCAGTGCCCGAAGAATGGCAAATGTGTCGACCAGTGGTCGACCTAATTAATGTCAACATTTTTTTAGTCGACCCTATGACCATACCCCTTTTCATTGTGTATTCTTATTTGTGCATTATGTATAGAGATGTTCAGGTTCTGATTTACTCTGATTTCAAAGTAGGATCTTATTGGCTATCTCAAATCACATGACAGTTGTTGATAGCCAATAAGATCCTGCATTGAAATCAGAGTAAATCAGAAACTGCACATCTCTAATTATGTATACCTTATAAGTATTGTGCTTCCCTCTCCTATGCCATCACTGCCCTCTGCCCTCTTCACAGGTGACTTTTAGATTTTGTTTTAACATAACGTACAGTAAAACAAAATTTAAAAAAATTGGGAAAAGTTGTTTAATGTAGGTTTTGTACAATTTTGCTATTAATATATAACATGGGATTTAAATGTTTGCAGTGGTGTAACTACAATTATTGCGGAAATTTCAGCAGTGTCCACCTGCCCCCCCAGTTCACCCCCCCCCCACCAGTACAGTTAACCCCCCCAAAAGCCGCTTCAGTAATTTCTTGCACCTTGTCTGTGGTCCCGGCCCCAGCTTCTAATGGCCGCCCCCATACAGCAGACAGTTTTTGAGACATACTCAAAAACTGTCTGCTGTATGGGGGCGGACATTTTGTGATGGTCCATTTAGATTAGAACAAAGCACTGCAGAACCCAGGAGGGGACAGGGGAACCAGACAAGTTGCGGGAACCTGCTACAGAAGCGGCAGATGAGGTCCCAGCAGGCGGCAGGGGCAGCAGCATTACAATAGCCCCGCAGACCCCCGGATCCCACACCTACACAGTGCCTCCCCGCCACCGCGAGGTCTGCGGGGCTATTGTTACGCCAATGTATGTTTGTTACGCTTGGCACCTGTAATATTTGTTTTATTATAAATTTTTGATGGACATTGTTTGCATCTGGCAAGTTTTCTAACATGCAGAGGTCTCACTTTTACTGTAACTGCCCCTTTTCCACTAGCATAAATAGCCCGGGATTTTGCATTGGGCCCCATCGACCTGGGTTTTTTGATAGTGGAAACGCATCCTTGGTAAAAAATCCCAGGTTGACTGACCCCGGCAATCCAACCCAGGTAATTACATGAGTTGGACCAGAGGTGCTTCCTGGTCCAGGGGCATTGGAAACGGGTTGACGGGACCCGTGTCCCATTCACTGCAATGCAATAGCTGGTGCTGGGAGATGTAATCTTCTCCCAGCGCCAGCACAGGACCTGCCCCCGGTGACATCACCCGCCAAACATAATGCTCTTCAGCTTTAATAACAGATACTGGTCCCAATTCAGATGCGGTTGAGATCAGGACTGGAATAAGACTTGGGAGTGTGCCCGGGCACTTAAATCAGGGAAACCCTGGTGGATGGTGGTAGTGGTGGGGTATATATATATATATATATATATATATATATATATATATATATATATATATATATATACTTTTGTAGATCCGGCACTCCTGCTTCCTGATGCAAGTGGCCTGAGTGCCTTTGCTCGATTTGAATAGAAGTTTGTGGTGTGTCCTCCGCAGAGTAATGCACCGCACGGCACTCCAGTAAGTGAAAAAGCTAATTTATTGTGCAACAGTTTCGGAGCCTACCGCTCCTTCGTCAGGCTTACAGCAGAATCAAAGATAAAATGGCAAGGTGCCTACCTTATATTGTGAATGTATGAAAGACCTCCCCTTCTGCGGCTCAGATCCTGCTTGGTGCTGGGACGGATGAGGCCGGAAACCGCGCTGTGCACGGAGCCTCACTTCCGGTTTCCCAGACTGCTCCCTGCTGCGTGTGCTATTCACGTTCCCCGTTGCCATGCAAACAGGGACGCGCTGTAACCACGTTGCCTGGGTTACCAGTACACAGGATCATACGGCCAGGGGCTGGAAGTAAAACAGTGTTAAATGGTGCTGCGTGTTAACAAAAAAGTGTGATAACATACATACAATATTAAAAACACAGCCAGCAGTATTTCTTATGACAAGCATATATCTAGACAGTATAAAAAAGCTGCTCGAGAAAAAAAAGTTCCTTTAACTGCGGTATGTCCATGTGATGGTCATGTCGGCACTTTCACGTGTCGACCATCAAGCACTTGTTGCTCAAAAAATGTAAAAAGATGAAAAAATAGAAGAAATAGCATGTAGTTATTTTTAACAGGAAACAAGAGTACTATGTCCGAAGATATTAATTATGTGAGGGTGTTCCACATAATTCGTTCATTTAGTCCATGGGGTGATGTTGTATTAAGGCGGAAGATCCACCTTGCCTCTAATCTTAAGAGGGCTTTTTGTCTGTCACCTCTCCGTGGCATCGGGGGGACATGATCAATGATCTGATATTTTAAGGCTGACAAGGGGTGTCCCATTTATTTGAAGTGGACAGCCACAGGTTGTTCCATAGGCTTGTTCTCCAGGGCGGCCCGGATGGCCGACCTGTGCTGGGCCATCCTTTCCTTGAATTCTCTTGTCGACATTCCCACATAGTGGAGTCCACATGGACAAATAATGATATATACTATATATCTTGTACTACACGTTAACACGTGTCTGATCGGATATGTAGTATCATTGTGTGGATGTTTAAAGGAGGTACCTTGGATTAAATATGCACAAGTTGTGCATTTAATGCACCGGTAGCAACCCTTAGCTTTGGTTCTATTTGTGGTTACTTGACCTTCATCGAAGCCGGTGATATCTGTGTGCACTAGGATATCCCGTAGGTTGCGTCCTCTCCTATAGCATGTCATGGGACGAATGCCAGTGAAACAAGGTAGACTCTTGTCCGTTGCTACGATAGGCCAAAGTGCCCTGCTAGCAATTGGGATGACACTACTGTTAATGTCATATGTGGTTGTCCAAGGGAACACTTCTCTTGTTGTTTTCTCCACTTTAGGTTTCAGCAGACTGTCTCTTCTGATTTTCATTACTTTTTGTTTAGTTGCTGTAAGCTCTTTGAGCTGATATCCTCTCTGATGGAATTTTTCTAATACTGTGTCAAGAGCTTCGGACAGTTTGCTGGGATCACTGCATATTCTTGCTGCTCTCAGCATCTGGGAGTATGCTAATCCTTTTTTAAGTGGGGGCGGGTGGTGACTGCTTGCTAAAAGCAGAGTGTTGCGGTCAGTGTTCTTATAATAAATCATGGTGTTAATGATGCCCGCTTTTAATGATACTGCCACATCCAGAAAATTGATTTCCTCTCTATGCCACGTATATGTCAATTTGATGGGTCCTGGTAGATTGTTGATTCCTGTTAGTAGGATATCTAGTTCTTCAGATGTTCCACGCCATACCATGAATAGGTCATCTATAAATCGACACAATAGTATTATATTGGATGTCGACATCGGGTTGTTGAAGAAAAGTTGTTCCTGTTGTACCATATATGTGTTGGCGTATGATGGTGCCACCGCCGATCCCATGGCACAGCCCTCTAATTGGAGGAATATTTGTCCATCGAATCTAAAGAAGTTCTTGGTGAGTACCAGCTCCAATAGACGAAGGAATAAAACTTTGTTGAACTTAAATTCTTCTCCGAGGGACTCTAAAAAGAGTTGCATGGCCATTAGGCCTTGGTCATGGGGAATTGAAGTATATAATGATGTAACGTCCATGGTACACATAATGGCAGTTGGGGGTAATATCGGCAAATTCTTCAAACGATTTAGAAAATCAGTTGTGTCCTTTAGATGAGTCTCATGCTGTATTACAAACGGTTGTATCAGTTGGTCTAATAGCTGAGAGATGGGCTGGAACAGACTACCCCGGGCCGAGATTATTGGACGGCCAGGTGGCAGAGTGGCATGTTTATGAATCTTTGGGACGCTGTACAAAATCGGCATAATCGGATGTGTGACAGTCAAAGCTTCCATTAGTTTTTTATCAATGATGTTGTTCTTAACTGCCTCATTAAGTACGGACATGAGTTCTTTCTTGTATACGTCTGTGGGGTCTCTTTGCAATTTTTTGTATACTTTTGTGTCCGCCAGCTGGCGGTTGAGTTCAGCCTTATAGGCACTGAGATCCTGTATAACAATTGCCCCGCCTTTATCAGCGGGGCGTATGGTTATGCTTTTATCTTCCTGTAGGGTCTTTAGAGCTTTTATTTCTTTCTGATTCAAATTCGGATGGAATGGGGACTCTGTTGCTATAAATCGATCCATGGAGGCATTCATGAGTCTTGAATAGGTTTTGATAGATGGGTTCTGAGAGATGGGGTCGAATGTGGAATGGCTATGAGTTTTTTTGAAAGTGGCTATAGGTGAAGTGTCCTGTTGAGGGATAGTATTCTGAAAATGTTCTCTTAGCCGTAATTTACGGCTCATTCTGTGCATATCCATTTGCCAAGAGAAGGGGTCGTGTCGGTTAGTGGGCACAAAAGAGAGCCCTTTGTCCAATAGCTTTTCCTCTTCTGTAGTCAATGTTCGACTGGACAAATTGAAAACGGCTTTAATTAGCGGCCTCTTGCTTTTGAAGAGCCTTTCGGCTTGGCCGCCGCGGTTTCCGGCCTCATCCGTCCCAGCACCAAGCAGGATCTGAGCCGCAGAAGGGGAGGTCTTTCATACATTCACAATATAAGGTAGGCACCTTGCCATTTTATCTTTGATTCTGCTGTAAGCCTGACGAAGGAGCGGTAGGCTCCGAAACTGTTGCACAATAAATTTGCTTTTTCACTTACTGGAGTGCCGTGCGGTGCATTACTCTGCGGAGGACACACCACAAACTTCTATTCAAATCGAGCAAAGGCACCCAGGCCACTTGCATCAGGAAGCAGGAGTGCCGGATCTACAAAAGTATACAGTGGTTGTCTTGTTTTCAAGAGGACTAAGGATCAAGGCACCCAGCCCGATTTCAGCAAGGAATCCTACCCGCAACCAGCAGCAGCGCATCATCAATTGCCCATTTACACCAATGGAGCCGTCCAATTCGCAGCCTGGAACAAGCGGTATCACCATCACACCAGTGGGTGAAACCCTCAGCCTTTCAGCTGATGAGGCAGCCCGTATTCTATTCGGTGAGGAACCGCAATCAGCGGTGGAAGTGGAAGATTTATACCACACATTGGTAAAGTTAAAGCGCCGGGAGATTGACTATCACCTCCACGGCCAGACACTGTCGGATTATTTCCGCAAAAAATTCATTCCAAGAGGCTTCAGAGTCCGCAATGTCCCCACCATAGGCAGGTCAAGTCCAGAGTTTTGCAGGCGTTGGGTGGCCGTGCTCAACAAGTGCAGCCTGGACTTGATGCTGCTTGTGGTGGAGGAGGCGGGCAAAGAGGTTAAGAAAACCAAAGAAAAAATTGAAAACATACAGATTGAACATCGAGAGATCCTGTCATCCAGTGAATTTGAAATATGGTCCAATAAGATCAAGCAACAATGCGAGACCTACCGCAAGGAGCTGGTGAGGTTTAAGAAAACCAAACTCGCAGTAGTGGAAAATGACTATGAGTCAAATCAGGTATACCGCTGGCTTACTGGGAATGAGCCCCAACCCAGGAACACCAGATCATTTAATCGAAGAAGTTGGCGTACTAGGAAGTCAGAACAGCCGAGGGGTACTAATACATCTCAATCTGATAGTGATTTTCTACCCAATGAATCTGATGAAAGTGCATCCAGTAAACGTCCCCCTTTAGGGGTAACCACCAGGAGAGGTCGCGGCATAAAAGAACCCGCCGCGGCGGCCAAGCCGAAAGGCTCTTCAAAAGCAAGAGGCCGCTAATTAAAGCCGTTTTCAATTTGTCCAGTCGAACATTGACTACAGAAGAGGAAAAGCTATTGGACAAAGGGCTCTCTTTTGTGCCCACTAACCGACACGACCCCTTCTCTTGGCAAATGGATATGCACAGAATGAGCCGTAAATTACGGCTAAGAGAACATTTTCAGAATACTATCCCTCAACAGGACACTTCACCTATAGCCACTTTCAAAAAAACTCATAGCCATTCCACATTCGACCCCATCTCTCAGAACCCATCTATCAAAACCTATTCAAGACTCATGAATGCCTCCATGGATCGATTTATAGCAACAGAGTCCCCATTCCATCCGAATTTGAATCAGAAAGAAATAAAAGCTCTAAAGACCCTACAGGAAGATAAAAGCATAACCATACGCCCCGCTGATAAAGGCGGGGCAATTGTTATACAGGATCTCAGTGCCTATAAGGCTGAACTCAACCGCCAGCTGGCGGACACAAAAGTATACAAAAAATTGCAAAGAGACCCCACAGACGTAAACAAGAAAGAACTCATGTCCGTACTTAATGAGGCAGTTAAGAACAACATCATTGATAAAAAACTAATGGAAGCTTTGACTGTCACACATCCGATTATGCCGATTTTGTACAGCGTCCCAAAGATTTATAAACATGCCACTCTGCCACCTGGCCGTCCAATAATCTCGGCCCGGGGTAGTCTGTTCCAGCCCATCTCTCAGCTATTAGACCAACTGATACAACCGTTTGTAATACAGCATGAGACTCATCTAAAGGACACAACTGATTTTCTAAATCGTTTGAAGAATTTGCCGATATTACCCCCAACTGCCATTATGTGTACCATGGACGTTACATCATTATATACTTCAATTCCCCATGACCAAGGCCTAATGGCCATGCAACTCTTTTTAGAGTCCCTCGGAGAAGAATTTAAGTTCAACAAAGTTTTATTCCTTCGTCTATTGGAGCTGGTACTCACCAAGAACTTCTTTAGATTCGATGGACAAATATTCCTCCAATTAGAGGGCTGTGCCATGGGATCGGCGGTGGCACCATCATACGCCAACACATATATGGTACAACAGGAACAACTTTTCTTCAACAACCCGATGTCGACATCCAATATAATACTATTGTGTCGATTTATAGATGACCTATTCATGGTATGGCGTGGAACATCTGAAGAACTAGATATCCTACTAACAGGAATCAACAATCTACCAGGACCCATCAAATTGACATATACGTGGCATAGAGAGGAAATCAATTTTCTGGATGTGGCAGTATCATTAAAAGCGGGCATCATTAACACCATGATTTATTATAAGAACACTGACCGCAACACTCTGCTTTTAGCAAGCAGTCACCACCCGCCCCCACTTAAAAAAGGATTAGCATACTCCCAGATGCTGAGAGCAGCAAGAATATGCAGTGATCCCAGCAAACTGTCCGAAGCTCTTGACACAGTATTAGAAAAATTCCATCAGAGAGGATATCAGCTCAAAGAGCTTACAGCAACTAAACAAAAAGTAATGAAAATCAGAAGAGACAGTCTGCTGAAACCTAAAGTGGAGAAAACAACAAGAGAAGTGTTCCCTTGGACAACCACATATGACATTAACAGTAGTGTCATCCCAATTGCTAGCAGGGCACTTTGGCCTATCGTAGCAACGGACAAGAGTCTACCTTGTTTCACTGGCATTCGTCCCATGACATGCTATAGGAGAGGACGCAACCTACGGGATATCCTAGTGCACACAGATATCACCGGCTTCGATGAAGGTCAAGTAACCACAAATAGAACCAAAGCTAAGGGTTGCTACCGGTGCATTAAATGCACAACTTGTGCATATTTAATCCAAGGTACCTCCTTTAAACATCCACACAATGATACTACATATCCGATCAGACACGTGTTAACGTGTAGTACAAGATATATAGTATATATCATTATTTGTCCATGTGGACTCCACTATGTGGGAATGTCGACAAGAGAATTCAAGGAAAGGATGGCCCAGCACAGGTCGGCCATCCGGGCCGCCCTGGAGAACAAGCCTATGGAACAACCTGTGGCTGTCCACTTCAAACAAATGGGACACCCCTTGTCAGCCTTAAAATATCAGATCATTGATCATGTCCCCCCTATGCCACGGGGAGGTGACAGACAAAAAGCCCTCTTAAGATTAGAGGCAAGGTGGATCTTCCGCCTTAATACAACATCACCCCATGGACTAAATGAACGAATTATGTGGAACACCCTCACATAATTAATATCTTCGGACATAGTACTCTTGTTTCCTGTTAAAAATAACTACATGCTATTTCTTCTATTTTTTCATCTTTTTACATTTTTTGAGCAACAAGTGCTTGATGGTCGACACGTGAAAGTGCCGACATGACCATCACATGGACATACCGCAGTTAAAGGAACTTTTTTTTCTCGAGCAGCTTTTTTATACTGTCTAGATATATGCTTGTCATAAGAAATACTGCTGGCTGTGTTTTTAATATTGTATGTATGTTATCACACTTTTTTGTTAACACGCAGCACCATTTAACACTGTTTTACTTCCAGCCCCTGGCCGTATGATCCTGTGTACTGGAAACCCAGGCAACGTGGTTACAGCGCGTCCCTGTTTGCATGGCAACGGGGAACGTGAATAGCACACGCAGCAGGGAGCAGTCTGGGAAACCGGAAGTGAGGCTCCGTGCACAGCGCGGTTTCCGGCCTCATCCGTCCCAGCACCAAGCAGGATCTGAGCCGCAGAAGGGGAGGTCTTTCATACATTCACAATATAAGGTAGGCACCTTGCCATTTTATCTTTGATTCTGCTGTAAGCCTGACGAAGGAGCGGTAGGCTCCGAAACTGTTGCACAATAAATTTGCTTTTTCACTTACTGGAGTGCCGTGCGGTGCATTACTCTGCGGAGGACACACCACAAACTTCTATATATATATATATATATATATTTACTGTATATATTTATTTATTAGATTAGATTATGCTTATCTCCCCACCCACAGGGTTATTCACCTCTGCCCGAATGTGAAAATTCTTGGCTTCATCCATATGGGATGCAGTTATATTCCCGGCGGTTGGGATCCCGCGTTCAGAATCCCGGCCGCCGAAATGCCGACACATTCTCCCTCCGTGGGTGTCCACGACAACCCTGGAGGGAGAATAAATTAGCATGCCGAGCGTAGCGAGCCCGCAGGGGGGGGGATCCCCGTCCCCCCCTTGTCGGCATTTCGGCTGTCGGGATTCCGGCGTCGGGATTCTGAACGCCGGGATCCCGTCCGCCGGGATTCAGTACTGAATCCATCCATATGGTTAGGCCTGGTAGTACTATGCCAATGAGTAAGGCCTGGCCTGGACAACTCCGCTTTAATCATTGGATTACAGTGATCCGTAATATGTGGTGCAGGCTCCATCCTGGACTTTCTTCCATTTTCTGTAGGCAGTCCTATAACAGAACCTGCAGCCTTCACCTCCATCGCTGGTCCTGTTCGAGCCTCGCATGCTGCACAATAAAAGCAGTACGTGCTCACCTAGACAATACTATAAATCTATATATAAATAGGACAGAACAGACATTCTTCCTGGTGCTAAATATAACCTTATTTACATACAATAGTTGTTTTCTTCCTGGATAAAAGTCTAAACAGAAATCTAATAAAACCGACTGGAAAACCATAAACCATGTAAACTAGAATATATAAAACCTGGAATTGTACTGTATACTGTGAGGGTGGTTCAATAGATAAGGTAACAAGTCACAATTTACCCCACATGCACAAATACATGAGCCCAATAGTATGGCCAGTACTTGTGTAGTTTCACGGCGCCCTATATATCGGATGCGATATCGGGCAATATATCGGATGCAATATTGGCCAATATATTGATGCGATCCAATGCAATTTTTTACCTATTCATAACCCCCTATCCACGACGCATGGAGTTGATCTTATATAGTGTGGCGAGCGCAGTAATCCGCGTCTGCTCGCCGCGCTTCGAGCTCGGTGGCTTGCTGTGCTCGCCACACTATATAATATCAACTCCATGCGTAGTGGATAGTGGGGTTATGAACAGGCCAAAAATTGCATCAGATCGCATTGATATATCGGCCGATACTGCATCTGCTATATCGTCGGATATCGCATCTGATGTATCGGGCGCCGTGAAGCTACACAAGTACCGTATGGCCTTAGTACTAGTACAGACTAGTTCAGGGGCGTAACTATAGCACCGCAGCCCCCGCCACCGCGGGGGGGCGCTGTGCATGTGGGGGCGCCGGGGGCTGCGGTGCTATAGTTACCCCCCCCCCCCCAATCCCCCGCAGACTTACGTATTTTGCTGGTCCCGGCGGCTCCGTTCTTCTGATGAGGACCACAACAAAATGGCCGCCCCCATATAGCAAACAGTTCTCTGAAACTGTCTGCTGTACGGGGGCGGCCATTTTGTGGTGGTCCTCAGCAGATGAACGGAAGGAGCCGCCGGGACCAGCGCAATAGGTAAGACTGCGGGGGAGGGGGTTAGCATAGGCGGCGGGGCGACGGGGGGGGGGGTGCTCGACGGGACGGGGGGGTGCTCGACGGGGCGGCGGCGGGGGGTGGGTATGGGCGCCCAAAACGTAGCTACGCCACTGGACTAGTTGTCCACATGCTGTATTCCCCAGACTTGTCCAAGCCTTTGTTCCAATGTTACACCAAGGGGCATCTATCCCGGCACAGCAGAAATCTAGTACCGGAAACAAGGACATGGCGGCTGACGAACTTCACCGTTAAGGTGGCCACACACGGATAGATATCGGATCCAATCCAATATCTATGCAATTTCCCTTGAAATCCAGAACACCCCTGATCGCGGCCACTCACAGATCAGGGGTTTACTCAATCGTTCTGTGCGGCCATGATCAGAGGGGTTCAGAAACTAAAGTCCGATGGGAATGCGATCGACAGTGACTAGGTCGACACAAGTTTTTCATGTCTATTTTGACGTAGGTCGACGTGGACACCGTAGAAGTGTAACGCATTCCCTCGCATGGCTCGCTGCGCTCGGCAGACTATTTTATTCTCCCGCGCTGGGACCGTAAAGTATGATCAAGTCGGATAAATAAAAAAAAATCATGAAAAACCTTGTGTCGACCGCGTGACTATCGACAACGTTTCAGTCAATCTTTAGCTTGCGTCAATCTTCTTTTAGTCTCCCACGGTGACCAAGCAATAAGCCAAAAGTGGGCGGAGTGTCAGCGCTTTGTCAGGGGCTGGGGAGGAGGCAGCGCTTGGGGCTGACCCTGTCCCCAAATGCTGCCTCTTCCATAGTGCGAGCGGGACACGGGTTACCCCTTCACACTGCACAGGATTACCCTTCTTTTATCCCGGGTCGGAACACTGGGCTGCTGGACCTGGGAAAGGCCTTTTCAGGATGCACAGAGACGTGGGTCAACCCGACAACAACTCAGGATCGAGCCGGGTTATTGTTGCGATGTAATAGGGGTATAATACCCTTTCACATTGCATAAATAGCCCAGGTCAGACCCGGGTTATTGCTCTAAGTGCTGATTGGTTCAGTTTCAGTGTCCATCTGAGGCCTGCACAGCACTGCACAGTGAGGACAAGCATAATAGCTAAAATGTGGCAGTAAGAAGTGTTCTGCACTGCACTGCACTTTGTTTCTATCTACTATACTGCACTGTACAGCCATATACTTCTACCTACTATACTGCACTGTACAGCCATGTACATTCTACCTACTATACTGCACCGTACTTTGTTTCTACCTACTATACAGCACTGCACAGCCATGTACTTTCTAACTACTATACTGCACTGTACAGCCATGTACATTCTACCTACTATACTGCACTGTACTTTGTTTCTAGCTACTATACTGCACTGTACAGCCATGTACTTTCTACCTCCTATACTGCACTGTACAGCCATGTACTTTCTACCTACTATACTGCACTGTACAGCCATGTACTTTCTACCTACTATACTGCACTGTACAGCCATGTACTTTCTACCTTCTATACTGCACTGTACAGCCATGTACTTTCTACCTACTATACAGCACTGTACAGCCATGTACTTTCTACCTACTATACTGCACTGTACAGCCATGTACGTTCTACCTACTATTCAGCACTGTACAGCAATGTACTTTCTACCTACTATACCACGCTGTACAGCCATGTCCTTTCTACCTACTATACAGCACTGTACAGCCATGTACTTTCTACCTACTATACTGCACTGTACAGCCATGTACTTTCTACCTACTATACAGCACTGTACAGCCATGTACTTTCTACCTTCTATACTGCACTGTACAGCCATGTACTTTCTACCTACTATACAGCACTGTACAGCCATGTACTTTCTACCTACTATACTGCACTGTACAGCCATGTACGTTCTACCTACTATTCAGCACTGTACAGCAATGTACTTTCTACCTACTATACCACGCTGTACAGCCATGTCCTTTCTACCTACTATACAGCACTGTACAGCCATGTACTTTCTACCTACTATACTGCACTATACAGCCATGTACGTTCTACCTACTATACAGCACTGTACAGCCATGTACGTTCTTCCTACTATACAGCACTGTACAGCCATGTACGTTCTTCCTACTATACAGCACTGTACAGCCATGTACGTTCTACCTACTATACAGCACTGTACAGCCATGTACTTTCTACCTACTATACCACGCTGTACAGCCATGTACTTTCTACCTACTATACCACGCTGTACAGCCATGTCACACTGGAGTGATGAAGAAATATTGGAGTTGCAGCAGATTAGGGGTGAGGAGGAATTCTGTAGGCAAATCACAGGCACAGTCAGGGATGCAATAATTTATCACAATATCAGTAAAACTTTAGCGGCATCTGGCTTTATTAGGACCCAACATCAAACATTCACCGACCCCCTATTTCTATAGACCTCACCCCCTCCTTTGTTTAAAACTCGGAGACCAATGAAGTACTTTAAAACTTCACACTGGTTTTAACATGGGTGACCCGGGTTGAGTAAAAATGCACAAACCCTGCAATAACCAGGGTCAATAATGCATTATATATTACTCTGACCTGGGTCAGACCCAGGTTTGATCCTTATTCAAAACCCAGGTCTGACCCTGCTTTTGCGATTTGAAAGGGGTAGCGAATGCTATATAAGGCGTCTATACATTTATTTGGCTTGAACCTTAGCATACACTTTAAGCTAGCTTAACTAAAGAATAACTGACTCTGACACAATAATGACACGGACACCAAAGCAATTAGATTTAAAGGGCATAGTATATTTATTATGTGGTATGACCCTTCTTCGTAAAGGGCTGGCAATAAGGCGTCACGGCGCCCAGCTCTAGTCACATCAAAAATGGCGGCGACTTAAACGCCCCAACTGACTGATATTAACATGGGGACGACTGAGACGGCCCCATCCGACTAAGGCACAACCTAACGCTGGGAAGTCTCACCACCCCTTCTCTGGCTGGTGTGGACACTCCGCTGACGAAGTGCCCACAGCGCCCCCCCGCAAAGGCAGGACACCCCGCCGTCTTTTCCGGGGGTAGTGCCTCCCAGCGCCCTCTCATGCCACAAGTGACCGCTGGACCGTGACGCCCTACCGCCCCAGTTCTGATAATGGTAAATGTACCAATGAATTGACTATAAATTTGAAATGCCAAAGGCAAGGGAGGGTGGGTGGGGCTGAAGAACTTTTCCAAGAGGAAGCATTTCCTGTAAGGACCTGCCTATATACCCCTCTCCTAAGCTCACGCCCCTAAGCTCTCCCATAGTCTAACCACAAAACTGAAACTAACTTTAGGCAACTAGCAGTCATTAACTCTTTCCTGCCAACCCAAAAAATGTAATCCTCTTAAGTACGCTCTGGCTTAGGCAGCCCTCGCTTTATCTAATTGGTAGAGCAGTGAGGTACTTTAGCGCCCTCTAGTGTATCTGTTAATATATTATAACTCTCAAGATAATTCACACCAAATAAAGAGTTAAACATTTTAGTAAATAATTAACTGTTATTGCTAGAGTAAAAAATCACCACAATAAAGTATATTTCCTACACAGCTGAGTAACATACAGTATATATAAGTACGACTCAGAGAAATTTCGTTGTCATTCCTACGACTACAGCAGGAGGTAAGAAAATCCACCTTTGACATTATCTACATAAATATACTTTCATCTATGTGTAGTAACAATACTATGGCCACTACTACTTGTAATAATAACAACGGCTGTAACTGCTGTAGTGTGGTGAGAGTATTGTGCTCATTCATACTGCAGTATTATATTATATTACGGACAACTGGGGTGACATTTAATAGGATGCCATATTTATTCATTTTCAAATTCGCCCATTATCGCACTTTTTAAAATTGCATTTTTTGCCGCAAATCCGTATATATAATGAGGTGCGTATTCCGGGTAAAGAAGTCCGATAAAGGGTGAATTTTAGTCATGAAAATGTGCGATGTTGAGGAAATGTGCAAATTTGTGTTGAAAAAAAAAAATGGCGTGGGGTCCCCCCTCCTGAGCATAACCAGCCCCGGGCTCATTGAGCTGGACCTGGTTCCAAAAATACAGGGGGACAAAAAGCGTAGGGGTCCCCCGTATTTCTGAAACCAGTCCTGGACTCTTGGACCGGTCCTGGTTCCGAAAATACTGGGGACAAAAAATCTGGGGGTCCCCCGTATTTTGAAACCAGCACCGGGCTCCAACAGCCCACAGTGTCATGCCACAGCCGGGGGACACTTTTTACATAAGGTCCCCCGGCCGTACCATGAGCACCGTGGCTGATCAGCCTTGGACGGGGTACCTGGAGGAGTGGGGACCCCCCCAATAAAGGGGTCCCCCCCAGGCTTCACCCGTCCAGGGCTGAAGCCCAGGGCTGTCACCGGCGTCCGTGGCCAGTGGACGCCGGCCTGATAGTGTTAAATCACACATTCCTAACATTGCTTTATGCAGGTGAACTACAAGTGCCAGTGGGAATTGGAGAACCACAAGTCCCAGCATGCGGGGCATTAATGGGCCCGCTGGGACTTGTAGTCCACGTGTAAAAAGAATTCGAAAATAAAACACACACACACAGAAAAGTATAACTTTATTACACACACACACACACCTCACTTTTACACCAACATATTTACCAATCCAGGATCCATCACTGGTCTGTCTCCTACAGCGAGGAGAGCCGGCTTAATCCTGCACAGCTAACACCTACTGTCGCGCTGTCCCAGCGCTACAGAGGCTGATAGCGTCTTTGGCTTATGCGTCTCCATGGAGAAATAACATTTTCGCATCTCATTAAATGTCACCCCTGGTGTCACACTGCACTGACTCCTGTATTACAACATATTGTATTTTCTATCTAAAAAATTTTTTTATGGGGTTAATACTTATCATAACATCATTCTGTGGACTTTGTGACCACAATGGCCGTATGATATTGTCCTGTCGGCCGGATACCCACTTGTATCTAGAGAGGTAAAAGCACTCTAATACTTTTACTCAGCAAGATACTGATTCGTCCCAATCTTTTATTGGGACAATCTCGGTAGAATGACATTCAGGAAACTAACACATACCAATGAGAACTAACTACTTGTTATTATCATCTAGCACAGTAACTATCAGCCAACGCTATAACCTAGATGAATTTCTATATTTGGAAGAATTTTACACTATAATGAATAATAATTGATAGCCAGATTACTTCATTCTTTGGTATAAGAACAAGTTACTATTCAATGTTGGGTTTTATCATTCCTATTTTACTGTAGTTTAAGAAAACTTCTGTTCCTCTGAGACCTTGGGTGAGATTTAATGGGTTGCGATTTTTAGTAAGGTTCCGAAATCGCACCTTAATGCATTTTTCTGAACCTCTTCATTGAGGGGATCTCCACTTCCCCGGGATCCGTGCCCAGGCTGACCGGTCAGGGGGTAAATGCTTTGGCAGGGGGGACTTGTATAAAAAGTCTCCCCCCGGCTGTGGCATTTCCCTGCTGGCTGGTTGGGCCCAGTGCTGGTTCTTGTTAATACGGGGGACCCCTACTCATTTTGTACCCCGTAATTTTGGGAACCAGGACCAGCCGTTGAGCCTGGTGCTGGTTTTAAAAAATCTATGGGACCCCTAGTCGGTTTGCCCCGTGATTTTTTTAAAACCAGGACCAGCTCTTTGAGCCCGGGGCTGGTTATGCTCAGGAGGGGGAACCCTCATGCCATTTTTTTTTCCAATTTAAAAAAATATATATATTTACACATTGTTTTGGGCAGCACTATGCACAGATCACAGATCAGAACCTGGTCTGTTTGTCACAAGTATGTTACAGAAGATGTAGCATGTGATAAGTGTATTGTGGAAGTGTCCCAGGTATGGCATCTGATGAGTGTATTGTGGAAGTGTCACAGGCAGAGCCAGATTAAGGTCTAAATGGGCCTGGAGCTGAAAATTATCAAGGGCCTATTATGCGCAATAATAGGGGTTGTGGCCAGCACCTAATAATGTGGGGGTCGTGACCAGTGTTCTGGTTGGGTGGTCTGCTCATGGGTGTGTCTGTATTTGTGTAAATACTTTCCACTAATTATATATGCCTGGAAAAGGCAGGGGGCTGGCATAGGAAAAATGCAGGGAGATATATTGGTGGGTGCCCGACAAAGGTGCACCCACAGGATGCAGATGTCCTAAGATATATGCTGGGTGAGGCGGCACTCCGTCATAAAAATAAAATTGAAAGCCGAAAACTTGGTAGACAACATTTTAGCACCTTTTATGTGGTCACCTAATTTCACTACACCATATACCCCTTATACAAATCATGCAACACAATAGTAACCCTGTATACTGTACTTGCCTCTTATACATTATGCCACATGGAATGAGCCAAAATTCACAGTATGGCACATGGATTGAGTCAAAATTCACGTTATGCCACACAGATTAAGGCAAAATTCACATTTTACCAAATGGATTGAGCCAAAATACACACTATACCAGGCATGTCCAAACAGTGACCCTCCAGCTGTTTTGAAACTACATGTCCCAGCATGCCTTGACATAGTTTTAGTATTCCCTAATAGCAAAACTGTGGCAATGCATGATGGGACTTGTAGTTTCACAACAGCTAGTATGTCGCAGATGGTTTTGTGGATTCAGAAGCACGGTTATGTACATTGGAGCCCATTCTCTCATTAAGTATCTGTACCTAGATTGGGGCTGGTGTAGGTTTGAATGGCGCAATCAATGAAGATGCTGAGAGTTGGTGAGTCAGTCCTTGCTCAGTCAGATGCAGGGCCGGTCACCAGGGAAGTGCACTACGTGGCTCTATTTGTATAAAGTCACACTTGTGCAATTGGCAAAAAACATGGATGTCACTGTGTTTAACTGAGAATCAGGTCTAAAATGTGCATCAGTCTAACCTAACCAAATCCTGCCCCATTATGTCTAATAACTATACATCTTTCTGCTGTTTGTTTAGATTTGGGATGTGACACACATGATACAGTACAATAACACAAGATCTCACAATGGCGACAAAACATGGTAAGTGTTTTTTTTTAGAATAGATTTCAACACCTCAAAGCTTCCTCAATAGGTTTAAGATGCATTAATAGCGGGTTTCAACTCCGGTCCTCCAGTACCACCAACAGGTCATATACTCTGTTGTGGATTTTGTAAATCATGCAAAGGTGAGTTACTCTATGGTCCTGGGTCAGTAATGATCCCAGCTGCTGCCACGGACAGAAGTCATCAAAACTTGACCTGTTGGCAAAACTAGATGGAGCTAAATAATGTCCGTATTGAATAAGAAAGTCCTCGTAAGTTATATTTACATTTCCAGTAGTAAAATCCAGTGGTTTTTGCTGCTGTTACAATCATTGAGTCACCGGAGAATGGTGGTAGTGTAGAAGATCCACAGTAATTTGATAAACAGTTATAAGTCAACATTACAATGGTCAACAAAGTCAAGAGGTGGATGTGCAAAAGGTTGAAGAACATTTCAACAGGGTCAAAAGTACAACAAGGATATGTTCAACAAAAGGTCTTCACATTTTTTGGGTGTCATTTTGTATGTTTCATCATTTGTGACCACAAAGACTGCTAATGTCTACCATTATGAGCTATGACTGTGCGCGTGGTTACTATTCAGAAGCGTAGTGAACGTGGATGTTAAATCAAGTAAAAAAATATTTGAAAACCCCCCAAAACTTGTGTTGACCATTGTGATGTCAGTCTTTTGAAAGATGAAACAGAAAGTGTGCGTAGTCCCTGGCAATAAGATCTCTACACACAATGAACAAGTGGGACTCATTATCTGCAGTTTGTGTGTATGTGCCAGTGATGATTCTCGCTCATCATTCACAGCAAAGGGGTAAACTGGCCCTGATCCCTGTCCAGTACCTATTATTCTGTATTGAAATCTCTTATGCCAAGAACTACTGTGTGGGACCACCAGGCAGTATTCCTTGTTGGCCAGCCAGTGACGTGCAGTGAGATCAATAGTAGGTGGGCACTGGCTAATATCAAGCCACCCAAGGAGGTGGTGCAATGATGCAGGGAGAGGAATAAGAGCAGAGAGATAGAGAGAGCTTGGCTCCGCCCCACCCTTCTGCCTATTTGGAGGCAGAGCTCTCACTGCCTTCAACTAACATTTTGCTAGGATTTCACTGCAAAATTAAGCAGAATAGTATAGAAGGTAAGAATATCTGTTACAGTTTTGTAATTAAGACTGTAAAGCTACTGAACTTCTACTGAACAAGATGATATAAATCAAAAAGATAAATAGCTAAAAAAAAATTGTAAAAACTTAAAATGAGGACAGGCTGTCATATTATCCGTGTAACCTTGTTATACACCACGACCGTCCAAATGCAGGATTCTGGGCTGTGGTGAAAATTAGGGGAAAAAAAACTAGTTATTCGGACTGTAACTTTGTCACTTTGGAACAATGCCACCCACTGACCACTTTTCATATTTTCCAAACATTTTTTGCAGCACAACAATAATATGATGTTTGTACTTTTCTGCAGGTATCGGAAACAATCTTCAAGATTTAATGTTGAAGTTGGGACTTGAAGAATTTATAACTACAAAACTTACACTGAAAAAAGTTCT
Organism: Crinia signifera; assembly: GCF_055691185.1. Lineage (NCBI taxonomy): Eukaryota > Metazoa > Chordata > Amphibia > Anura > Myobatrachidae > Crinia > Crinia signifera. Next base: position 12,547,645 of record NC_139223.1, read on the forward strand.
TCATATTGGACCAAAAGATTTTGAAAAGATTGAACTGCAGCCTTTGGAGAATGTTCCCTGGTATTTCCTTAAAAAACTCATGAGTTTAAATGGAACTGCTCGGAGCATAATCCCAAAAGACACAGACGCAACTAATGATGATGATCGAGAATTTAATGTAGAAGACTTATTTACAGATAGTGACGATATAACAAAATCTGTCCACCCTCTGGACTTGGTGTGCGCTCTATTGCATTGTTCAGAGCATTTGCTTAGAATGGAGATTATATCAAAAATGTCCATGTGCCAGTTCGCTGTCCCTCTGCTGCTCCCTGCTGGTGATGGCCCAGGTTGCACCTACATGCTGTGGGCAATTAGGGACATTGTAAAGAGATGGAGACCACAGACTTTAGCAGAATGTAAGGGGTACGAAGAGGAAAGTTTGGTGAACATTTCCATACCAATATTTTCTTTTGTGAGGTTGGGGGGATGTCATTTATCCAAATCTAATATCCTCAATCACATTCTCAACCATGAGGAGCAACATCATGACTATTTTGTGCATAGGGACATGAGTGGTGGGAATGTACGCAGAGTCATTTCTGATGGATTAGTGGAACTAGCCTGGTACCTTCCTTCTGGCAGTAATTTTGATCTTTTCCCCAATCCAGTTGCTGTTTCTAACCTGCGGGGAGATCTACAGTGTAACAGGAAACAATTCATCTTTCTTACGAAGGTCTCTTCAACGGTCTTTGTGTTCATTGATGATGAAGATCAGAAAAGCAAATGTTTTAAAGACTTTGAAGTTTCAAATTTAAATTACTTTTACATCATCAGCCTATCCTCTTCCAGCATTATAAAAGGAACATTGAAAACATTCTTGGAAGACTTATCACACTTTACAAACAATAATTATCTATTCATCATAAGTAAGAATGAGAATAGTTCTGCAGGCAAACAAACAATTAAATATCTGTCAACGTTATTTTCAGATTTAAGCAAAAGAATTATAGCACTGAATCCAAGAACATCTAACGACAGGCTGATTGCAAAAACACTGAGATCATTGATAAAGGAAAGATCAATATTAAACAAAAACGAAAATATTCTCGAGAAAATGTCATGTTTCGCTGAAGAAACTGGCATAGAAGTAGACGAGCACTCCCCGGTGTGTAAGAAGACAAAAACGATGGCCTATGAAATCACTAAACACATAAAGGATGTGACAGAATTTAAGAAACAAACAATGAAGCTACAGGGAGATCTGTGGTCACAATTAGCTGAAAATGAGAAAGAAATGTGCCGAATGAAGATGCAAGGCAACAGGTTCGGACAGGAATACAGGTCCCAATTATTTAAGACAAATTTAGACCTACGCAGGCAACAAAGTCGACAGCCAATTCCTGAGAGTATCAAGATATTCCAGAATGCATTGATTGACCTGTCTCAGAGGGAGAAACATTACTTTTTGAAGTGGATGAGGTTCTACCTTGATTCAATATCTAGAAAGAATATATCACAGTTACAGGTCCAGGCAGCTGAAGGCAAAAGCGTAGGACCTTTAATATATGAAAGCAATCTAGGGGTTGAGCATTTTCTGCGTGAGCTTGGACAGTTTTATGAGGCTGAATGTTTCATGGTTAAAAATGGAGAAATGAATATAAATCAATTTAGCAGTCTCCCAGGAATCGCTGCTGATCTTCTGCTGGACGGGTTCCCATTGGAGCTGATTGATGGCGATGCCTCCAACATCCCCCTACAGTGGATAACTGATGTCCTGACTGAGTTGGACACCAAGACAGGAGGACACTGCAGAATGAGAGTAATAACTGTGCTGGGAGTACAAAGTACAGGGAAATCCACCCTTCTGAACACCATGTTTGGGCTACAGTTCCCGGTGGCCAGTGGACGGTGCACACGAGGAGCCTTTATGAATCTTATTAATGTGGAGAAGACTTTCCAAAGAGAAATAGGCTGTGACTTTATTCTGGTGATTGACACCGAAGGATTGAGAGCCCCTGAGTTGGCTTCTCTGGATGACAGCTCAGAACATGACAACGAGCTGGCCACACTAGTAGTTGGGCTGAGTGACATCACCATAGTAAACATGTCTATGGAAAATACATCAGAAATGAAAGATATTTTGCAGATTGTGGTCCACGCATTTCTAAGAATGAAACAAATCGGGAAGAAGCCCAACTGCCAGTTTGTACATCAGAATGTCAGCGATGTATCCGCTCATGAACATAACCTGAGAGAAAAAAAGCTGCTTCTGGAGCAATTGGATGAAATGACAGCAGTGGCAGCAAAGATGGAGGGCTACCCGAATATCACAAAGGTCTCTGATATCATTGAATATGACATTGAAAAGCACAATTGGTACATTCCTGGCTTGTGGCGCGGAGTTCCACCCATGGCTTCAATTTGCACAGGATATAGTGAAAACATTTCTGATCTGAAAAAATATTTATTGGATTTTATAAAACAAAAATCCCATTCTGACTCTTGTAACATTAAGGAATTTATTGAATGGATAAAAAGTTTGTGGAATGCCGTGAAACATGAAAAATTCCTCTTCAGCTTTAGGAGCAGCCTTGCTGCCGATGCCTACAAACAGTTGTGCCTAGAATACTCAAATCTAGAGTGGAATTTTAGGAAAAGTGTGTACAAATGGATGACTGAGACAGAGAACCAGATCAAAAATCAGTTAGCTTCTGATGAAGAAACAGACATGTGGATGGAGCTAAAAAATGGAATACATGATATTCTACAGACGCAAGAACAGGAAATAAAGAAATCCTTAAAATCATATTTTGAAAGTAAAAATAAGCATGTGAGGTTGGTAAAAAACTATGATGATGACTTTATGAGAAGCACGTCAATGCTGAGAAACGAACTTGAACATCAACTCAATAACAAATGCAAGGAAGTTATCTCCATCCAAAAGGAGACAAATACAATTAGAGACATACAAGGAAATTACCAGAAGAAGATTGAGGAGCAAGTCGAAAAACTCTTGAATAAATACAGAGAGAAACAAAGCAAACTCAATGACACAGAGCTAGAATCGGAGTTTGACACTATGTGGAGTGAAACGTTGCAAAAATTTAACCTAAGAAATTTACAGAAACTCAACATCGAACAATTACTTCTGGAACATCTCAGGAAAGATATGAAAAACAGTGCAGGCCATGTGAACGAAACACTTACTACACTGGACAGTCTAGAAACATATCAGAAAAAAGACTTCTACATGAAGATGAAATACCTAAAAGGGCACATGGTCAGTGACAAGAAAATGAGGGAGCCTGAATTCTGGAACGATGCAACTACTTTGGTTCTCATAACTATGGACAGATGTCATCGTTATGTGGCTGAAAAGGTTACCACAAAACAAAATTATAGTGACATATTTGGTCAGAATTTACTGGTCATCATCAACAAGAGCCTTAAGGAGAATTTGAAACAATTTGGGTTTAAAACATTTCTTGAGCTGGATCTAAAAATTCTGGTATTAGCAAAAGCAGCACCAATGTTCCAGAAGATGCATGATGACTTCATCCAATATAATGATCCAAAACGATGTCTTGAAAACCTGAGGCTACATTATTTAAATACATTCAAACAAGTATATCAAGAAAAGGATGACTGCCACATTAGAGCTGAAAGGTTCTGTGAAATGTGCCTAAAACCAGCAATTACTGGATATGTTTATTCAAATCTTGGCAAAGACATTGTTGATGATGTGTTAATGAGTGAAGAGTCGCAAAGATATGGCAGTCGAACTTTCTTCCAGTCTGCTTTGCTGAAGGACCTACTGACTAAGAACATATTTGATGAATATGTGAATTATTGTCTTCAATATGAGATCTTTGCCAAAAATTGGATAACAAAACACATACAATTGAGGTACGAAAGACCTGAGAGGTTGAAAAAGTTAACATCAGCCAATCTAACGGCTATTACAAACAAAGTCCATCAAGTTCTTGAAGAAAAATCGGTTCTACAACAAACAAAACTGTCAAAAAGTTTGGGAGCATTTTGCAAGAGACTAAAGAAAGACCTCGTAATGTCACAGAATGACATAGACGTGGTCACATTTCAAAATACAGCAAATGTTTTCCAGTTCCACCAATATGTTAGGACATTCCTAGGTGGCCTTAAAGAAGAATTACAAATGCAGTTGAATTCTTTGAATATTGAACATGTACTCTCCAAGGTCACTGTGAAGCCTCAAGATGAGCTCTTTAAGAAAGTGTTTGGCTGCGGGAAACAGTGTCCATTCTGTAAGGTGCCCTGTGAGGCTGGAGGCACAGACCACAAGAAGCACTTTGCATCTGTACACCGTCCACAAGGATTAGGACAGTATAGAGTCTTAAGCACTAATATCCTTTGCCATGAGCTGTGTTCAACAAATGTTGTGGGTAATAGAGTATTTAAGAGTGATGACACGGACTGGAAGCCTCATCCTTACAAAGAGTATCAGATGATTTACCCAGACTGGAAAATTCAGCCGGATCCAAGCATTGAGGCCTCGATATATTGGAAATATATTATCAAAGAGTTTAATGAGGAATTTGCAAAAAAATACAATGCTAAACCAGCAAAAATCCCTGAAGACTGGAGGAACATAACAAGAGAGCAAGCTCTTCAAAGCCTGGCATTAGACTGAAATGATCAACACACATGGACATTAACTAAATTGCAGTGGAACAGTATATCCCCCAGTGGCTTGGAGACACTGGGTGGCTTGTGGGTGCTGGGGTTTCTGTTGGGGCTATTGCCAATACTGTCTGGTCTGCAGAAAGAAAATAGTTTGCTGTCCCATTGTGCCGGCTCCCATTGACAAATGTCCCTCTCAAAATGTGTGTCAACAGTTATTATGGCTGCTAGAAGGGCATGGCCATTTTGGAAGGGACAATGTTATTCTGGGCAGACGCGACATATCCCGGTTCTGTCCCGAGGGAAGGAGGGAATCCCCTACTATGAGTAGACCTGCATGTATACCACACTGTGTTAATACCTTAAATTGTCATATAATATAAATATACATCCAGTAGACTTTTTTTATTGCTACATAAATGTATTACTATATGTAAGGTTTGAAACAAATATAACTTTAATCATGACAAGACTTTGCTACAGCACCTGATTCCCTTAAGTGTCCACACTTATCAACATAGTATTTTTTAAAAAAATAATTAAAAACTCCATATACAATAGTAACGGGACTGTATGCTGATATTTTAATGTCACTAGCAGCTGAGAACATATATAGACTTCATTGTTAGCGCAGTCTAAATTGTGACTTCTTGTTTAAACTCTCCAACATAATTTGCCCTGTACATGATGTGGCAGAATTAGTTGGATTTCCCTGTTTAGCACACATGGATCCAGCCCAGGTTTTGGTTGCTGCTCAGGAATCAGCTGCAGTGGAGTTGATTGAGGGCACATGTGAGCTGTCTTTAAAAATGGTTTCTGTGGACCAGTACAAGGGCTCCTGATGGTGGACTAGCTGCCCAGGTGATAAGCCAGGCGTATGGGCTACTGTAGGAGACATCGGAGTTCTGTACCAAGATTGTGAACTGTGATGCTATTACCTGTATCCTGCCTGCTGATTTCCATCTGATCCTTGTCACAACTATTCTAACTGTGTGCGACTGCCCCTGATCTGTGTAAGAAGGGCTACGATGGCATTTCTCACACCGACTTCCATTGTGCGTCATCTGTGACTTTGTACACGTGTGAGTTGCAGCCCAGCATCTATAATGCACTGTAGGTGTTTCACTGCTTTTGTGGCACAAAATGTACAGAACAGTATGGTACCCCGCACCTCTCAGGCCGGATCAGTCTTTGCAGGTGTCTCGCCGTATAGACGCTACGGGGGAAATTTACTAAGAATGGAGTTCTAGAAGATTTTCTAGAAGATAATAGATAGTATCTGATTGGTTGCCCATAGCAACATCCCATGTGAATTAGGACTCCCATCTTAGTAAATTTCCCCCGTGTGTAAGGACGCACCTGTAATTAGCTTTTATCATGTGCCCTCTAGGAAATCATAGCTAGAAGCTGATTGGTTGGCAGGGACAACATCTCTACTTGTCCACTTCTTACATGTAGAAGAGTTGGTACATGTTCCCATATAGCTGAAAAATATCAAGTGCTAGAACCACCGCTGACTTATATCCTGCCATAAATCTAACTGAAAAATATCAAATGCTAGAACCACCGCTGACTTATATCCTGCCATAAATCTAGCTGAAAAATATCAAATGCTAGAACCACCGCTGACTTATATCCTGCCATAAATCTAGCTGAAAAATATTAAATGCTAGAACCATCGCTGACTTATATCCTGCCATAAATCTAACTGAAATATATCAAATGCTAGAACCACCGCTGACTTATATCCTGCCATAAATCTAGCTGAAATATATCAAACGCTAGAACCACCGCTGACATATCCTGCCATAAATGTAGCTGAAAAATATCAAATGCTAGAACCACCGCTGACTTATATCCTGCCATAAATATAGCTGATAATATACAGTACTGTTATCTAAAAACAAAACATAAATCAAATATACTGGAACAACACAACAGGTAAATTATGGGGATATTTATCAAAGCTTGTCGAGAGATAAAATTGTAAATGATAAAGGGCCTGATTCAGACCAGCGATCAGGTAAACACAGCCCAGCCTGAATAAGGCCCACAGTACCAGCCAATGTAGCTCTTGTCTGTCGTTTTTTCAAGTATTTTCTATAACATGGCAGTTAGGAGCTGATTTACTTAATGTCATTTGTATCCGTTACACATCCCTTTCTACAATACTGCAAAAACCATGTGAAAGAAATTGAGCCGCCACATCATGGACTTATTTACTTCTGTCCTGATACAATCTTATACTGTATGTTAATATTTTGTTACACGTCACTTACTCCTCTAATGGAAAATGATCATATACAATTAATAAAAGTTATATTTGAACATTCTTTATACAGACTTGTGTGTTCACTCTTCTGCTTAATTCTCAATGTAATGGGACAAGAATTTCTATAAAGCCTCAATATGAGCTCTTACAGCAAGTGTCCATTCTGTGAGGCACGAGGCACCGACCATAAGGAACACTTTGCATCTAATCATGGCCAACAGGGATTAGGACACAACTAAAACTAAAGCACACAAATTATTTGAGCTGTGTTCCACAAACATTGTCATTAATAATGCATCTGACAGGGACAACTCAGACTGGAAGTCACATGCCCTCAATGAGTGTTGGAGAATAAATCCAGACCGGAAAATCCAATCTTATCCAAGTATTGAGGCTGCAGTGTATTAGAGATGCGCCACCTCGGATCTCAGAGATCTGAATCAACACAAACTTACTTGATCCAAGGGAATCCAAGTGGCGGCTGATGTTTTCCCACATTCTTCAGATTCCAAAATGAGGTAAAACGTTTTCATCTTTTGTGGGATTTTATTGGGTTTTGGATTTGATATAATGACCATGTGGTGGGGAATCTGCACCATTTCACAACAAATGGAAGAGAGGGAGTACATCCACTTGTCTACTGGGGCACTATTAATTACAATAAACAATAATAAAAAAAAAAAACAGCAGAGACTGCATTGACTTGTCAGTCATTTAAAAAGGTATTTTTTGTTTGTACCACTGGTGTGTGCCGAGTTTATCGATATGGATAAAAATAATAATTAGTCAAGAGAAGAGCAGGAGCAGCAAACAAATAATAGTACCGCAGGTGCTATCACCAACATGATGATACTATTCCTTCAACGTAATCTACTATAGCAGATGCTTAAGGGCCTAGAGGGTTTCAGTTAGGGCCTCTGAAATCAAATAACCAATGTTTTACCACAGTAAATGAAAAAACACCTGAAAGGTAGACTTTACTGCAGAAAAATATAAAATTGCCACAATGGGAGCAGCCCTTACCTTTGATAAGAAGAATGCCTTTGTCTTACTGTATTTGTGGAATTGTTTTACCCAATTCCTGACACTTGACACTGCCATCGCAGCACCTGCAACCTTCACTGCCAACACCTTCACCATCAATATCCTCACTAATGATCAGAAATAGTTCTGCATCCAGGATAAAGCTACAGGACTCATCCCAAACCAGGATTCTTCAGAAGAATCCTTCAGCGCTAGGCCTGATGCTGGGGTTGGATATTCATCCCAGAAGGGGAGCAAGACGACTACTGGTAGTTTGTAGCAGCTTTCAAGAGGAAGCTAGAAGGATTTCTGTCACCCAGTTGCACAGTGGATCTCTGACAATATAATGACTATGCTAGTATGAGATCTGCATCCATGTCATTGTAACTACTGTCTACTTAACCACACATGTGGACAAGTGGAACTGGGTGGAGTAATTATTAGAGGACTGTGAAAGCCCACGTGGTGGGTGATTGTGGCACCCAGAAAGCAATGCCAGCTCATTCAGAGGCAGGCTACTCTGTGTATCAGCTGATTCACTAACAATCATACCCCTGTAAACCTCTAAGACTAACTAAGGCAAGTCATAGCAAAATTGCTCATCCTGATAGGACTCATAAGGATTGGTGATTTCTGATAACTCCACAAATATTGTGAAAGCACTAAAGCTGGGTGAGATGCCACGTGCCCCATGTTTTGCTCACCCAGCTTGGTGGTAGAGAGTCATTTAAGTAATGACAGGGGCGTGCAGGAGATGCTTAGGCGGCTATGTTCCGTGAGACCGACGGGACACCTGCATCTGGATACGATCAGCTTTCTGTGTCTGCATTAATGGTTTGATGGCTGTAACAGTTACCATGGTGTGGACATACTGTAAGTTCATCTCTGCTATATACTCTTCTATAGCAGCGGATATATTATCACAACTCACCCTGTATAAATTGCATGTAGGGGGAGCATAGCGCTGGACAAGTTGCTGGACGGTAAACCAAGATAAAGCACTACTATGTTTATAAAGGAACCAGGTGTGTTTTATTCCTTCTGTTGTTAATGCTGTGATGATGGCTGTTGATGCAATTAGGTTTATTATTGTTTCCATTTTATGAATACATTTGAATATTTGTTTTATAAATTGAACCCTCGCATTATCCAGTTATATGTGCAGGAGATGCTGTCTGTGGCCCGATACATTTCAGGACATTTTCGGCTTTCAGCAGCTGCATAAAGAAAACTGCGTCAACTGCAAGAACAGATCAATTTGTCCTGCACCCAACTAAAGCAAGAGGCAGTTACAAGGTGGAAGTCCACTCTTACACCAGAGATGGAAGAACAGCAAAAGTCCATCCAAAGCTACACAACATGTGGGGAGAGGAGGGGACAGAACCCTACCCCAGCTCAGGGGAGAACATTTCCTGCAAGGTACATAAGGCCCGATTCATACCTGCTTGCTGGATTGCGCGTGTTTGGAGCGCAGAGAGTAGTTTAATGCCACTCCACTGAATCCATCACCCCCCCCCCCCCTACGCAGGGCTGGCAACAGAAATCTTGGGGCCCTGTGCAGTTATATTTCCCAAATCCACACAACCCTCTTCTGCATGAGCCTCATTTAACCTTTCGCTGCTCCAGATCCTGCTTTCAGGTGCGGACTTCTCTCGTTCTCAGTCCTGTTGGCCTGGCTCCTGGCTCCTGCTGCTGCTGGCTCCTGCTGGCCTGTCACTTTCACAAAAGAATGCCGAGCACTACAAGCAGGCACGGAACAGACGACCCGCACATGTGCTATAAAATACAGGAGCCCTAGACTGAGGCTACAGTGCCAGCGGCGAGTATGACTGTGCACCTGAGGCCACAGGCCATGTGCACACACAGAGTAGATGGCTCTGAGCACCGAACGGAAGGGCACACACACAGTAGACAGCAGCGGCTCACAGTGTCCGTCAGACTCAGCCACACACAGATGGTGCACAGTAGACGGCCTGGCCGCGAGGGTCACTGACAGGCCAGTGGCCGTGATGGGGCATGGAAGCTCTGGGGCCCTTGAGATTGCTGGGGCCCGTCACACTTGTCCCCCTTGACCCCCCCTGTCGCCTGCCCTCCCCCTTCGCCATGCGAGTCCTTGTGCAGGGCTGCGAATGGATGTGTACGGGTAGGGGGTTGCCTGCATTCAGTGAATGCATGCCCAGCATTTCTATGGGTGTGTCCACCATTTTGGGAGACATGCCCATGAAACCGTGGGGTCCACCCAGGAATACCCACTGACTGTCACTCAGGCTGCGAGTGCCTCAGCAAAGAAAAGCTTACCCGAAGGCGCTTGCAGCAACAATGCGCATGACCTGAACCAGGGCGCAAATTCCGACATGCTGCAAGCAGGTCTGAATTGCCCCAATAGATCTACAATCCATGTTGAAAGGAGTATAGATCTACAATCACATGATCCACTACTCAATCGAATGTGAAAAGGGGTTGAAATCGCCCCGTGTGTATGCACCTTTAAAATTTGAGTGAGGTTTGTTTAAACTGAAAACTACATTCCATTGTACAAATTAAGCAGCCTGTATTTACCCTGCACAGAAACACACTAACAGCCCCACAAGGATATAATTGCAAAGGAGTATAGCCATATATTAACACTTTATTATCATCACGATAAGATATTGTTTACTACAGTACATATTGCAAGACAACATGTGGCTTTTTATGAATTTCAGATGATGGGAGTCCACCTTGTGTATTGAGGAATTAAGTTGCTGAATATAAATTATTTATCCTAATATAGGTGGCCAACTAGTTTATTTAATATGTGGAATTTTTAATAGTGAGAATAAATAGTCATATTAATCAATTACTTGTATGGTATATTTTTTCAGCCATATTGCACGTTTTTTAATCATGTATCTCATATTGATATTGTTCTTGATGTAACATTGGAGATCCGCTCCATAACTTCATTTCGGTGTTTGTGCACAGACACACCTGAGGTCTGCAGCTGTATAGAAAAAAAACCGTTGAATAACACATTTATACAGTATATAGTGCCCAACCACTGGGGAAATTTGTTATCAGCCCCGTCAGCAGTGCATATGGTTTTGCCCATTTGAGAACAATTTTATATTTGTGATCAACTCTGAATCAAGCCCATATTCCATTCAAAGTAATCACATGTGAAGTGAGTTTTTAATCTGACTGCTTAAGTCAGGTGATTCCCCTAATTATACTCTTGGAAAAGCAGCTCAAGAAACTGAGGGAGGAGATGAAATGAAGCCATTTTGCTAAATGTCAGACTTGTAGATCAAGTTATTTTAGTCACTTCACCAGGATTGAAGGGTTTGCAATATCTTGAAATCAGATCACATTTAAGAGACCGAGCTTGATGCTAGGTTTAAGTCATATGTCATGTCTTTTTTCCAACTGACCAAGATCTTGCGCGATATAAAGAGCTCCCGGTGAGCCAGCTGTTAGCTTAAGTAGTACACAACTCAACAACATCTCTTCCTTCGGTTTCTCCAGCAAATGTTGCTGCCAGAAATAAATACAGCTTTTCCAAGAGATACAGTGGTGATACAGACGAGTCAACACATATTGCCATCTGATTGGGCCTCAAAGAATTAATGTCGAACGTGTTAAAATACTGACACAGTTATAATGTTGACATGGACAACATATAAAAGTGTAGCGTGTCCCCTCGCATGGCACCCTGCACTCGCCATGGCACAGGCACAGTGCCTACATGCTATTATAGTCTCCCTCTATTCCCAGTGGGATGGGAAAGTATGAAAAAGCTGGTTTTTGAGACAACGGAGGAAAATGTAAGAGACAATGAAACACCTAAGAGACACCAGATGTGGATGACGATGATGCTCCTTATGGGAGAGGAGATGTTGGGAGAGGAGATGTTGGGAGAGGAGATGCTGGGAGAGGAGATGTTGGGAGAGGAGATGCTGGGAGAGGAGATGCTGGGAGAGGAGATGCTGGGAGAGGAGATGCTGGGAGAGGAGATGCTGGGAGAGGAGATGTTGGGAGAGGAGATGCTGGGAGAGGAGATGCTGGGAGAGGAGATGCTGGGAGAGGAGATGCTGGGAGAGGAGATGCTGGGAGAGGAGATGCTGGGAGAGGAGATGCTGGGAGAGGAGATGTTGGGAGAGGAGATTTTGGGAGAGGTTTATTCATGTGTATTTATTAATCAGTGAGTTCTGCTTCATTCTCATATATTCCCTGTGCTGTGCACATGTCTGAATGTGCAAGGGCAGCTGCTGCCTGTACAGGGTGTCCTTAGATGAAGCATCAGTACAGCATCGATCGCACCTCACAAGCCTTGCAGAAGCCCTATGGCCGATGCAGTCTACGTCTGGGTATGGCTTTCAATGAGAGCACTGACACGTGACACCCCCTTAGCACCCCCATAATAGCATATCCCAGCTTGCCATTTCCTGTTGGCTCCCAGATGCCGCCTTGTAACTCCCCATATATTGCCCATACAGATCATAGTGCACGTACCTGAATGCTTTTGAAATTCTAGGGTTTTCCATGAATGTGTTATAGTAAAATATCGTTCAACCCCATGAACATCAGCATTGTGCGCGGCTCTGAATGAGGCCCATATGCTCCCCACATAATATACCCCTGGACTTCAGCAGATCTACTGTATTACCCAGATCAGGAGAACTTAGTAACTATACAGTCATAGCGTCGGTGTACATTCACACCACACGTTACCTGCTTTCCCCTCATCTATAGGTAATGGCAGCTACTGAGGTAAATCTGCAGCTCATACTAATATTCATTTAATGCCGGCTAATGTCAGATGATGACCATGATCTTACAATGTCTAACATTCACATGTGCAGCAACATTGTTTCAATGAATTATACAATTAAATAAGTGTCTGTGTGTTTATATATATATATATATATATATATATATATGTAACGATCAGATCAGGTGATCGATCAAATTAACGTATGCCTCCTGTTATGATTATCTGTCCGGTCAATGTATGTCTGATATTGGTGTAATAGTTATGTCTCCTGTGAGTATTGGAATCAGGACATGTCTTGTATGTAAACTGTAGGTGACCCTGGTTTGAGTTTGAGGCCTGTATTTCCTCAGTGTGACATCTGTGGACTCCTCCGGAGTTAGGATGTAAGATAAGATCTGAGCCCCTCATAAACCATGGTCCAGGAGAAGAGGTTAGAGTTTGTCCCCTTCCTTCACATCTCTTATCAGTGGGTCTGCTATGCAAGGAAGGAGGATCAATCACTTTGAAAACAGCAGACTGTGAAGATACATTGCCAGGGACCTTCCACACTCCTTCAGCATGGAAAGAGTGGAATCCCAAGGGTGGGAGGGATGAGGGAGTCTGCAAGGTATAACTAAGACCTTTCTCCCTATAGTCAGTGTCACTACCTGGGGGTCTAGCAAGCAGGCTGTAGGCGACGAGAGATTTCTTGTGGAGGACCCCCCCACTTCAGGATTGTAGGATACGGTTCTGTCTTTTTTTTTTCCTTTTATTTTATTTCTGAAATTTGCATTTAAAACTTGTGTGTACTTTTAAAATCATTGTAAAATCTTGTAACTATTTTCTAAAGCTCTGTAGTATTTCTAGGAATAAATAATACATATTCCCAGTTATGGTTCTGTGTTCCTAAGACTCATTAGCTTCGGAAGAGAACGGCTGAAAAACGTTACCATTGTTATCTTGTATTGTGTGGTCAGGGGCGAGCCAAGCCGCCCCTTGCGCAGTTTCAGGCGCTAAAATCAGGTTTTGGCTGGTGGCAGTGTACCTCAAGGAAAGGACCCGAGTGTCCTGAGTGAACCCCAGTCACGGCCGGCGCTGCTCAGATTGACGTATCGGAGCAGGCGACCGGTGGGTCCGTGACATTTGGTGGCAAGCGGTGGGGTGGAGAATTCATTTTTCTCATTAAGAACTTAAGTGAGTGTGGGTAGAATTTTGTGAGAAATACCCACATCACCAGAATCAGAACTCAGAGCTTTACTATAGTTTTAAAAGTCACACAGTGGATGCAATTTCTGTTCCCTCCCTTCTCTTGTTTTTCTTTCCTATCATTTTATTTGACAAGTGTGAGACTCCGGATGGCTGATTACCTGCAGATGAGGAGAGATGACCTGGCGGTCGTGTGTGTGCAGAGGAATATCCCTTGGTCTGGCCAGAGTAGAAAACGTATGATTCAGGCACTAGTGGATGCCGATCGGACTCTAGCTGCTGGAGGAAACCAGTCCATGGACAATCCTACCCCAGGGGCTCAGTCAGCACTGGACAGTACAAACGATTCCGCGCCAGGGTCAAACACTTCTGCTGGACCCAGCAAGTCTACACTGCCGAGCGACCTTCTAGCTGTTATCAGGCAAATTAAGAATGTGAACCCCGTATTCGCTTTGCAGCTGGTGCAGTTCTGCCAAGGCATTGTCGACAGAGAGGCTGCGGAGCGCAAAGCCATTGTCGACAGAGAGGCTGCGGAGCGCAAAGCCATTGTCGACAGAGAGGCTGCGGAGTGCAAAGCCAGACGAGAGGCTGAGGAGCGCAAAGCCGTACGTGAGGCTGAGAAGCGCAAAGCCGTACGAGAGGCTGCAGAGCGTCATGCCGAGCGTGAGTACCAGTTGGAACTGGTGAGGCTCAGGGGGCTGATCGCTGTTGGTGAACCAGTGGAGGATGATACAGGGCATCATGATGGCGAACCTTTTACGTGAGACTTTATCTGCCGTGGCTACTGAGTTAGCAGAAGATGGGCTTCGTACTGAACTTTTACTGTCTGCGGAAGTAAATAATGTGTTGGATCATGGTGTGGACTCTGTTATCAATCATGGGGAGCCTAACAAGGGACAGAGGTCCCAAATCACCGCTGACGCGAATTTCACCGGACCGCGTCATGCACAGTTCCCTGTCTTGGAAGCAGACAGAGGAAGCCAAGTGAGTGTCAGCTTGGTTGTGAATAATGAGCTGGCCCTGGACACTACAGCCGATGCTCAGAGAGGTGACATCTCCGCTAGCACCAGGGAGACTGTAGGATGTGTGGCAGTCAGGGAGACTGCAGAGTACCAATCCCCTACAGCACCAGAAGAGCCCAGTGAGTATTCTGACCCATATGGTGATGATTATCCGTTTAGGCTTATGAGCCCAGAAGAACTCACTACAGAATGTCAGCTGCAAGGTATCTCCTGCCCCAACAATTCCCGCTGGGAGATGATCAAGCGGCTCACCCGGGCACAAAATGATGAGCGCAATGTTTTCGGCATGTATCGCGGTGAGTTTCTAACCTGGGGTCCCGATGCGACTCCTTGGTTACTGCTGAGAGACCTGACGGACTGTTTTGAAATAGCGCAGCAATATGCTTATGATTGTAAAAAGCTCGATACTCCATGGTGGAAAGAGCAGTGCCGCTGGGCAGAGGCTGAAAGGAATCGCCTGGAACAGCTTCTATCACCAGCTATGGAACCAACGACACAGCCTACCGGGGTTTCCCTCATGGACATGGTACCCGGGCCTGCTACAATCGGTGTGGAACCTGTTCCAGAGACCTCACATCACAAGGCCCAGTTTAAACTGCTGGAAGATGTGAGCAGCATGTTCCCTCCCGTTGCTCCAGATTTGTTGCCGGAAGCGGCTGGCTGCATAGTGAAAGTATGCAGGGGAGAGACTATGTCGGAAATAGGAATGGGACTTTCTGACTGTATGCACACAAGTATGTGTGGGACTACTGATGTGGGACTTTTATTAACTCCACACATATCTGTCACTAACCCTTCTGAACCATATGATGCATCTCAGGTAGTATGTAACCATGCTGAACATTGCAATGTTGTTATTTTGTGTGAAGCCCCTGGGATGATCTGTGATAGTGCCGTACCTTCGGTAGAGGTGGAGGGTGAGTTAGAGACAGGTATAGTGGGTAATCCTTGCCAGTTTGTGGGGTTAAATGAATGCCCTAATCTAGTTGGGAATGAGACACCCTCACTCACCAGTGGTAGGAGTGCTGCTGGTGATGTCATTAAGGTTGCTGTGCTAGACGTTAACCCTGTTCCTCCAGTGATGTCTGGTTGTGACATGGTGCCCGGGGACGCTAACTGCACAAATGGGACCGATCTGAGTTGGTTGCAGGCAGCGCATGTACCTGCCAATAAGTTACTGGTGACAACATGCTCTGATAACCCCATTCCTGCTCAGAGACAATGGGACCCAGATATAGCGGGTTTGCCATGGTGCAATTGTAAGCCAGCAGGATGGGCCCCATGTGTTGTGGAAGATGCACAGGCTAATTTGCAGGTATTGCAGGATGTCTCCCCAGGTTATGATAGTGATGTTGCTGTTGATAATGTGATGTCTTGCGCTACTGTGGGAACTGTGGTACCAGGTATAATAAGTGACCTGGTGGGCCCTGTGTGCACTGTAGACCTGTCAGATAGGGAGAGAGTGTCCCTTACTGCAGCTTTCCCCCCAAACCCCCCTCCTTACTGTAGCCACACAAGAACAGATACAGGAACACAGCAGGGGTTCCCTCCAGACACTGAGAACTCTCCAGAGAGTGCATTTTTCCAGCATCACTGGATAACGGATGCCTCTCCTGAGAACCTCAGTGGCACCACCCCAGCCACAGAACCTGCGGGTCTGGGAGGGAAGGTCAGGCTCAGGAAGGTGTCCTGGACTGCCATGGAAAGCTCGGCTTTCCACGCAGAACTGAGAATCAACCCTGCACAGGCTGCCCCATACCTGGGAAGTGGGAAAGATACCCCTGGGTACAGTGAAAGGGTTGTTTTAGGAATAGAGCCAGTGGCTAGTAGGGAAGCTGCTGTGTGTAACCAGAAGGGTGGGAGGGCCCGTGAAGAACAGGTAAACTCAGCTCCATTAACCTCAGAAAAGCTGAGCTGGGATGTTCCCAAGACAGGGGACAATGACCTGCTGGTATTCCCCCTTGCAGAAACGTGCCCCCCTTCGCAATTCACACACACAGACACAGAGGGCGAATCTCCTCACAAAAGGATGAGGTGTGAGGTGTTGAGTGAGTGGACCTTCCCCCCAGTGAAGGGGAGGGGGGGTCAGTCAGCTCAGGAGAGGTGCTGGGAAGACATTTTTAAGTCTGTATATAGTGCTGGGAGAATGCCCCACACCTGTGGTATAGTTAAACGTGCCGAGCTGCGAGTCCCAGGGGGATGGCCGTTTGGGGTGTGGCGGAATGGTCTGGTACTGATCTCAGTGAGTAAGGCCAAACTGCCAGCTGCAGGGGAGAATCCGTGCCCAGGAGTACGACGCACAGCTGTGGTGGGCTGTGTGTCACACTCAGCCGCGGCGGTGCGCGGCGGGCATATTACTCACCCGTCCGCGCCCGCCGTCGGCTAGCGTGTAGTGGTCTCCGGGTCAGCGGCAGCGGGCAGCGGCAGTCTGGTGGGCAGCAGGCAGCGTGGGACGTCGACAGGTGTAGCAGTGTGTGCTGTAATGGTGCCGGGAGGCCGGCGCCGCCATCTTGGTTAAGGGCAAAATAGCAGATTGGCCCAGGTCTGAGGTTTCCTCCCATACTGACCTGACAGCCAATGGCAGCCGCCCTCTTGGGATATAGGGGATCTGCCTAGGGCTGTTCAGTGTCAGTGCAAAGAGTCTCCAGAGGCGTTCACAGCTCCCAGCTGACTCCGGCTCTCTGACTCACCTCTCCTGACCTTGGTGCCTTGCTCGTGCTCTGTGTTGGTCTAGGTTGCTGCTTAACCCCATCGCTGCCAGTTCTCTCCACAGTCTGGTCTCTGCCTGTATCCCTGAGCTTCCTGGCCTAGCCCTTCAAGTCTCCTGCTTCCAAGCAATTCTTCAATCTTCATTCATCATTCATCTTCTTCCAGTCTTCAAGGATCCTTCATTTACCATCAAGTACATTCTCTTTCCGGATCCTCTTATTCTTCAAGACCCCAGCCTGCCGTCCTATGCTATTTGAACTGTCATTATTCAAATGAACTTTCTTCTTCTAAAGTGCCTTACTGGCTCAAGTATTGTTTATCACTAACTGCCACTTTAAGAAAGTATTCAAGTGTGTATTGTTTCCATTTATGAATTCTATTATTAAACCTGCACGATTTAATCCTTCATCCTCTGGTCCGTCTCCAGTCGCTACACACCACACGACTTCATCCAGCCCTTCAGCCGTGACAGTTTGGACTGACCCGATGGAGTCGGGTGAAGTACAGGCTTCCATGGCGGACGTCTTTCAAGGTATCGTGACTCGTCTTGAACAAGTGGAAACTACCCAACGCCAAGTGGCTCAATTTCTTCAGGCCTTGTCCCCGCCCCAGGCGGCTCCCTCAGTGTCGGTTGCTCCAGCACCAGAGATTCCAGTTCCTGTTTCCACACCAGGATCCGTAGTTCCTCATCACATGCAACTCCCTACTCCCAGCAAGTATGATGGTTCGCCAAGGGCATGCCGTGGGTTCCTGAACCAATGTGATGTCCACTTCACCTTGCAGTCATCTCACTTCCCAACCTCCAAGGCAAAGGTGGCCTATATTGTGTCTCTCCTGGCAGGGTCAGCTCTGGACTGGGTGTCCCCTCTCTGGGAACGCTCTGACCCCCTGCTCAATGACTATGAAGCTTTTATTACCTCTTTTCGTCGCATCTTCGATGACCCTGGCAGAGTGTCCTCTGCCGCCACTGAAATCCTGAGGATTCGCCAGGGTAGCCGATCAGTGGGACAGTATGTTGTGCAGTTCCAGACCCTGGCCTCAGAATTAAAATGGAACGAAGAGGCTCTCCTCTCTGCCTTCTGGAATGGGCTGGCAGGTCGTATCAAGGATGAATTAGCTACTCGTGACTTCCCGGCTACCTTGATCGAGCTCATCTCTCTGTGCAACAAAGTAGATCTACGGATGCAGGAACGCCAACTAGAGAGAAATCGCTCTGATCGTCTTCGCCCTCGCTTCACCCCAAATGCTGTTCCCGTTCCTAGACCAAGTCCTTCCACAACTACACCACCTGATGAACCTATGCAGATCAATCGTTCTCGGCTCTCACAGGAAGAAAAGTCCCGTAGACGACGGGAGAATCTCTGCATGTACTGCGGGTGTGCTGCCCATTTGCTGTCCTCCTGTCCATTGCGTCCGGGAAACGGCCGCTCCTAACCTCCCCGAGGGAGGCCCGGTTAGGAGTCTTGCTTTCATCTCCCTCCTCAACTGTTTCCACCATTCCAATTACCATTGTGTGCCCTCAAGGGGAAAATAAAGTCCAGGCCCTATTGGATTCCGGAGCGGCAGGAAACTTTCTTTCTTCATCTTTCGTCTTTCAACACTCCCTGGCAGTACAACCCTTGACCCATCCCCTGGTTCTCACTGCAGTGGATGGGAGTCGTATCTGTAGTGGGCAAATCACCCTTCAAACCAATCCAGTGACAGTGCTAGTGGGTGCTCTACATCAAGAGACTCTAGAGTTCTTAGTTCTTCCTCAGTCATCACACCAGGTGGTCCTGGGTCTACCATGGCTCGCTAAACACAATCCTCATATTGATTGGACCAGCATGGAGATCAAGGCCTGGGGTACGAACTGTTTAACCACTTGCATGACTCGTATCATTCCACTCAATCAAATGAATCCTCAAGAAGAGGGAGGTTCCAGTCTTCCGTCTTCACCAGCTTCACCCTTGTCTATACCCACACCATACCATTCTTTTTCTGATGTCTTCAGCAAGGGAGGTGCCGATTCTCTGCCCCCTCATCGTCCTTGGGACTGTCCGATCGAGTTGGTACCCGGGAAATTTCCACCGCGGGGTCGTATCTACCCCTTATCTCTACCTGAGACCAAGGCTATGTCTGACTACATTCGTGAAAACTTGAATAAAGGCTTCATTCGTCCATCCACCTCGCCAGCCGGAGCGGGGTTTTTCTTCGTTAAAAAAAAAGATGGGACTCTCCGGCCATGTATCGACTATAGGGGTCTCAACGATATCACAATCAAGAACCGCTACCCATTACCCCTCATCACCGAACTCTTCGATAAGATCAGAGGGGCGTCTATTTTTACCAAACTGGATCTGAGAGGGGCGTACAACTTGATCCGAATCCGTTCCGGTGACGAGTGGAAGACGGCTTTCAACACCCGGGATGGCCACTACGAATACCTGGTGATGCCATTTGGCCTTTGCAATGCCCCGGCCGTCTTCCAACAGTTTGTAAACGACATATTTCGGGACTTACTGTATCATTCTGTCGTGGTGTATCTCGATGATATCCTCATATTCTCTCCTAACCTTCATCTCCATCGTCAAACTGTATCTGAAGTCCTGCACCGTCTACGCCAAAATCAATTGTTCTGCAAGCTAGACAAATGCGTCTTCGAGGTCACTTCCATTCCATTTCTTGGCCACATCCTCACCAGCACTGGGATAGAGATGGACCCAGAGAAAGTAAGAGCCATCCAAGACTGGACAGCGCCTACCACGCTCAAAGGTATCCAGAGGTTCCTGGGTTTTTCAAATTATTATCGTCGCTTCATCCGGGACTTCTCCACCCTTGCTGCACCCCTTACAGCTCTAACCCGCAAGGGAGTAGATCCTAGTCAGTGGCCACCCGAAGCCTCGCTAGCTTTCCAACAACTAAAGAATGCATTCGTCTCTGCTCCAATTCTTCTTCAGCCGAACCTCGACAAACCCTTCATTATCGAGGTGGACGCATCCTCAGAGGGAGTCGGGGCAATCTTGTCACAGAAAGGAGAGGACCAGGAACTTCACCCATGTGCTTTCTACTCTAAGAAGTTTCTTCCAGCAGAGAAAAATTACCCCATTGGGGAGCAAGAGTTACTAGCAGTCAAGTTAGCGTTGGAGGAGTGGCGGTACCTCCTGGAGGGGGCACGACATAAGATCACGGTATACTCTGACCATAAGAATCTCTCATTTCTCAAGCATGCCCAATGTCTTACTGCTCGTCAAGCCCGCTGGGCCATGTTCTTCGAACGATTTGATTTCCAGATCAGATTCAGACCCGGGTCGATGAATGCCAAGGCCGATGCCCTTTCACGCTCCTTCGAGACTCCGGCCGACCTAGAGACTCCTCCTCGACCAATCCTCGACCCTCTGGTTTTTGCTCAAGTTACGGTCCAACCTTCACCTCCTCCGGGCAAAACCTTTGTTCCCCTCAATCTTCGCAAAAGAGTGCTGTCCTGGGCACACGCTTCCCGTTTTGCAGGACATACTGGTGCACAGAAGACCCTAATGTTCCTGTTACGTTCATATTGGTGGCCCACCATTCGTCAAGATGTAACCAGCTTTGTCGCTTCCTGTGTAAAGTGCGCCCAGCATAAGTCCCCCAGAACATCTCCTGCCGGTCCTCTTCTACCTCTAGCCATTCCTACAGAACCATGGTCCCACTTGTCTATGGACTTTATCTGTGAACTTCCTCCCTCCAAAGGGCATACGGTAATCTGGGTGGTGGTTGACCGGTTCTCAAAAATGGCGCACTTCTTCCCATTGAAAGGTCTTCCATCCGCTCCAGTTCTGGCTCAGCTCTTCATCTCCACAATCTTCAAACTTCATGGGTTGCCCAAAGAGATTATATCTGACCGTGGAGTGCAATTCGTTGCAAAGTTTTGGAGGGCTCTCTGTTCCGCTGTACAAGTCAAACTCAAGTTCTCCACTGCATTCCACCCACAAACCAACGGGCAGACGGAACGGGTCAACCAAGACTTGGAAGCCTTCATTCGTTTATTCATCTCTTCTTCTCAAGACGACTGGGTCGATCTTCTGCCTTGGGCGGAATATGCGCACAATAATTCTTATCATTCATCCTCCGGCACCACTCCCTTTTTTACTGTTTTTGGCAAACATCCCCGATCTCCAGATTTCTCAGACTTATCTTCATCCGATGTTCCTGCAGCTGCTGCTTCTTTACAACGGTTTGCGAAAATCTGGTCAGATGTTCATACCGCTCTCCTCAAAGCATCCGCTCGATACAAAAGGATGGCGGACAGGAAAAGAAGAGCGGCTCCCAAATTGAAGGTTGGAGATCGAGTGTGGCTGTCTACCCGCCACATACGCCTTCGGTTACCATCCATGAAGCTGGCTCCCCGATTCATCGGACCGTTCCCAATCACGCAAGTTATTAATCCTGTTGCATACAGACTACAGCTTCCTTCTTCCCTGAAGATCTCAAATTCTTTTCATGTGTCTCTTCTAAAGCCCTTGAGATTGAACTTATATCAAAAGAAGGTGCCCAAACTGCCCAAGATTGGTTCTGAAAGAGAGATTGAGTTCGAAGTGAGACGCATCATCGACTCACGTTGTCGCAATGCCCATCTGCAGTATCTGGTGGAGTGGCTTGGATTCGGTCCTGAGGAGAACTCCTGGGTTGATGCTGCAGATCTCCATGCTCCCCGTCTGGTGAGGCAATTCTTTCAAAGGAACCCACATAAGGTGCGTAGGTGCCCTGGGGTCACCCAGAAAAGGGGGGGTACTGTCACACTCAGCCGCGGCGGTGCGCGGCGGGCATATTACTCACCCGTCCGCGCCCGCCGTCGGCTAGCGTGTAGTGGTCTCCGGGTCAGCGGCAGCGGGCAGCGGCAGTCTGGTGGGCAGCAGGCAGCGTGGGACGTCGACAGGTGTAGCAGTGTGTGCTGTAATGGTGCCGGGAGGCCGGCGCCGCCATCTTGGTTAAGGGCAAAATAGCAGATTGGCCCAGGTCTGAGGTTTCCTCCCATACTGACCTGACAGCCAATGGCAGCCGCCCTCTTGGGATATAGGGGATCTGCCTAGGGCTGTTCAGTGTCAGTGCAAAGAGTCTCCAGAGGCGTTCACAGCTCCCAGCTGACTCCGGCTCTCTGACTCACCTCTCCTGACCTTGGTGCCTTGCTCGTGCTCTGTGTTGGTCTAGGTTGCTGCTTAACCCCATCGCTGCCAGTTCTCTCCACAGTCTGGTCTCTGCCTGTATCCCTGAGCTTCCTGGCCTAGCCCTTCAAGTCTCCTGCTTCCAAGCAATTCTTCAATCTTCATTCATCATTCATCTTCTTCCAGTCTTCAAGGATCCTTCATTTACCATCAAGTACATTCTCTTTCCGGATCCTCTTATTCTTCAAGACCCCAGCCTGCCGTCCTATGCTATTTGAACTGTCATTATTCAAATGAACTTTCTTCTTCTAAAGTGCCTTACTGGCTCAAGTATTGTTTATCACTAACTGCCACTTTAAGAAAGTATTCAAGTGTGTATTGTTTCCATTTATGAATTCTATTATTAAACCTGCACGATTTAATCCTTCATCCTCTGGTCCGTCTCCAGTCGCTACACACCACACGACTTCATCCAGCCCTTCAGCCGTGACACTGTGTCAATATCAGCCGGGATGGACACAGCTCCCACTATATCAGTGTGCTCACAGACTATGGGTTCGAGGACACCTGTGTGCTTTTAGTTTGCCATCTCCTGCGAGAGGGACAGGGACTATGCCCATTGCCCACCCTAGCCACGGCTATGGCGTCAGGTGGTGCCATGACAGACGTCAAGTATAGTGAAGTGTTAGTACAGATCCCGCAGAATCAGTGGCAGTCTGTCTCAGCACAGAGACCACTGCTACCTGTCCAGGTGATGTAGTTAATAGCGCACTGATGAGACGGTGACGTGGGTCACCGCCTCTGTGCGCCATTTTAAAAGGGGGAGGTGTAACGATCAGATCAGGTGATCGATCAAATTAACGTATGCCTCCTGTTATGATTATCTGTCCGGTCAATGTATGTCTGATATTGGTGTAATAGTTATGTCTCCTGTGAGTATTGGAATCAGGACATGTCTTGTATGTAAACTGTAGGTGACCCTGGTTTGAGTTTGAGGCCTGTATTTCCTCAGTGTGACATCTGTGGACTCCTCCGGAGTTAGGATGTAAGATAAGATCTGAGCCCCTCATAAACCATGGTCCAGGAGAAGAGGTTAGAGTTTGTCCCCTTCCTTCACATCTCTTATCAGTGGGTCTGCTATGCAAGGAAGGAGGATCAATCACTTTGAAAACAGCAGACTGTGAAGATACATTGCCAGGGACCTTCCACACTCCTTCAGCATGGAAAGAGTGGAATCCCAAGGGTGGGAGGGATGAGGGAGTCTGCAAGGTATAACTAAGACCTTTCTCCCTATAGTCAGTGTCACTACCTGGGGGTCTAGCAAGCAGGCTGTAGGCGACGAGAGATTTCTTGTGGAGGACCCCCCCACTTCAGGATTGTAGGATACGGTTCTGTCTTTTTTTTTTCCTTTTATTTTATTTCTGAAATTTGCATTTAAAACTTGTGTGTACTTTTAAAATCATTGTAAAATCTTGTAACTATTTTCTAAAGCTCTGTAGTATTTCTAGGAATAAATAATACATATTCCCAGTTCTGGTTCTGTGTTCCTAAGACTCATTAGCCTCGGAAGAGAACGGCTGAAAAACGTTACCATTGTTATCTTGTATTGTGTGGTCAGGGGCGAGCCAAGCCGCCCCTTGCGCAGTTTCAGGCGCTAAAATCAGGTTTTGGCTGGTGGCAGTGTACCTCAAGGAAAGGACCCGAGTGTCCTGAGTGAACCCCAGTCACGGCCGGCGCTGCTCAGATTGACGTATCGGAGCAGGCGACCGGTGGGTCCGTGACAATATATATATATACACTGGCGTAACTTGTGTAAGGCAGCCCCCGCCACTGCTTGGGGGAGCGGGGGCTGCGTGGGCGCCGGCTCCCGCACGGAGAGTCAGGATCTCATTATCCTGTACTCCCTGTCAGCAGCAGCACCGCAACGAGTGAGTCTTCATTCTTCTGCAGCTCCTCGGTGTCTCACTCTCAGCAGACGCAGCTTCCCACTGCCAACCTCCAGCTTCTCAGTGTCACCAGAGTCCCGGCACCTGCATCTACTAGTAATCACCAGTGCTGCAGTACAGGAGCAAGCAGCGCTACCGTCGCTTCCCTAATGACGATGCCTGGGGAAAAGTATAGTAGTTGTTCCTATGTGTGCGGCTGTACCCGTGCGCTGCTAGCTCTCGTTACTGGCGCTGCTGCTGCAGCACCGGTGGTTAATAGTAGACGCAGGCGCCGGGCCACTGGTGATGCTAAGACGCTGATAAGATGGAGGTTGGTGGCAGGAATCTGCTGCTGTTGATATTCACCAGACGCTGGGGCTGTGGAGACTAGGAGCTGGAGAATGCTCCTGTACTTTTAGAGGTCAGTTTATAAAGACAGAAGGGAGGGGAAAAATTAGTGTAAAATAAACAAAGGGTGGGGGGTGAGTGGGATACATACATTTTTAAGGCTTGGGGGATTATAGATAGTAAGGGGGGGGGGGTCAATATATTATGAGTGGTCATGAATGAGTTTCACTGGGATGGGGGGGGGGGGGGGGCAACAAAAAATATTTTGGCTTGGGGGAGCATCATTTATAGTTACGCCACTGTATATATATATATATATATATATATATATATATATATATTTGTGTGTGCATGTGTGTGTATATGTATGTGTGTGCACATATATATATATATATATATATATATATAATCCACTGTTGCCCGGCAATCCTCAAGATTACACGCTGTACTTGCCCGGTGCCTTCCTCCCTGGACCCAAAGGTCCTGTGTACAAGCGAATAGATCAGGCGGCACTCTCAGGAACTTCAAAGTGAATAAACAGGTGCTTTATTGCTCCAACATGTTTCGGGCTACTGCCCGTCCTCAGGGATCAATCTGACACTCTCAGTGAAACAAAATATATACCGTGCACAATCAAAAGAAACACACCCCCCAGGCAGTGTAGTCCCGCCCGCCAGACACTTACCCGCGGCCTCCAGGCCTGTCTCTCCCGTTCTGTCATGGAGTCATGGTGCCGTCTCGATGGGGCGCATGTCAGAGGACGCCGTCTCTTCCGGCTCCTTCCCCTGACGTCATCCCCCCGACCCGCAACACGCTCCGGACTTCCTGGGTTCCAAGCCTCACTTTGGATGCCGCTGTCAACTGTCTGCGTGCGCAACTCTGCAAATACAAAGAATACACAAAAATATTACAATAAATTCAAGTGATATCAAAACGCATTATTAAGAGGCTAATAAATTAGCCATATAGGAGGCCAAATGACTCTAAGCTTTTATTGGCCATTTGGCCTCCTATATGGCTAATTTATTAGCCTCTTAATAATGCGTTTTGATATCACTTGAATTTATTGTAATATTTTTGTGTATTCTTTGTATTTGCCGAGTTGCGCACGCAGACAGTTGACAGCGGCATCCAAAGTGAGGCTTGGAACCCAGGAAGTCCGGAGCGTGTTGCGGGTCGGGAGGATGACGTCAGGGGAAGGAGCCGGAAGAGACGGCGTCCTCTGACATGCGCCCCATCGAGAGGGCACCATGACAGAACAGGAGAGACAGGCCTGGAGGCCGCTGGTAAGTGTCTGGCGGGCGGGACTACACTGCCTGGGGGGTGTGTTTCTTTTGATTGTGCACGGTATATATTTTGTTTCACTGAGAGTGTCAGATTGATCCCTGAGGACGGGCAGTAGCCCGAAACATGTTGGAGCAATAAAGCACCTGTTTATTCACTTTGAAGTTCCTGAGAGTGCCGCCTGATCTATTCGCTTGTACACAGGACCTTTGGGTCCAGGGAGGAAGGCGCCGGGCAAGTACAGCGTGTAATCTTGAGGATTGCCGGGCAACAGTGGATTCTAGAAAGGAATTGGCAACCACGTGCATCCGGGCTGTTTCATTCCAGCCAAGGCACCCCATCACAGCATCTACAATCCTGTTACAAGGGAGAAACATTGTCCAGCGCAGTTTGGAACACAATACAGGACTGTAACTGTGTCGACAATTGTGTCAACCCTGTGAGTGCCAGTATCCAGCATTATGGAACAACCCATACCGGGTGTAAACCTTACACAGATCGATACTGGTGAGCGGTTCAGCTATTCGGACAGCGATGCCGACTTGATTGTGCAAGCTGCTGCAACACACACACAGACACCTGTTGTAGAGAATGATGAACTCTACAGAGATTGGTACTTCTTAAAGAAGAGGGAAGTGGACTACCAACTGCATGCTTCCACCTTAGCGGACTACTTTAAAGAAAAACAAATCCCGAGAGGATTTCGGGTGCGAAATGTCCCCACCATCGGCAGGCAGAACATCGCCTTTTGCAAACGTTGGGTGAGCATACTCAACAAATGCTCCATGGACTTATTGCTACTGGTGATCGACGAATCAACAAAAGAGCTAACAGCTACCCACACCAAATTGGAGGCATTCGAGTCGACACACGTGTCGACATTCACCAGTGACACCAGCACCGATTGGCAATTAAAGTTGAAAAACCAAATCGAGCAGTACCAAAAAGAACTTGTTAAGTACAAAATAGAGAAACCCAGGAAAGTGCAGGCGGATTATGAACAAAACCGCGTATACCAGTGGCTAAGTACAGCAGGGCCACAAAGCATGATCCCCAAGCGTCCACGCCGACGCCAACCACACAAGTATGTGGATTATGAAGAAACTAGCACATCTGCAAGCGAAATTGACCAGCAAGCTCCCTCCACATCCAAGCAGGCGGTCCCTTTAGGGATAATGACCCGGACGGGTCTCAAGCCAGCAGGAGGAAGAGAAGGCGGACGAGGCGCGGGCGGCAAGCCGAGAGGCAAGGCAAGCTGCAGAGGCAACCGCCACTAAAAGATTTGGTTTTTAACTTATCTAAGACCCCGCTAAGTGACCATGAAATCTCAGTACTTTCAAAAGGACTTACCTTTATTCCCAGCCACATCCCTAATAAATTTGAGTGGAGGGTTGACTGCTATGAATTTGGTCGGACCCTACGTCTCAAATAATTCTTTCATGATAAACCTACCAGTGGTCCCAGAGGAGAAGACATCCCTGCTCAGGTTCGGAGCCTTCAACCAAGATCGAAATTTGACCCCCAAGTAGCCAACGCCACAATAAAAACCTTCTCCCGCATGATGGAGTCGGCAGGAGAAGAATCTAAATTGGACTCCAGATTCATTAGCAACCTCTCTAAGCCAGAGAGGAATGCCTTGGCAGACCTGCAAAAAAGGCAGGATATAATCATACGCAAGGCAGATAAAGGTGGCTCAGTGGTCGTCCAAGATCTGACGGACTATGTACTAGAATGCCAGAGACAACTCGATGACACCAACATATATGAACTTTTACGTCAGGATCCTACTGGGACGTATAAAAGTGAGTTGGACAATCTGGTACAGTCGGCAATTAAAGACAAAATGATCTCAATTGAACTGGATGCAGCACTAATGAGTGATTTTACCATCATCCCCATGTTCTATACTTTGCCGAAAGTGCATAAGATGATGGAGAGGCCTCCTGGCAGGCCAATTATATCCACCAGGGGGTCTCTCTATCAACCTGTCTCCACGTACCTGGATGCACTTTTGAATCCCTGTGTACAATTGACTAAATCCTACCTGAAGGACACTAACATGCTATTGGAAAAATTGGATAATCTGGGCACATTGCCAGATAATTTATGGCCTTATTTTGGTTCATTCTTTCTGACAAAATCCTTCTTAGATGGACAAAACCATGTGCACTGCAGGGGGGGCAGATGTAACATGTGCAGAGAGAATTAGATTTGGGTGAGTAATTTTGTTTCTGTGCAGGGAAAATACTGACTGCTTTGTTTTTACACTGCAAGATCTCACTTTGAAGTAAAACCCCACCCAAATGTTTTTCTCTCTGCACATGTTACATCTGCCCCACCTGCAATGCACATGGTTTTGCCCATCTAAGAAGGACTTTGTCAGAAAGAATGAACCAAAGTAAGGCCCTTAATCATGTGTAGTGTCGATGTAGTGGGGTTATACACATGTATTCCCCACGAGGAGGGAATGAGAGCAGTACAAAATCTGTTGGGGTCTAGTCCAGCATACAAGGGGCCGGACAGAAAATTCTTCCTTGACCTTCTACATCTGGTACTGAATAGGAATTACTTCTATTTCAGTGGCCAGATGTATAGCCAACGGCAGGGCGTGGCGATGGGGTCCAATGTGGCCCCATCGTATGCCAACACATATATGAACGAGATTGACCAA
The DNA here is from genome assembly GCF_055691185.1 of Crinia signifera. Lineage (NCBI taxonomy): Eukaryota > Metazoa > Chordata > Amphibia > Anura > Myobatrachidae > Crinia > Crinia signifera. Next base: position 12,576,601 of record NC_139223.1, read on the forward strand.
CAACTCATCTTTCAAGCACCCCATGCAGACAAAGTGTTGCTTTATTTACGATATATTGCCGACCACCTGATTTTTTGGTTGGGTAGTGAGACTGAACTTGGACAGATATTGGATAAACATAATGCTAGCACATGTCCAGCCAAGTTCACCTACCAAATGAGCAGGGAGGTAATCAATTACCTAGATGTGAAGATCCGTATCCAGGATAGGAGAATTATTACATCCATCTATGTGAAAGAGACCGATCGCAATACATTATTGAGATATGAGAGTTGTCATCCAAAATCTCTGCGATACGGCCTCCCATATTCACAAATGCTGAGAATCAGGAGGATTACTAGTGATGAGGAGCAGGCCAAAAAAGATCTAGATGAGATGCAAATAAAATTTGAGCAGAGGGGGTATAAGAGGAATGACTTATGTAAAATAAAACAAAAAGTTCTGAATTTGCCCCGTAGTGCAGTCCTCAAAGCTACAAAAATGAAAAAAGCATTGGAGGACAGGATCCCGTGGGTCACACAGTATGCGGATGGTAGCAGCGAGGTGACCCAGAAAGTTAAAAACCTTTGGCCCCTGGTTTCCACTGATAGAGAATTGAAAAATTTAAAAAACTCCAAACTTATGCCAGCAGATAAGAGAGGAAAAAACCTAGCTGATATGCTGGTCAAAGTAGATGTGACTGAGCTTAAGAAGAAAGTGGCACCTGCCCACTTTATGACATGCCCTAAGGGCTGTTATAGATGTGTAGGATGTGTGACCTGCAGCTCAATGCTTGGGGGGAGTACTATCAGTCACCCACACAATGGCAGCAAAATTACCATCAAGCATTCGGTTACCTGTTCCACAAAATTCATTGTGTATGTTCTGTCCTGCCCATGTGGGTTATACTACGTGGGCAAGACGGAATGTCAATTTAAAGAACGCATAGCGAATCATCGCCATGCTATAAGGCAGGCACTGAGCTCTGGCAACAGTGAGCAACCGGTTGCCAGACATTGTGCCTTATTTAAACACAGTATAGCTAGTATCAGGTCAAAAATAATAGACCATATTCCACCTCCTAAAAGAGGAGGAAACAGAGGTAAGCTTCTGCTTCAAGCTGAGGCTAGGTGGATTTTCAGGCTTGACACAATTGCCCCTAGGGGCTTAAATGAACAGCATGGGCTACAAAGTTTTTTATAAATAAATCAATATTTATAGCCCATTACTAGAACACAGTACATTAGCAGGGGATGTGGATTATTAATTACTTATAAAAAGTTTTTTATGACATACTGTACCAAGAAAAAAATTGATCTTGCCCCTGTAACCTGTATTTTTTAATAACGTTTTTGTGTCTTTTACTATCTATGTATGTTTTTTTCACTCTAAGCTTTTATTGGCCATTTGGCCTCCTATATGGCTAATTTATTAGCCTCTTAATAATGCGTTTTGATATCACTTGAATTTATTGTAATATTTTTGTGTATTCTTTGTATTTGCCGAGTTGCGCACGCAGACAGTTGACAGCGGCATCCAAAGTGAGGCTTGGAACCCAGGAAGTCCGGAGCGTGTTGCGGGTCGGGGGGATGACGTCAGGGGAAGGAGCCGGAAGAGACGGCGTCCTCTGACATGCGCCCCATCGAGACGGCACCATGACTCCATGACAGAACGGGAGAGACAGGCCTGGAGGCCGCGGGTAAGTGTCTGGCGGGCGGGACTACACTGTGTGTTTCTTTTGATTGTGCACGGTATATATTTTGTTTCACTGAGAGTGTCAGATTGATCCCTGAGGACGGGCAGTAGCCCGAAACATGTTGGAGCAATAAAGCACCTGTTTATTCACTTTGAAGTTCCTGAGAGTGCCGCCTGATCTATTCGCTTATATATATATATATATATATATATATACTAGGTGATTCATCGCGCCCTACGGGCGCTCTTCACACCGTCGTAAGGGGCTGCGCCCCCTTAATTTGTGAACATTTGTATATGAGAAAGATGGTTAGAATTGTATGTAAGATGCCTGTATTGCAACTTGAGTTATAGGTGAAATGTGTTAAATAGAGAGTATATGATTTGGAAGGGGGTGTGTATTGTTTTGTTTAATTAAAAAGCGGTTACAGAGTAAGATGTACATTGATAGTGTGGATGGTACAGTGACATTTGTGGGTGTGGGGGGGGGGCTGTGTGTGCATGTTGTTTAGGTGCGTGTGTGTGCAATAGTATAGTAGGGTGTTTTTGAGTCAGCGGCTCCCCACTGGCGGAGGTCACGACACAGGAAAACAGGAGGCTGGGTTGTGATAGGGGTGTGTGGGCATAAGGGGGACTAAAGAGGAGGGTGGGAGATACTGTGCAGCTTCTGCCAGTGGGTGAGGGTCCAGCGTGGCAGTACAGGAGTACAGGATGGTGGCCCTTAGTCAGTGTCTCCTCCTGCTGGGTGGGAGTTAGGGTGCATGAGAGCAGGAGGCTGGGCTATGAGGCATGATAGGGGCATGTGGGCAACACAGCGTCAGCGACTCCCCAGTGGTGGAAGTTACAGTTCAGGAGAGCAAGAAGCTGGGTAGTGATAGGGGTGTGTGAGTATACGGGGGACTAAAGAGGGGCTTAGGGGTGCCGTGAATTGTGGGAGGGGCGTGGGGGGTGCCGTGAATCAAGGGAGGGAGGGGGCGCAGGTGTCCGCGAATCGCGGGAGAGGGTCCGCAAAGCGTGGGAGGGGGCGTGAATTGCGGGGGGGGGGTTTGCGAATTGCGGGAGGGGGGGTGTGCGGGGGGTGGCGTGAATCGTGGGAGGGGGCGTGAATCGTGGGGGGGGGTGTGCGGGGGGTCCGTGAATTGCGGGAGGGGGGGGCACGGGGCGCGATAAATCACCTAGTTGGTTATATATTCTTGTAGAAGGATGGTAGGATGTTGCTGTCATTTAGAATGCATTTACATAAACAGTTATAGTAGCAGTAAAAGATCTGACTTAAAACACCTACAGTAAAACAGAACAGGTGTTATATATTATACAAAGAATTGGTTGATGATGTGTAGGTTGATTTGCACATAGTTGTCACTAAAAAAGTTGCTACAAAAAAAATCAACACAGAAAGGTCAACACATGTAAATGTTGATATAAGTGTGGCACTTCATTGGTGTCCATGTCGACACATGAGAATGAATATGAAAACATTCAAAAAAGAAAAACAAATCTTCAAAAACTCATGTCAACCTTTTTCATTGTCGACCATAGCCGTGTCAGTGTTTTGCATGTGCCATTTAATCCTGGGGTTGCCGTAAATCGCGAGCGGGGGTGGGGGGGAGGAGGTGAGGTGTGTCCGCGAATCACGGGAGGAGGGGTCGTGGGTGGATGCCGTGAATTGCGGGAGGGGGGTTGCGGGGGGGGGGGGGTGTGAGTGCCGCAAAACGTGGTAGGGGGGGACGCGGGGGGTTGCAGTGAATCGTGGGAGGGTGGGTCGCAGGGGCGGGGGGTTGCCGCAATGACAGGGGGGGGAATCGCGGTAGGGGGGGTCGCGGGGGTGGGGGGTACCGCGAGGAAGGGGGGGCCTGGGGGGTTGGCACAAATCGCAGGAGGGGGTGTGTCACGGGGTGGGGGCGCAAATTGCGGGAGTCGCCGCGAACTGGGGGGGGGGTGCTGTGAATCACGGGAGGGGGGTCGCCGGGGGGTGCCGCGAATCGCCACAAGAAAAAATCAACACAGAAAGGTCAACACATGTAAATGTTGACATAAGTGTGGCATTTCATTGGTGTCCATGTCGACACATGAGAATGAATATGAAAACATTGAAAAAGTGAAAAATAAATCTTCAAAAACTCATGTCAACCTTTTTCATTGTCGACCATAGCCATGTCAGTGTTTTGCATGTGCCATTTAATCGTGGGGTTGCCGTGAATGGGGGAGAACACATTGCTCTGTTTCTGGACTTTCTTCTTAATTTATGGATTACCATCACCTGTGCTTAAACACCTTTCTTATCAATTACCCTGTTTAAAACAGGTGATGACAATCATAAATTAAGATGGAAGTCCACAAACAGAGCATTCTGTCCCTCCTGGAGAGGGTCATGTTGGGAGGTATGGAGGTGTGGGGCGCTCACCTGGTGTGTCTGGTGAGTAGCTGTGTCTTTGCTGTGTAACAGAGAGGCAGAGGGTGTCTGGCACTGTGTCTGTGGGCTCACTGGGCTGGTTCTCTGTCGTGTGAGTCAGTCATGTGAGTCAGAGGCTCCACCCAGCGTTACAGCTTCAGACACACTTTGAGTGACAGATGTAGCCAAATATATAAGATATATATATATATATATATATATATATATATAAACACACAGACACACATCATCTGACATTAGCCGGCATTAAATGAATATTAGTATGAGCTGCAGATTTACCTCAGTAGCTGCCATTACCTATAGATGAGGGGAAAGCAGGTAACGTGTGGTGTGAATGTACACCGACGTGGCTCCCATCCCCTGGAGAATGCTCTGCTGACTCTCGTTGTTTATGCTGCATCTATTCGGTTGGTTGATCTCACTCCTTGGCAACGGTCACTGCTGTGATCGAAACGTTGGAGATTGGAGTTTGAATAAGCTAAACAGATTTTTTCTTCCTTTATTTGATTGCTTATATCTTTTTTTGTGGAGAGTGCTTTTTTCTATTTTTGACAATAGGATAGCATATGTATATATGACAATAGGATAAGCATACAAGTTTATATATATATATATATAGAAAAAGAGCCTACCATAGGTAGGTAAGAACACTCGCCAAACCACAACTAAAGATACTCCTAGTTGTGGTTAAACATAAATGCAAAGTCAAAAATACACATAAGGTAGTTTAACCTGTTTCTTTCAGTCCATCTACCGACGTTTCGGTCAGCAACAGTGACCTTTGTCAAGGAATGGAAGTCAGGAGACAACAATGCTGCATAATAATCGGGAGACAACGGGGCCAAATCCCAGGAGAGAGGAGGCCACACGCTGCAAACCCCTGTGTCCGGCTATAAATACCTGAATCTAATGCGATGAATGGCGCCAATGCGTCATGCGTTTCCGGGCCTTGGAACGCAAGCCTTAGCTGCTTCCGGCCCTTGGAACGCACCTGCCGCACTTCCGGTATTTCCGGGAGTCGCGGCCAAGACAACTAAATGCAACAACAGAAGAACGAAGCAATGTGGAGACGGTGTCTGGGACAGTGGCACCGCAGCGGGTGCCTCCGTCACATCATCATCCAGTGACACCTTTGTAGAGATTAGCATGCGCCGCGCTCATAGACTAAATCAAGAGCTGCATTCAGATATACGGGACAATCATAGTAGCGTTCAGTAACCATGGTGACGGGGGCGGATCCACAGCGGGAATGTCCTCCCCCTCACCACTAAATCGTTAAAGGGATGTGTTTATCAGGTATAAGCCGGGCACTTGATCAGACTGGTCGGTGACCCACGGAGGACACCGCCATCACCAGTGAATTTGCAAATAAATACAAACAAATATAAACATAAATCTGCACACACATAAATGGGAACAATGCGGGTGAATGAACAAGTATAACAAATGGAGACATGGGAATAGATTCACAATCCAGCAGCAGCAGCTGCCGACTCGTTGGTTCATACAGCTGAGTGTGTCAACGATGAAAGGGTGGGTGCTGAATAGTGGTTTGTATGTTGAGTTTACGTTGTTTAAATAGATTAGAAAGAGATTAACAATATTTTAATCAGATTGAAATGTTCATAGTTAATCGGTGTCATGTCTACTCTAATAAACTTTGTAAAACACCAAAGGAGAGCTTATTGTGGTTTTTACTTCTTACTTGAGATTATGTTATCTAATTATGATTTTTGTGCACAAAAAAATTTTTTTGTTAGTTTTTTGTAAAATTTTATTGTTTTTTATTGTTCATTTATCACTTTTATAATTTTTATTAATTAATTTTTATTTAATGGTTTTATATTTTTATATTTTTGTTTTTTAATTAATTATTTGTTTCAATTAAGTGCTTTTAATGTGGTATTTTTGGTGTGTGTATATATGTAGGTGGGAGTACATCAGCCATTCCTATGATGTTGAATCACTAAGAAGACCAGGAGAACCGGACGCTACCCCGGTCACACAGCAAGAAAAACTAGAAAACATGCTTGAGTTAAAGTGCGTATCCCAACATGCCCAGGTGAACATCAAATAACATTTTACCCATTGGTAAACAATCACCAATAATACCAAATGATATCAAATGTAGGATGATGCATAATCAATAATCATCAATCAATGGTCCTGCCAAGCGGCCACACAAGGAGCAATTGGACTTGGCATCTCTATTGGCCGGTGTCGACTGGACGCACCGAGCCCACCTGACTCACGTGTCAGTGACACCACAAGCCACACTGTAGAGCAACAAATGACTCAGGGATGTTGACCCTCAGGATCGACGTTCAAGAACCAATTTGACAGTGTCAGACCATTTTGACACCAGTGGATACAGTTCACTGGCGTATATGACATGGGGAACCCTCCCCAAGTTGAACTGTCAAGCTAGCGCAAAAAAATTGAAAAAGAGTTAGTTTCGTTCAAACCCCGGGGTGCTAGAGTGTCTAGTCGGTAAAAACCACAATAAGCTCTCCTTTGGTGTTTTACAAAGTTTATTAGAGTAGACATGACACCGATTAACTATGAACATTTCAATCTGATTAAAATATTGTTAATCTCTTTCTAATCTATTTAAACAACGTAAACTCAACATACAAACCACTATTCAGCACCCACCCTTTCATCGTTGACACACTCAGCTGTATGAACCAACGAGTCGGCAGCTGCTGCTGCTGGATTGTGAATCTATTCCCATGTCTCCATTTGTTATACTTGTTCATTCACCCGCATTGTTCCCATTTATGTGTGTGCAGATTTATGTTTATATTTGTTTGTATTTATTTGCAAATTCACTGGTGATGGCGGTGTCCTCCGTGGGTCACCGACCAGTCTGATCAAGTGCCCGGCTTATACCTGATAAACACATCCCTTTAACGATTTAGTGGTGAGGGGGAGGACATTCCCGCTGTGGATCCGCCCCCGTCACCATGGTTACTGAACGCTACTATGATTGTCCCGTATATCTGAATGCAGCTCTTGATTTAGTCTATGAGCGCGGCGCATGCTAATCTCTACAAAGGTGTCACTGGATGATGATGTGACGGAGGCACCCGCTGCGGTGCCACTGTCCCAGACACCGTCTCCACATTGCTTCGTTCTTCTGTTGTTGCATTTAGTTGTCTTGGCCGCGACTCCCGGAAATACCGGAAGTGCGGCAGGTGCGTTCCAAGGGCCGGAAGCAGCTAAGGCTTGCGTTCCAAGGCCCGGAAACGCATGACGCATTGGCGCCATTCATCGCATTAGATTCAGGTATTTATAGCCGGACACAGGGGTTTGCAGCGTGTGGCCTCCTCTCTCCTGGGATTTGGCCCCGTTGTCTCCCGATTATTATGCAGCATTGTTGTCTCCTGACTTCCATTCCTTGACAAAGGTCACTGTTGCTGACCGAAACGTCGGTAGATGGACTGAAAGAAACAGGTTAAACTACCTTATGTGTATTTTTGACTTTGCATTTATGTTTAACCACAACTAGGAGTATCTTTAGTTGTGGTTTGGCGAGTGTTCTTACCTACCTATGGTAGGCTCTTTTTCTGTAAATGGACACAGGCATAGCCTGCGGTCCTTAAAGAACACCCCAAGGTTGCTTTATTAGAAAATTGTGCGAGTGCAGGCTTTTTGTGGATCTTTATATATATATATATATATATATATATATATATATATATATATATATATATATATATATATATATATAGATATAGATATATATAGATATATATAGCCAGGTAAGTATCCAGGATACAACAGGGCGGCACTCGAACTGATTTCACTCAGGAATAACTGCAGACCGACAACTGCATAAGGTCTGACGTTTTGGTAGTTTTGAGTTTAAGTTTTTTATTTTTCAATAAATGATTTACTGAGATCAATTACAAATGGTTAATTTTACAAAGATTAACAACAAGACCTCATCACAGTGAGGCATGATTATGACATAACAGTGAACCATGTGTGAGTCGTAGGCTGAAACACATATACATAGAATGGAAGCCAGCGAAGCATGTAAGTATCTAGGAGACGTGTTCATCACTACATTCAAGGCTGCGCGTATTACATTTTAGCAGCAGATATACTTTGTTAACAGGTAATACTCAATCACTTTAAAGTCGGAACAAAAAGGAACTGGATATATTTAGTATCTGAAACCAATATCTATTGTTAAGAGAGGGGGGGAGACAGTTTGAAACAAGAGGGTAATAGGGGAGGGGTAGAAGAGGGAGGGGGGGGGAGGGGGGGGATCAACCATCACAGTAGGCATTATTGTTGAAGGGAGTGACATATACGTGTGCATGGATTTATTTAGTGTGTCATCCTAACAGTCGTGAAAACATTAGTCGCTTTGGGGGGACTGGGTTGGTGATTTATGACTTGGTTTTATGGTAGGTGGCGGGTAAGTGGATCTTCATCAGTTGATATCAAATTCAGCGCCATCTTCTTCTGAGGTTCCGAGATCATCTTCAGATAAGGGGACCATTTCTTGAGAATGGACATGGGGGAGGGGGAGTTTGATAGCAATAATGAGCGTTTGTCAAATAAGAGAATTTGATAGAGTCTGGAGTGAAGCTCAGTCAACGTCGGAGAAGCCGGGGTTATCCAGTGTGTCAAAATGAGCTTTTTTGCTAGAGTGAATATTAATGTAAGTAGAGGGATGTGCTTGGAGCAGTTAAATACAGAGGTCCAGTGGTCAAAGCACAGGCATAGGGCTACCTGGGGATCAAGAGGGAGGTGGGTGCCATACATGGAATTGATGAAATTCATTACTTTCCTCCAAAATTTCAATATCTTGGAGCAGCTCCATAAGCAGTGGTAAAGTTTCGCGTCCATCATGCCACATTTTGGGCATCGACCAGTAGCATCTGGGGACATGTGTTTGGATTGGGCAGGGGCGATGTATAATCTATGAATAGTTTTAAAGTGTACTTCTTGTAAGTATGAGGACTGTAGTTGTTTCATCGTAGAGGGGATTGCTGAAATTAGTAGACGCGGGTCGGTGAGGTCTGGGATGTCAACTGACCAGGCGAGTGTAGAGGAGGTTGGGTTTGTGGGGGTAATGTGGGACAAGAGAATGTCATAAAGGTGTTTCATTTTGACAGTGTGGTTGTGATAGAGCATAAATATGGGTATAAGGGGGTCTGTGTCCTGTATAGCTATCATTTTAGGTCTGATTGTGTCTAGGAAATGTCTGGCTTGCAAATACATGAAGAACTGATTATTGGGGAGATCATACGTAGTTTTTAGAGAGTCAAAGGATAGTGTGATTCCTCCTGGGTCAAACATTTTGGTGGCCAAGTCTAATCCTTTGCGTTTCCAGGCGAGGTATTGGACATTTTGTAAGGAAGGTCGAAAGGAGGGGTTGCCCCATAATGGAATGTAGGGTGTTATTGAGTGGTGTCTGTGGAGGAAGGTGTTGATTTTGATCCAGGCTTCATAAATGCCACTAAATAATACATGCTCTCTAATGTGAGGGGGGATAAGTTTTCCGGGGGTATGGAGTAGTGCAGAGGGTGAGAACGGAGCAAATAGCTTTGCTTCAAGTTCAATATTGGTGTATGTGGAGGAGGATGTTAACCAATCTGAGATTATACGAAAGTGGGCAGACCACGAATATAGCTGGATATTTGGTATGCAAAGTCCTCCATCTGATTTGTTTAGCGTGAGTTTGTGTATAGCCATACGGGCTCTCTTGCCATTCCACAGAAATTTAGACATGAGTCTATTTATTGTTAGAATGTCAGTTTTGGGGACAGAGCACGGAAGGAGTTGTAGGAGGTACAATATCTTCGGGAAAATGACAGATTTTAGGACTGTGGCTCTACCTAGGAGAGATATGGGTAATTTGTTCCATTGCTCCAATTGCGTTTTAATGGAGGATAGTATGGGTGTGAAGTTTATTTTATATAGGGTGTGGAGCTTTTGGGGGATGAGCACTCCCAGATACTTTAGGCTGGTATGTTGTAGTTTAAACTGGGACAGGGTTGGATGGGACATTAGGTCAGGGGTGATGGGAGATAGCGGGAGGATCTCAGACTTAGTGATGTTAATTTTGTAACCTGATATAGGGCCATATGAGGAGATAATTTCCATGATCGCTGGGACAGAGGTGAGAGGGTTAGAGACTAGCAGGATCATGTCGTCCGCGAAGAGTGCGAGTTTTAGTTCTGTTGCACTGACCATGATCCCTGTGTATTTGGTAGATGCTCTAAGTGCCATAGCTAAAGGTACCAGGGCGATTGCGAAGAGGAGGGGGGAGAGGGGGCAGCCCTGTCTAGTTCCTCTCGTAATCGGGAAAGGGGGGGATAAGAATCCGTTACAGGCTATTTGGGATGATGATGAATTATATAGTGTCTGGAGGAATGATATGAATCGGGGGGGGGGGGAGACCAAATTTCGACAAAAAAAAGATGTGGCCATAGGACAAGGTCAAACGCCTTTTCTGCGTCAAGGGATAAAATTAAATTTAAGAGAGGGGAGGTAGAAGGTTGACTTTGGGTTTGGATCGCAGCTAGAATTTTTCGTATGTTTTTAACGGGGTATCTACCTGATATGAAGCCTGCTTGGTCTGGGTGTATGATATGGGGGAGAATGAGGGCTAATCTATCTGCTAAAATTTTAGTCAGGAGTTTATAGTCACAGTTGAGTAGGGATATCGGACGATAAGATCCAGGGTGCGATAAATCCCTGCCTGCCTTGGGTAATACCTTTATTATGGCCGAATTAAAGTGAAATGGAGTTTCATTGTTTTGTAATATGTAATTAAATACTGAGACTAGTATTAGGGCCATTTTGTCTATATGGGTGCGGTAAAAATCTCCAGTGTATCCATCAGGGCCTGGGGCTTTTGCTGGTTTTAGATGCTTAATTGCTTTCGTTACTTCCTCTAAGGTGATGGGAGTCACTAAGTTTTCTAGAAGCTGTTGTGGGGGTTGAGGATAGTTCAGGGAGGACCAGGGGTCAGGATCGGATGAGATAGAAGGGCCAATTATAGTGGAAGTGGGCTGGGAGAGGGATTCGTTGTATATTGAGGAGTAGAATTGAGCCATAATGCGAGAGATCTGGGCATTTGAAGTAGTCAGTGTACCATCTGGGAGCTTAAGTGGGTGGACTATCATGGGGGCTCTGGAGGAATTAAGGATGTTGGTTAGAAGCTTGCTTGTCTTGTTGCCAAACTTATGGTACTTATAGTTGGCTGAGAATTGGATTTTGTCCACCATGTTTTGCAAAGTTTCATCTACAAGTGCTTTATCCTGTAAATATTTGGTTTTATGAGCTGGGGATGGGTGAGTCGTGTACGTTGAGTAAGAGTTGGTGAGTGCTTCCTGTTGGGAGAGGTAGGACTTAGTGTACTGTTTTTTTAGGGAGGTTTCAAATGTAATTATAGCTCCTCGGAGAACCGCCTTAGCCGACATCCAGTAGATAGCTGGGTTTTCGGACAGTGTGTGTAGGTTATGTGTGTCAAAATCCTGCCAGGTTTCTAAGAGAAAGGTTTGGAATTTGGGGGAGTGGATGAGGTGTGTTGGGAAGCGCCAGGATTTGTAGGTGGAAGATTCTTTGGATATTTTCAGCGAGATGGAAATAAGGGCATGGTCTGATAATATGATAGGGTGTATTTGGGAGTCACTAAGTTGGGAGAATAGGGAGATAGATATGCAAATGAAGTCTATACGAGAAAAGGTCTTGTGGGCTGCAGAGATGCATGTATATCGGATGGAGTGCTCTCCATGAGTCAACAAGTTGCAGGGAGTTAAGTATGAACGGGACGCCTAGATTAGGTAATTTTCTGTTGTGGCTGGATGTATTAGATCTATCTAGGATAGGGTGGGAGGTGAGATTAAAGTCACCACATAGAATTAGTGAGGTCGATGCGTGTGGCATGAGGAGGCTTATAATCTTCTTGTAAAAGGGTTTGGAATAGATGTTCGGAGCGTAAATCGAACACAGGGTATAGTCTGTGCCTTGGATTGAGCATTGTACTACTAGATATCTGCCCTCTGGGTCTGGGGTAATCGAGTTGACTGATATTTGGAGCGATTTTGATGCTAAAATAACAATGCCCCTTGCTTTGCTATTGTATGGTGCCGAGGCAATTACTGACCACTGGAACATCTGCAGTTTGGTAATTTCAGAGGGGAGGAGGTGAGTCTCTTGAAGACAGACAATATCAAGAGCTTGTTTGCGTAAATATAAGAGTACTTTCCTGCATTTTACTGGAGAATGGAATCCTCCGACGTTGAAAGAGCCCAACCTGAGGTCAGTCATATAGGAATGGGAGAAAGATCCATCTGGTTTTCATCAGTGGGTTTGCGGCGTATACTGCGTGGTCTGGGCTGGGAAAGGGAGGGTGAAAGGAAAGTGGGGGAAAGGGAGACAAAACAACACAAGACATAGAACCTGTGGAACATAGGAAAGTTAGTACGATCAACATACTATACTCCTTTGAGCCAAAATGGGCATTCCGGGAACAGTAATAGTGAAACATTTCAATATAATACGTCTAGTAATAGTGTCAAATTTCTTATAAAACTCGGTGAGGTAATAGCTAACGGTACACTGCAAGCTTGTGACCCATTTGTGTCCTGGGTCTTCATCTTAGCTAGGCTTTTGAAAGATATAAAAAAAACAACAACTAAGGAGAAGCCTCCTAACAGGGTAAGGTTAGGGGAGGGGGGGGGGGAAAGTGTGGAATGGGGGGGGGGGGGGAGAGAGAGAGTGAGGAGAGTATAATTTGGCAACCATATGTCTAATTCTTCCTGCACAAACATTGTGGAAATTAACCAGAAGTGTCTAGGTAGAGATTTGAGCAATAAAGGATGTTAGTGTATAGAGAGTGCGGAGTTACTCATTCAGGGTATACAAGTTATTAAGGGTATTCAGGATTAGTTGAGGAGTTAGACGGTCTGTACAATACTGTACTAGTGATATGTCCCTGGATGGTCAGCGGTGAGACATGAGGTGGGATCAGCAATCAGGGGGTTATTCAGGGTGATCCGTGATGTCTGCAGTATCTGGGTGGAAGTGCTCTTTGAGGAATTCACGTGCGTCTTCGGGCGTAGAGAAATCGTAGTGGGTGTCGTTCAGGAAGATCCTCAATCTCGCTGGGTACATTAGGGCAAATCTGTGCTTTTCTGCTACCAGCGCCGAGCAGATGGGGGAGAAGGCTCTGCGTGCTTTCGATAATTCTACTGAAAAGTCTTGGAATAGTCTCAGGACATTACCCTCCCATTTCAGGGTTTGTACTTTGCGGGACGCTTTCCAGAAAGAGAGCTTATGTACGTAGCTGAGGCATTTAAATAGGACCGCCCGCGCTCGTTTGTCGTGTGGCTTTGGTGGAGGACCCACCCTGTGTACCCGTTCTACTACAAGGCTTTTACATTCCTCCTGGATGCCCAGCAATTGGGGCAGGGTAGTGGTGACAAATGATTCTAATTCAGGGCCTTTAACAGTTTCAGTCAATCCCACCACTCTAATGTTATTACGCCGGGATCTGTTTTCGGCGTCATCTATTCTGTTCCAGAGTTGGTAGTTCTCCTTCTGGAGCCTCAGAATGTCTTTTTGAGCAATGTGTAAGTCATGGGAGATAGCTCCTATGTTTTGTTCATTCTCTGTTACCCTCCCCGTCAGATGTTGTAGCTGTTGGGTTATCTCTGTAACCGCCTTGTTGAGAAGTGGTGTCATGGCTGCGGATATGACATCCACTATGTCTCTATAAGTAACTACAGCCTCAGGGTCGCGGGGTACCTGTGTGTTGCCTGGAGCTTCAAGGGTGCCAGCAGTTTTCTTAGACGCTGGAGGTTGCGGTGCTGAGCCCGGAGCCGGCGCCATCTTGGATTCAGCGCGGCGTTTCTCCTGTCGCGGCGTGTGCGCCTGGGTGAGGCTGCCGCTGGCTAAAAGCTTCTCCATCTAGGTCAGGGGAGTGTTAGGAAGCCTCCGGTGTCAGTAGTGAAGCGGGGGGTTGCCCGGAAAGTTGACGGTGAGCGGGTCAGTAAGCGGAGCTGTGCGCTCACACTGCTGCTTGCATGACACCGGAACCGGAAGCTTATTTTTCATTTTAAGAATATTTTCATATTCATTCTCATGTGTCGACATGGTCACCAATGAAGTGCCACACTTATGTCAACATTTAATGTGTTGACCTTTCTGTGTTGATTTTCTCTTGTGGCGATTTGCGGCACCCCAGCGACCCCCTCCCGCAATTCGCGGTACCCCCCGCGCGACCCCCCCTCCCACGATTCGCATCACCCACCCCCACGACCCCCCCTCCCGCAATTCGCGGCACCCCCCGCGACCCCCCCCGCGCGCAATTCGCAGACACCCCCCACCTCCCTCCCCCCCCTATTCACGGCAACCACACGATTAAATGGCACATGCAAAACACTGACATGGCTATGGTCGACAATGAAAAAGGTTGACATGAGTTTTTGAAGATTTATTGGTACTTGTGTATTTTGGCGGCGCCTCCGATGTCCGTCGTACGATGAACGGATCGCATCGCATGCCATGCACCCGATGGCATGCGATGCGACGCGATTTTGACCCCCTATACGATCAAAAATCGTATAAGCACCCTAAAGGGTGCTTTTGAGCACCCTAATGGGTGCTTACAATGTTAAATGCACCCCCACGCCACCCCCCCCACACTATAAACGTGAACCCGAAGCAAGGCGAGCGCAGCGAGCCCCGCGAGGGGCGTCGGTACGCGTCCTACAACCTTTTCATACCCCCACTATCCACGTCGGCGCGGAGTTGATCTTACATAGTCTGGTGAGCGCAGTGAGCCACCGAGCCCGGAGCGTGGTGAGCGCAGCGAGCCCTGCGAGGGGGTGCGTTATACCTGTAAACTAATGCACATCCCCTCGTGGGGCTCTCTGCGCTCGCCACACTTCGGGTTCGGTGGCTCACTGCGCTCGCCACACTATATAGTGGGAGTATGAAAAGGTCGTAGGATGCGTACCGCCGCCCCTTGCAGCCTCGCTGCGCTCGCCACGCTTCGGGTTGGCGTTCATCGTGGGGTGGCGTTAACAATGGGGGGGCATTTGACCCATCAGGGTGGGCATACAATGAAAATTGGGGTCTAGGGGGGCATTTAACATTGGGTCCAATGTAAAATCGGGTCTCAGGGACCATTTTACATTGGTTCCAATGTAAAAATTGGGTCGATCGCGCCGATCGCATCGCATGCGATTTGGTTGCATGCGATGCGATCAACGCGATTTTTTCGGACCCGATGGATACAATTAAAATCGTTGGCGACGTGCTAGGAAACAAGTACCGTTGCTACTACTGTGGGTGCTATGTGCTTAAGCGTTGCTACTCCTGTGTGCGCTATGTGTATAAGCGTTGCTATTCCTGTGTGCGCTATGTGTAAAAGGGTTGCTATTCCTGTGTGCAATATAGGGGTTATTCTAGTTCACTCTTTCTGACAAAATCCTTCTTAGATGGACAAAACCATGTGCACTGCAGGGGGGCAGATGTAAAATATGCAGAGAGAATTAGATTTGGGTGAGTTATTTTGTTTCTGTGCAGGGAAAATACTGACTGCTTTATTTTTACACTGCAATATAGATCTCACTTTGAAGTAAAACCCCACCCAAATCTAATTCTCTCTGCACAAGTAACATCTACCCCACCTGCAGTGCACATGGTTTTGTCCATCTAAGAAGGATTTTGTCAGAAAGAGTGAACTAGAATAAGGCCCTATGTGCAGAAGTGTTGCTACTCCTGCAAACACTATGTTCATAACCGTTGCTACTCCTGCCAGTGCTGTGTGCATAAGTGTTGCTACTCCTGTGTGCGTTATGTGCATTAGCATTGCTAATCCTGCGGGTGCCATGTTCATAAGCGTTGCTACTCCTGTGTGCACTATGTGCAGAAGTTACTCTACTCTTGCAGGTGCTACAGTATGTGTGTAAATGGTGCTATTCCTGTTGGCATTGTGAGCGTAAAGGTGCTACTCCTGTGTGCGCTATGTGCATAAGCGTTGCTAATCCTGCGGTTGCTATGTTCATAAGCGTTGCTAATCCTGCGGGTGCTATGTACAGAAGTGTTGCTACTCTTGCAATTGCTATGTGCGTAAATGGTACTACTCCTCTGTGCGCTATGTGCAGAAGCAGGGCCGGCGCTACCCGCTCAGCAAAGCCTGCAAAGCAGGTAGGCGCCGGACCTGAGAGGCACTCCCTGCTCCCCGCCGAGTGACAGCTTTAGGGGGCACCTGTTTCATTAATTGTCCCCAGATGCTTTAAAGTAGAGTCCACCGCATCTCTACCTTTTTCACATGACAGCGGCACGGGCACCTTCCCTTGCTGCCCGCACACTCACTTTTTATCCTCTCCCGGCGGCTCCTCAGTCAGGCATGCAGCACAATGCAGCCTACAGAGCGCCAAACCTAGGACACAGCGGGGGGAGCGCCGATCAGCATCAGTGTGGAGCTTCCCCTCTGTGTCCTAGGCTCAGCGCTCTGCAGGCTGCACTGTGCAATGTGCCTGACTGAGGAGCCGCCGAGTTAGGAGAATAGAAACAGTGAGTGTGCAGGGAAGCAAGGGAAGGTGCCGGTGCTGCTGTCCCTGCATGAGAAAGAGGTAGAGCGGCGGTGGACTCTGTGTGCACTGTGCAGGAGGTTGACGCAGTGTCGCTGTCACTGCTTGCGGAGGAGGGAGAGCAGCTGTGGACTCTACTATTAAAGCAGGGCGTACAAGAAGGGTGGAGATCTGCGGCAAGGCATCACTGCTGGACCCCTGGTAGGTCTCTGTCCCTGCATCCCCCCCCCTGGTCCCTGTGGCCCCCCAGTCCTTGTCCCTGCGCCTCCCCCCTGGTCCCTGCATCCTACCCTACTCCTGCATCTTCCTGGTTCCTGTGTCCCCCTAGTCTTTGTTCCTGCGTCCCCCCAGTCCTTTATCTTCCCCCGGTCCCTGTCCCTGCGTCATCCCCTGGTCACTGTCCCTGCGTCATCCGACGGTCCATATCCCTGTGTCATTAAGCGGTCCCTGTCCCTGCGTCCCCCCCGGGTCCCTGTGTCCCCTCCGGTCCCAGTCTCTGTCTCCCCCCTGTCCCTGCATCCCCCGGTCCCCGTCCCTTCATCCCCCCTGTCCCTGCATCCCCCCTGCCCTGATCCCTGCCTCCCCACGGTCCCTGTGTCCCCAAATTATATGTAAAGTATGGCTCAATCCGTGTGGCAAAACGTGAATTTTTTTTTAGATCCATGTAGCATAACATAAATTTTATCTCAATCTGGGTGGCATGATCTACATTTTGGCTTAATCTGGGTGGCATGATGTGAATTTTAGCTCAATCTGGATGGGATGATGTGAATTTTGGCTCAAACTGGGTGGCATGATGTTAATTTTGGCTCAATCTGGGTGGAATAATGTGAATTTTTGCTCAATCTGGGTGGCATAACGTGAATCTTGGCTCAGTCCGGGAGGCATGATGTGAATTTTGTCTCAATCTAGGTGGCATAACGTGAATTTTGGCTGTCGGGGTGGCATAACGTGAATTTTAGCTCAGTCCGGGGGGCATGATGTAAATTTTGGCTCAGTCCGGGGGGCATGATGTGAATGTTGGCTCAATCTGGGTGGCATGATGTTAATTTTGGCTCAATCTGGGTGGAATAATGTGAATTTTTGCTCAATCTGAGTGGCATAACGTGAATTTTGGCTCAGTCCGGGTGGCATGATGTGAATTTTGGCTCAATCTGGGTGGCATGAAGTGAATGTTGGCACTTTCGTTGTGGCATAAAGGTGCCCATACACAGAGCGGTCCTGTTTTGTGAGGTGCTAAGCGGTCCCCCACATCGCAAAGCACAATAAGTATGCTGAACGTACTTTTTGAACTAGATCGCACCGCATCTATGTCAGAATGACACTGCTTTAGCGCATCACATATGTTTTAACTAGATGCAACGCAATCTAGTTCAAAATGCACGGAGCACATCGCTCCATGTATGGGCACCTTAACGTGAATGTTTGCCATCCGGGTTGTATAATGTGATTTTTGACTAAATTTATTAGAATTTTGGCTCATTGTGTGTCGCATAATGTTTAAGGGGCAAGTATTATGGGGTCTGCTATTGTGTTTTATAATGTGTATTAGAGGTATATGGTGTGGCACACTACACTCAAGAACATGCCCCTTTAAGGTGGCCACGCTATTTTTCTGGAGCGCGCCTTCGCCATGCGCATAGCAACATCCTTCACTTTTCCATACCCCCCTTTCAAGTTTCCACTTCAACCCCTGGTGGACATTGTGTGTAACTTGCACTACTCTGGTTGTTATGTGTAAGCCACATTACTATGGGCATTATATGTAAAAGGAACTATTACTGTTGGTATTATATATAAGGGGAACTATTGTGTTGCATAATGTGTATAAGGGACACAAGTGTGTGATGTAATGTAACACTAACACTACATACAGTGTAATATGAATAAGATTATGCTACTGTGTGCTGTAATGTGAAAAAACACTCATTGTGAGAACATACTCCCTTTTTTATTGTGTGTACCTCAAGTATGCACTGTCTCTATGATAAGGTATGGGAGGGATGGCACATTTTTATAGTTTGCAGGAGGGCGCCCAACACCCTAGCATTGGCCCTGTGCAGAAGCGTTGCTATTCCTGTGTGTGCTGTTTGCATAAGCGTTGCTATTCCTGTATGCACTATGTATTTGCGTAAGCGTTGCTACTCCTGCGGGTGCTATCTGAAGAATCATTTCTTCTCCTGTGTGCGCTATGTGCAGAAGCATTGCTACTCCTGTGTGCGCTATGTGCAGAAGCATTGCTACTCCTGTGTGCGCTATGTGCAGAAGCATTGCTACTCCTGTGTGCGCTATGTGCAGAAGCATTGCTACTCCTGTGTGCGCTATGTGCAGAAGCATTGCTACTCCTGTGTGCGCTATGTGCAGAAGCATTGCTACTCCTGTGTGCGCTATGTGCAGAAGCATTGCTACTCCTGTGTGCGCTATGTGCAGAAGCATTGCTACTCCTGTGTGCGCTATGTGCAAAAGCATTGCTACTCCTGTGTGCGCTATGTGCAGAAGCATTGCTACTCCTGTGTGCGCTATGTGCAGAAGCATTGCTACTACTGTGTGCGCTATGTGCAGAAGCATTGCTACTACTGTGTGCGCTATGTGCAGAAGCATTGCTACTCCTGTGTGCGCTATGTGCAGAAGCATTGCTACTCCTGTGTGCGCTATGTGCAAAAGCATTGCTACTCCTGTGTGCGCTATGTGCAGAAGCATTGCTACTCCTGTGTGCGCTATGTGCAGAAGCATTGCTACTACTGTGTGCGCTATGTGCAGAAGCATTGCTACTCCTGTGCGCGCTATGTGCAGAAGCATTGCTACTCCTGTGTGCGCTATGTGCAGAAGCATTGCTACTCCTGTGTGCGCTATGTGCAGAAGCTAATCTACTCTTGCAGGTGCTACAGTATGTGTGTAAATGGTGCTACTCCTGTTGGCATTGTGAGTGTAAAGGTGCTACTCCTGCGGACATTATTTGCGTAAGCGGCACTACTACTGCGGGCATTATGGGGCTGACTCGGTGAGTTGCGAGCTGCCTGTGAATGGCTCTGCAACTATGCAAGTCACCGAAGCTGTTCACAAAAGGCACCTGCACATGCACATAAAAGACCATACACATGCACAGTCCCCCATCCACCGGAAAGGGTCCAAATTTGCCCTGTTTTGAGGGAATTAGAATCACCCCCATGTGCATAGGTGGCAATACTCAAGTGGGCAATATGGGGGTGATTCTGATTGACTCGCTGCTTAGTGAGCCATGTAACTTTGCTTGCATGAATTCCGACCCCCCGCTGCTGTTTCTCCTCACAACCATGCAATGGAGTGTATAAAGACACATCCGCTTGCATGCCGCAACTGCAGGAGAAATCATTTGATGGTCCCCGAACATCGAATGGATTTCTCCTGCCTTCGCAAATAAAAGTCAGTCTCAACTGACTTTTATTTGCAGGCGCCGGGATGAGAACATGGATTAACGGCTGATGTCATGTGACACCAGCTGCCCCGCCCCTGGCAGGCATTGGCCAGTCTGCTTAACCATGGGAACGCATAGCGTTTTCATGGGGATGCCAGGCATTTTCATGGGAACGTCCATAAAAGGTTGGGCGTTCCCATGGCTCAGCGGTACCGCTGTCCCAGTCCCTCCCTCCACTCTGCGAACTGCCCGCCGAGTGAGCAACATGCCGTGGCCATTCGCAGTCGGGGTTTGCGCATGTGCAAACCCCAACTATCGGGGCAGTGGCCGTATTCGGATCACTAGCGATCTAGAATTGGCCCCTATGTGCGTAAGCGGAATTACTATTGTGGGCATTATGTGTGTAGGTGGCGATACTCGTGTAGGTATTGCATGCATAGACAGTGCAGAGTTGTGTGTGTAAGTGGTGCTAGTCCTGTGGGCATTGTGTGCGTAAGCGGTGCTAGTCCTGTGGGCATTGTGTGCGTAAGCGGTGCTAGTCCTGTGGGCATTGTGTGCGTAAGCGGTGCTAGTCCTGTGGGCATTGTGTGCGTAAGCGGTGCTAGTCCTGTGGGCATTGTGTGCGTAAGCGGTGCTAGTCCTGTGGGCATTGTGTGCGTAAGCGGTGCTAGTCCTGTGGGCATTGTGTGCGTAAGCGGTGCTAGTCCTGTGGGCATTGTGTGCGTAAGCGGTGATAGTCCTGTGGGCATTGTGTGCGTAAGCGGTGCTAGTCCTGTGGGCATTGTGTGCGTAAGCGGTGCTAGTCCTGTGGGCATTGTGTGCGTAAGCGGTGCTAGTCCTGTGGGCATTGTGTGCGTAAGCGGTGCTAGTCCTGTGGGCATTGTGTGCGTAAGCGGTGCTAGTCCTGTGGGCATTGTGTGCGTAAGCGGTGCTAGTCCTGTGGGCATTGTGTGCGTAAGCGGTGCTAGTCCTGTGGGCATTGTGTGCGTAAGCGGTGCTAGTCCTGTGGGCATTGTGTGCGTAAGCGGTGCTAGTCCTGTGGGCATTGTGTGCGTAAGCGGTGCTAGTCCTGTGGGCTTTGTGTGCGTAAGCGGTGCTAGTCCTGTGGGCATTGTGTGCGTAAGCGGTGCTAGTCCTGTGGGCATTGTGTGCGTAAGCGGTGCTAGTCCTGTGGGCATTGTGTGCGTAAGCGGTGCTAGTCCTGTGGGCATTGTGTGCGTAAGCGGTGCTAGTCCTGTGGGCATTGTGTGCGTAAGCGGTGCTAGTCCTGTGGGCATTGTGTGCGTAAGCGGTGCTAGTCCTGTGGGCATTGTGTGCGTAAGCGGTGCTAGTCCTGTGGGCATTGTGTGCGTAAGCGGTGCTAGTCCTGTGGGCATTGTGTGCCTAAGCGGTGCTAGTCCTGTGGGCATTGTGTGCCTAAGCGGTGCTAGTCCTGTGGGCATTGTGTGCCTAAGCGGTGCTAGTCCTGTGGGCATTGTGTGCCTAAGCGGTGCTAGTCCTGTGGGCATTGTGTGCGTAAGCGGTGCTAGTCCTGTGGGCTTTGTGTGCGTAAGCGGTGCTAGTCCTGTGGGCATTGTGTGCGTAAGCGGTGCTAGTCCTGTGGGCATTGTGTGCGTAAGCGGTGCTAGTCCTGTGGGCATTGTGTGCGTAAGCGGTGCTAGTCCTGTGGGCATTGTGTGCGTAAGCGGTGCTAGTCCTGTGGGCATTGTGTGCGTAAGCGGTGCTAGTCCTGTGGGCATTGTGTGCGTAAGCGGTGCTAGTCCTGTGGGCATTGTGTGCGTAAGCGGTGCTAGTCCTGTGGGCATTGTGTGCGTAAGCGGTGCTAGTCCTGTGGGCATTGTGTGCGTAAGCGGTGCTAGTCCTGTGGGCATTGTGTGCGTAAGCGGTGCTAGTCCTGTGGGCATTGTGTGCGTAAGCGGTGCTAGTCCTGTGGGCATTGTGTGCATAAGCGGTGCTAGTCCTGTGGGCATTGTGTGCGTAAGCGGTGCTAGTCCTGTGGGCATTGTGTGGGTAAGCGGTTCTAGTCCTGTGGGCATTGTGTGGGTAAGCGGTGCTAGTCCTGTGGGCATTGTGTGCGTAAGCGGTGCTTGTCCCGTGGGCATTGTGTGGGTAAGCGGTGCTAGTCCTATGGGCATTGTGTGCGTAAACGGTGTTAGTCCTGTGGGCATTGTGTGCGTAAGTGGTGCTAGTCCTGTGGGCATTGTGTGCGTAAGCGGTGCTAGTCCTGTGGGCATTGTGTGGGTAAGCGGTGCTAGTCCTGTGGGCATTGTGTGGGTAAGCGGTGCTAGTCCTGTGGGCATTGTGTGCGTAAGCGGTGCTTGTCCCGTGGGCATTGTGTGCGTAAACGGTGTTAGTCCTGTGGGCATTGTGTGCGTAAGCGCCATGGACCCGGACCCTGCCGCCACCCCGCCTGCAGCTCCCCCCAGACCCTGCTCTCCTGCGGGTCCCCCGGGTTTACATGTGATAAATCGATCCGATTTATCACATGTAAAAAATGGCACATCAAGTGTATGCATATCAGGAGCTGCAGGGGAGCTCAGGGGAAGTCCGGCCGACATTAGGCCGAATTGTCCTTAGGACAAGTCGGCTTAATGTTTGGGGGCCCTAAGAGATAAGAGAAGAAATGTTTTAGTACATACCCAAACCTCTGGTGTTCTCCTGTGCAGCTCCCAGCTGTTCTGTGAGGACGGCTCTGTGGGGACGGCGGTGTCTCTGTGCAGCTCCCAGCTGTTCTGTGGGGACGGCTCTGTGGGGACGGCAGTGTCTCTGTGTAGAATATCAACTGATGGTCCAGTTTTATAAGCAAGGAAGTACCACAGATGTAACAGCCCCTGGATGGAAATAGCAGGATTTCCTAGAAATGGACAACGCTTTCACTTTCGTATGTCTCTGAGCTTCTCCTAACTGTCAGCAGTCACATGTCGGGTGAGAGTTCTATTTCACATGGAATATAGCTTTGGACAACCAATCAGATACTATTATCTTCTATTGTCTTCTAGAAGTTGCTAAATAAATAATAAACAGATTCTGATTGGTTGCCAATAGCAACATCCATGTGAAATAGAAGTCAAATCTTGGTAAATTTCCCCATTCATGTTTAGGGGCCGATTCACTTACATTGTTTTGATATAATTTTGCATTATTTTAGTTTCACTTAATGTAATAAGAGGCTTCGGAGCAGTTTTTTCTTGAAATCATCATAAGGCTCACTACAATACCCGCGCCCCTGCACAGATTCCTCTGCCTGCTGACTGTAGATACCCAGCCAGTGTGATCAGCTATTTGTGAAGGACCCAGCCAGTGTGATCAGCTATTTGTGATGGACCTGGCCAGTGTGATCAGCTGTGTGTCTGATGGACCCGGCCAGTGTGATCAGCTGTGTGTCCAATGGACCCTGCATGTGTGATCAGCTGTGTGTGTCTGATGGACCCGGCCAGTGTGATCAGCTGTGTGTGTTTGATGGACCCGGCCAGTGTGATCAGCTGTGTGTGTATGATGGACCCGGCCAGTGTGATCAGCTGTGTGTGTGTGATGGACCCGGCCAGTGTGATCAGCTGTGTGTGTCCGATGGAACCGGCCAGTGTGATCAGCTGTGTGTGTGTGATGGACCCGGCCAGTGTGATCAGCTGTGTGTGTATGATGGACCCGGCCAGTGTGATCAGCTGTGTGTGTCTGATGGACCCGGCCAGTGTGATCAGTTGTGTGTGTCTGATGGACCCTGCCAGTGTGATTAGTTGTGTGTGTCTGATGGACCCGGCCATTGTGATCAGTTGTGTGTGTCTGATGGACCCGGCCAGTGTGATCAGCTGTGTGTGTCCGATGGACCCGGCCAGTGTGATCAGCTGTGTGTGTCCGATGGACCCGGCCAGTGTGATCAGTTGTGTGTGTCTGATGGACCTGGCCAGTGTGATCAGCTGTGTGTGACTGATGGATCCGGCCAGTGTGATCAGCTGTGTGTCTGATGGACCCGGCCAGTGTGATCAGCTGTGTGTCTGATGGACCCGGCCAGTGTGATCAGCTGTGTGTGTCTGATGGACCCGACCAGTGTGATCAGCTGTGTGTGTCTGATGGACCCGACCAGTGTGATCAGCTGTGTGTGTCCAATGGACCCGGACAGTGTGATCAGTTGTGTGTGTGTCTGATGGACCCTGCCAGTGTGATCAGTTGTGTGTGTCTGATGGACCCGGCCAGTGTGATCAGCTGTGTGTCTGATGGACCCGGCCAGTGTGATCAGCTGTGTGTCTGATGGACCTGGCCAGTGTGATCAGCTGTGTGTGACTGATGAATCCAGCCAGTGTGATCAGCTGTGTGTCTGATGGACCCGGCCAGTGTGATCAGCTGTGTGTCTGATGGACCTGGCCAGTGTGATCAGCTGTGTGTGTCTGATGGACCCGGCCAGTGTGATCAGCTGTGTGTGTCTGATGGACCCGACCAGTGTGATCAGCTGTGTGTGTCCGATGGACCCGGCCAGTGTGATCAGCTGTGTGTGTCTGATGGACCCGGCCAGTGTGATCAGCTGTGTGTGTCTGATGGACCCGGACGTTGTGATCAGCTGTGTGTGTCTGATGGACCCGGCCAGTGTGATCAGCTGTGTGTGTGTGATGGACCCGGCCAGTGTGATCAGCTGTGTGTGTCCAATGGAACCGGCCAGTGTGATCAGTTGTGTGTGTCTGATGGACCCTGCCAGTGTGATCAGTTGTGTGTGTCTGATGGACCCGCCCAGTGTGATCAGTTGTGTGTGTCTGATGGACCCTGCCAGTGTGATCAGTTGTGTGTGTCTGATGGACCTGGCCAGTGTGATCAGCTGTGTGTGACTGATGGACCCGGCCAGTGTGATCAGCTGTGGGTCTGATGGACCCGGCCAGTGTGATCAGCTGTGTGTGTCTGATGGACCCGACCAGTGTGATCAGCTGTGTGTGTCTGATGGACCCGACCAGTGTGATCAGCTGTGTGTGTCCAATGGACCCGGCCAGTGTGATCAGTTGTGTGTGTGTCCGATGGACCCTGCCAGTGTGATCAGTTGTGTGTGTCTGATGGACCCGGCCAGTGTGATCAGCTGTGTGTCTGATGGACCCGGCCAGTGTGATCAGCTGTGTGTCTGATGGACCTGGCCAGTGTGATCAGCTGTGTGTGACTGATGGATCCAGCCATTGTGATCAGCTGTGTGTCTGATGGACCCGGCCAGTGTGATCAGCTGTGTGTCTGATGGACCTGGCCAGTGTGATCAGCTGTGTGTGTCTGATGGACCCGACCAGTGTGATCAGCTGTGTGTGTCCGATGGACCCGGCCAGTGAGATCAGTTGTGTGTGTGTCCGATGGACCCTGCCAAAATAATAACACACTTGCCCTCATTCTGATTGGTTCACTAAGTTGCAAATTAACAATGGCGATCTATGTTTACTGCCTGATCAAGTGCATAATTGCTTATGCGCATGTACAAGTCTTCACCGCGGGCCCCTCGGAGACATGCATATTTTCCAAGGCGCATGTAGCAGGGGACGTGCAAGAGGCGGTTAGGGGTTATTCGCAAGGGAACGCCCAACTTTTCCTGGGCATACCCACAAGAATGCTGGTTGTCCCCATGTGATGAATGCTGGTTGTCCCCATTTTGTGAGCAGGCAGCTGATGTCACCGGATGTCAGCTGCCTACCCTGTTCACGGTGCAGGGCGCCACTAATCTAAGGCACCAGAGAATGAGATTAGCGAGTGCTTCAGAAATCATTTCATGGTCGGCGACTATCGAATTAATTCAGGCACTCACTCAAGGCTGCAAAAACATCCATTCACAGCTCTGTGGGGGAAGATCAGTGAATAGCGGCCGTCCAGTTGCACTGAGGGCGGTGCTATAAGGTATCAGCCAACCAGAATGAAGGCCATTGATATACATTTAATAAGGGGTATCAGTTCTATAAATGTGGGAATAAAACTAGTCAAATACTTTCCAACCTATTGAAAGGGAGATACTCGCCCACCCTTGTTAAAAAATTGCGCACAAGCTCAGTCACCACCACAGAGTCAAACAAATAGTGGAAGAATTGAGCACTTTCTATACAGCACTTTATTCACCCTCTTCACCTGACACTGTTAAGAAAGACGGATTTTGGTCTGATTTCTGTAACCCAGTTCTAACCCCTGAATTAGGATCATTGCTCCAATTACCTCTGAGGAGGTAAAACATACCATATAAACACTCAAAACTGGAAAATCCCCATGCCCGGATGGATATACAGATGTAGCCGGCTACATCTTTGCAGAGGCTGGCGATTCTATCTCCAGCCCCCAACAGGGGCGCACGTGCACGAGATGCTCGCGTGCCCCGTGGCAATAGAGCCTGCTATGGGTCCCCGCTGACTCGCCCGCCATCGCCACCGGTCCCCCTCGCCACCAGACCCCCTTCCTAAACTGGGCAGCATCTCCCTGAAGCGGAGACGGGCAGGGAGACGCTACCCAAACCGCCATGATACTAGGATGCGCGTGTGCGTGAGACGAACGCGCGTCCCAGTCCCTATCGCCGGCACTCACAAGCAATGGATGGAGCCGGCTCCATCTGTACTGGAGAATTCTATAAATTATTAATATTACAAATGACAGACATCTTGACAGATATGTATAACTCCATTTTCTCGGCTGATTTATTGCCTCCACCCATTAATTCAGCAATTCTCAAACTAATACCCAAACCGGGTAAGGACTCGGAAGCAATAGGGTCTTATAGGCCTATATCATTACTCAATGGCCATTATGAAATCATTATGAAGATATTAGCAGAGCGAGTAAAAATAGCCATACCGACAATCATGCATGAAGATCAAACTGGTTTCTTATTGGGACGGCACTCCTCAGTAAACATCCATAGAGTGAAAGCGGCAATCCAGGCTGCTAAGAATACCATAACTAATTAATTAAATACTATTTAACATTTGACACAGAAAAAGCTTTTGATTTAATTGTATGGGACCATCTATTTTATACCTTAAAGACATTTGTGACCTCTATACACATGCCAGGTCACAAATTGCCTGTAACAGGTACCTCTCAGACCCACTTGATATAAAGCGAGGGAAGAGACAAGGATGCCCCCTATCTCCATTACTCTTTGCTGTGGCTTTGAAGCAGTTAACCATAGCACTAAGACAATCAAGGAACTTCAGAGGCATTCGGGTTGTGGACATTGAGTTTAAGGTTGCATTATTCACAGACATTGTCGGATTCAGGGGGGGGGGGGGGGCTGTCATTTCATTTTGTAGCTGAGGACAGGGCTTTCCAACAAGCCCAGCCCGTGTCTCCAGCCCCCCCCCCCCCCCCCCCCCCCCGGGAACCGGAGATATCGCCTGGCAAAGAAAGCTGTAACGTTTTTCCCCATAGGATAATATGGGACCCGTTAATTCTGACCCCCACCCGGTTCCAACGGCTGGCAGTCCCCCCCTGGCATCACAGAAGCTTGGGGTTGCACTCATTCAATTCCAAATCGCTGGGCCTTCAATATGATACCAAGCTAGTTGATATCGGTCAATCGGTTCCAGAGATATTGCGTGTAAACCGATTTTTATATTTTTAAAAAATAATTTCATGGCTGTTCGTGTTCTTTGAGGGCAGATTACTCTGGAACCAAACGTTCCAGTTTCACTGGACCAAAATCATTCAAAGTTCACACAAAAGTTCTTCAATATGATACTTGTGTCATGTAAATGGGTCAGTTGGTTCCAAAGATATAACCGGTTAAATGAGATAACTGGTTAAAAGGGGGGGGGAGGGGTGGTTTTATCTCCCCCTCACACCAGAAAATGCAGGGACTAGGCTGGTGTAAAAGGGGCCAACCTGGGAATGCATTTTCTGGTGTGAAAGGGGTATTATTTCAAATAGCCAGGACCTGCAGTGCTCTGAATACAGCCAGGCTCTGCCACTGTCAGTGGCTATCACTTCTGCCTGGCGGCGGCTGTCCCCCATTTAACACGAGCATGTATTCCCCCTTGGCAATGAGCATCTAATCCCACATGGCAACGAGCATGGAACATCTGACAATGAGCATGGAACCCTTGGCAATGAGCATGTAGATAAGCAGCACTTATGTAGCATAATTTTTTATAGGCATTATGTTGTTTGGCATAATCCACATTGGACATAATGCCGTGTAACTTAACGTGTAATGGACATTATGTTGTAAATGTTTAATGCGAGCCTTTGCCGGACAATGTCCCTGTTTATGAAGCGTTTTGTGAATTTTGGATTAATCTGTGTGGCATTATGTGAATTCTGGCTCAATCCATGTGGCATTATGTGAATTCTGGCTCAATCCATGTGGCATTATGTGAATTTTGACACAATCCATGTGGCATTATGTGAAATTTGGCTCAATCCGTGGGGCATTATGTGAATTTTGGCTCAATCCATGTGGTATTATGTGAATTTTGGCTCATTCCATTTGGCATCATGTGTAAGGGGCATAATGGGGTCTAGTATTTTGTTGCATATTGTGTAGAAGTTGTATATGGTGTGGTACACTACACTCAAGGACATGCCCCCTGTTGAGTGGCCACACCCCCTTTCCCCCTTTTTTCCTTCACTTTTGTTGCCATCTTGGGCCTGCGTACTTTAAATGCCAGGGCCTATTTTTAATCCCATTCCCACCCTCTCTCTGCTGCTCTCTGGCACCACTAACACCGTCCCTCCCGCACCCAAACCCTCTTTTATTGTGGTGCCCCCCTGTAATTTTATCCTGGATCCGCCCCTCTTCACGGACGATATGCTCCTGTTTATGTCCAATCCGAGGGCCTCTGCACCAGAAGTGATGCGTATACTAGAATGGTATGGTACATTTGCAGGGTATCAGATTAATAAATCAGAATTTTTGCCCCTTACAGGGGTTTCAAGAGATACCAATGTTCTCACAATTAAGACTCGCCAAACCTACATAAGTCTTGGAGACTTATATCAGGTACATTTTTCACCACTGTTACACTCCATACCTAAACTGATGAAGGGATGGGCCTCATTACCCCTAGCTATGATGGATAGGATTGCTGTAATATAAAGTGTAATATATCCCAAAATCTCATACCCTATGCAGTCGATACCAATATCCAGGGGCGGATTGGCCCACCGGGAAACCGGGCCATTTCCCAGTGGGCCGGCCCAAAACTCAATAAAAACGGGCCGGTCGCGCTCCCCCTGGGCTGGCTGGTTTGCAGGCCGCAGCAGCAGCACTTTGCCCAAATCCAAAATAGCCTCAGGAGAGCTGCTGCTCATTCGCGAACAGCACCTCCCAGGGCCTTCAAGCGGGCTCCCAGCTCCCGTTCCCCCTCCGCCTGGCCAGTAGAAAGATGCAGCAGCACCTTTCCCGCGCGCATTACATACCGCCGCACATTACTTACAACGAAACCCATTATTTGGAGATACATACATAGCATGGGCCCAGATAAAGAAAAAATGTAAACGGAACTCCATATATTCCTTTCTGTGGAAACCCTCTTTTAACACCGGGCTTGGAATGATCGGAATGTGGAAATTAAGGGAATAGAGATGATTAAAGATGTATTCGATCCAGGGGGAAACCTACAATAATCCAATATACAAGGATACAGAGATATTTAGGATAAGCAATAAATACTTTTATATGTATCTCCAGATACATCATTATATCTAAATCTTACCAAGGGCCTATGAGAACCAAACAGCACATGATTCTTTGGCCTCCTTACTTGAATATACAAAGTCACATACATATCATACCAGACTACTGTTTAGCAAGGAAAGATCATGTACTGAGTGGAACAAGATATGCGTAAGCCGAGCTAGGGATATGTCTGGTTTTCCTCCTGAAGAATTTTGACAACACAATGAGATATATTAGAACAGCAATGCTACAGGAAACCCATTACAGAGTGCTAAACAGAGCATATATAGCACAAAACCAAAGGAAACACATGGTGGAGGAAGAGTCGGGCTGCTGTCCTAAGTGCCACGCATCAAATGCATCATTCCATCACAACTTTTGGGAATGTGGAAAAATATGTAAATTTTGGAATAAAATCGCCATATTTATAAATAATCTTTTTGATACGGATACAACCAGACCCATTAGCAATTCTACGTTTTTATTATATGCACTGGAATTCAGTACCGAACTATAAGACAATTATTCCTTTATTATCTATTATATTGACGAAGGCTCTGTCCGAGAGTTACTTTTGTAAACCCTATACTATGACAGACGGAGTCTGTTCCCAGATGTTGAAAATGGGATTACCCAGTTTTATAGCAGATGGGGTCAGGCTTGCCTACGGAATGGCCGGGAGCCTTCCGAAAATCAGGATCCGCCTCCCCCCCCTCCCGGGAAGGTGGGCAAGTCTCCCGCTTTCTGTTCATAGACCCCGTTCCCCCCTTGCCCGCTGGTTTAATTACCGCAAGTGATGTCAGCCTTTACCCCTCCCACCTGGCATGTTGCCTCTCCGGCAAAAATGGATGGGGTTGGTATATAGATCATCTACCAATAGAGTCCAAAAATCAAATAACCTATTTACTTGCGCCTAGATAGTGATATTAAGAGCAATGTTGACCAAAAAATGTAATAATATTATAATGATATATGAGCAAAACATGTGAACGGGAGCGGCTACGGCCTTTTGTGAGCAGGCAGCTGATGTCACCGGATGTCAGCTGACTACCCTGTTCACGGAGCAGGGCGCCACTAATCTGAGGCACCAGAGAGTAAGATTAGCGAGTGCTTCAGAAATCATTCGATGGTTGATGACTATCGAATGAATTCAGGCACTCACTCAAGGCTGCAAATGGATGTTTATGCAAAACATCCATTCACAGCGCTGTGGGGGAAGATCAGCGAATAGCGGGCGTTCAGTTGCACTGAGGGCGGTGCTATAAGGCTCTCAAAGCAGCCAAATAACGCAGCCTTGCGAGACAACCAGAATGAAAGCCACTGTCACTGACTGGGCTTCTGTGTGTGCTGCTGCTGGGGGTGGTGGCTGATAGAGTGAAAGATAGTCTGGTAAGCCAATCAGCACCAACACACAGGTCAGCCCCACTGCCACTGGTGCTGTTAGGGAGTCACTGGTTGGTGTGCTGGTTCTGCAGCTATTGGCAACATCCTCCATCGATGTTTGCCATCGATTGCTTTTAAAGCATGAACCATCAATGTCTATAAAACATTCTACCACCGACCATCGATGGTTCCCGCCTTCGCTTAGTCGCCCATGCACAAAAGAATGAGGAGTGCCGGTGGCGTCGGTACTGGTGGAGACATATTGATGCATGCATTGTACTATATTTAAAACTATGTCTCTGATCCATTCCATATAGATTGATTCCAATCCACTATAGACTGTACTGCAATGCAGCCACTGTCACAGAGAGAAGGGGCGGGGTCTGGGGCGTGTTATGAATACTGACGCTGCGCATGTGCACACACCCCGGTCCTAGCATAGGCTGCCGCTGCCCAGTGCCACAGTGCTGTTCTGGTGGAAGCTGCAAACTGTGGGACCCGGACCGCATATATGAGCGACTGAGACATTGGAGAGTGGTAGGCAGGAGACGGAATGAGGGACTGACAGGGAAAAAAAAAACATTGCCATCGGACGCTGTCCATCGATGGCATAAAACTATTTGAACCTCTCCTATTGATGTCCAAAAACAGCAATCACTAGGTCCTGACCATAGATGTTTGGGGAACATTGATAGTCAATGGCTATCTCTAGCGGTGCATAATAAGTCTCATGAGAGAGAGAGAGCAGGGTTACCACTCATTTGGGATTACTCCGGACAGTCCGGTAATTAAGCCTGGTGTCCGGAGTCTGGACGGGTGGCATTCCTGGACTATACAATGTCCAGGAACAGGCAGAGTCTGCAACTGTGCTGGGACAGTAAGGCCAGTGGCCTCAACCCAACGAGCAGGGCCACGGCTACTTCAAATCTTGTGCTGCCTCACAAGCCAATCAGAGCTCGCGGTCTGGCAGCCAATCGGGAGTGGCAGTGGTGGCTCCGGTTTGGCTACTGGAACACGAGTTGCACAAGATTGGAGCATGGACCAGCTCAGCTGGGCTGCGCTTGCCCAGCTGCCTGCTTCCATGCTGTCACCTCACTAACATGCTGCTGCTGCACTTAAACTACCCCTTGGCAATGAGCATTTCTCACTCACCTTGGCAATGAGCATTTTTGCAGACGATTTTTAGAGTGCTGGTTTTTGACAGGTCACACTGGATGGATGGATGGGTCCAAAAGCAGTTAGGTAAGCTCAAGGCGTTTCCCTGGATAATTTGAGTCCAGCTTCCTCAGGAGCAAGTGTGGAATGAGGTCTGGGTTCAGTATATATAGCAGTGATCTAATTGCTCAAAGGGTGCACCTGTGCGGTTGTGCACATGTCAAACATAAGCATATTATTAAAAACACAGAGAACCGTCTTGTAATGTACTTATAATAAACTCTAACACACTAGGAGGCAGTTTAGAATGTCAGATAATATAAAAAAATCTTATAAATAAAAGATATATATTCTTGTGTTCATTCTGATTTGGGTCACATGACCCGGAAGTGTGGGCTAAGTGGGTTGATATATACATAATGTATTGTTACTTGAATCCCAGTAGTGAAAATGCATATGGAGGTCCCAGTGTGGTTAGGGACGCCAGGGGAACCCCATACGCCGTCGCTGATTGCCAGTATCGGCGGTGCAAGCGTCGGGATCCCCACGGGCGTCCTGAACCGCGTCTGCCCCTTTGCTAAGCAACGGCCACCCGGTGACGCGATGGTCACGTGTACTGGGCGCCGTCCTGCAACGTGGAGATCGTCAGTCTGGCGTCCCAGCCACCAGAGGACGTAGAGAAGGCGCGCTGACATGTATGCATGTCGGACTACGTCCCCAGTGCTACTAGGAAACCTGGACTGGCGTCTCCTGTGACGTCATCAAGACCGCACTTGGCAGACAATCCACAAACGATAAAACAGACGGAAAAATCGGGTCGATCGCATCGCATGCGATTTGGTCGCATGCGATGCGATCGACGCGACCGACCCGATTTTTTGATTGAATAAAATGTAAATCGGGTCCCTGGGACCCGATTTTACATTGGATTCAATGTAAAATATTCCCAACCCCCCCAAATTTAACGGCGTAAACCCCACCCCACGATAGACGCCAACCCGAAGCGTGGCGAGCGCAGCGAGCCCGCGAGGGGCGGCGGTGCGCGTCCTCCGACCTTTTCATTCCCCTACTATCCACGTCGGCGTGGAGTTGAGAATAGAATAGTGTGGCGAGCGCAGCGAGCCACCGAGCCCGAAGCGTGGCGAGCGGACGCGTATACCTGTGAAGTTATACGCGTCCCCTCGCGGGGCTCGCTGCGCTCGCCACGCTTCAGGCTCGGTGGCTCGCTGCGCTCGCCACACTATTCTATTCTCAACTCCACGCCGACGTGGATAGTAGGGGAATGAAAAGGTCGGAGGACGCGCACCGCCGCCCCTCGCGGGCTCGCTGCGCTCGCCACGCTTCGGGTTGGCGTCTATCGTGGGGTGACGACGGGGACATCTATAATGTGAAATGGGTCATATTGGCCCATTTCACATTTTTCACATTTTCTCACGATTTCAATGTTAAAAAATATTTTAACATGAAGCCTATGGAAAAATCGGGGGCATCGCGTCGGGACCATTGTTAATGGTCCCGACCGACGCGATGCCCCCGATATTTTACCTTTCCCGACACGATTTCAATGTTAAAATATTTTTTAACATTGAAGCCTATGGGGAAATCGGGGGCATCGCGTCGGTCGCGTCGGGACCATTGTTAATGGTCCCGACCGACGCGATGCCCCCCGATATTTTGTCTTAGCCGGCCAAATGGACCTGATTTCAAAGGAAATCGGGTCCATCGCGTTAATCGTGTACCTTAACTTAAGGTACACGATTACTCCCGATTGTGGCCGTGCTAGGAAACAAGTACCAAACAGACCGCCCCATCTGTTTATATAGGGAAAGGACATTTCATAACACAAGAGCTGTCCTTTGCAATAATTATCGCATATGTTAGTGCAAACAGTATGTGATAATTATCTCTGCGGCGAACGGCGCAAATTGGGGTCGCAGATGTTACTGCATCCCTCCCTGTGTCAGGCACTCACTGCATGTGAACTGCATGACAGACCCAGGCCAGCGGTGACTATTGATCTGGAGTGGCATCATTGGTGAGGAGCTGAGAGGAAGGACTTGAGAGTTGTCATACTACAGAGTAGAAGATCTCCCACGCTGTGTGCCAGCTGCGGCTAAGAGAGACACGTGTGGTGCACCGGGATGTAAGGGAAGAATTTGCCTCTTACCTTGCGTCTTCTGAGCACTCAAGGTTCGTTGAATCTCTCGTTCTCCGGGTGGGCAGGAGATGATTCTTCAATGAAAGGGACACTTGTCGATGGATTAACTCAGGTTTATTGCAGAAATGGGGGTAAACGTTACCCACCGACCCGTCCGGCCAACAATAGTGCAAACGTGAAGGCACAGTGGTACACAACAATAATTATTCAATTAACTGCTGTCACTGGGAACCAAATAAGCATAAGTACTACCATACACTATCTCTCTGACCAATTTATGCTAAGCATCGACTGACCCCAACCTGGACGGCAGTATTGGGAACAGTACTAGCTTGGGGTATATTCACTCCCACAAGTCTGAACTGGCCTCGGACACTTCTTATGTTACAAATACCAGACGGTGTGCTATGGGGCAAGACACCCCCGCTTTATCGTGACTAAGGAATCAACTGGGTACCGATAGGTGCTGCGGTCAGTGGTGAGAGGGGCCCCACAAGAGGAGCTGGGCAGCGCAGAGGCTAAGTGGCTGCAAGTGGGGGGGAGCAGCACTAAAGAGGACTTGGTGGCAGTGAGGGTAGCGGCACTGGGGCTGGCAGGCTGGCTGGGGAGTGAGTACCTGGTGGCAGGATGCAGCTGCAGGCTCCTGCCCATCACGACCGGGGACTCGGCTCTCCACACCGCTGGTGCCTCAGCAGGGTCTCGTCCTCTTCACCGGGGTGCACTAGTGGGGGCGCCGCATGTGCAGCGTTGCCCCACTCCGTGACTCCGCCGGCTCTCCGGGTTCTAGCAACGGCTGGGCGGTCTGCCTCCGGGTCTTCTCCACGCCGCGTCGCCTGACTTCTCACGCGGTCCGCGCCGGAGTCTCTGCAACCCGACGGTGACGCTGCTTCTCCGCGCCGGGGTCTCTGCCGCCTAACGATGACGCTGCTTCTCCACGCCGCCCGGTCTCCTCTTCTCCGGCAGCACGCTTCCGTCCTTCTGGCACCGCCACGCTCCTTCGCCTCTCTCTCCGCGCCGTCTGCCCCACGTGAGTCTCCTTCTTCTCCTTCCTTGCTCTGGTCTCCTCCCCCTGGCCAATCCCAAGCTCCCCCTGCCTGTCCATCAATTCCTGAGGCGCGAAGCCCAGGGAAAAGGTTAAACCCTTGCTTGCTGCATGGGGCCTTGGGGCACCACATTCACCCTTGCTTTATCGGATGCATGTCCCCGCGCATCATAACACAACGGGTAACTGTCCATCATTACATTACATTCACAACGATAACAATAACAGTGCTTTCAGTCTACAGTATATATATATATATACACAACAGGTTACGGGTAACGATCTAATCCTGGTATCGCCGGGGAAGTGTACCCCGAGTACTCCTTTCGGAGCGCCTTCGCTAGGGCTCGGGGGCCACTTCCACAGCTGCACAAGGTGTGGGTACTTCAACTGGCGGTCTACAGTGGATTGGCGGTGACGCAACTTGCCAGCCGACCGCTATCAGCAGCTCGAGCGGGTCAGTGGGCAACGGAGGCGTGAAAGTTTCTTTGCCGTCTGGCTCTTCGTCCCAGTCATCCGTTGAGGCAATTTCTGACCCTGATTCTGGTCTGGGTCGAAGCTTGATCTGGTTTCTATGGACCCAATGTGGGTGGGAACCATCCAGTCGTGAGATCTGGTACACGGCTACCGTCGACATGGGTTCAGTTATAACCACATATGGGTCCGGCTCCCACTTGGGGTCCAGCTTACTTCTGGGCCGGTTGTTCCTCTTAAGGATGATGCTTCCCACCGGCAACGGACAAGCCTGAGCGTTTTGGTCATAGTCTTTTCTTTGACGATCGTGTAGGTTCTCCCGCTGTTGCTGAACGATTCGACTAGCTTCTTTCATTCGGTCCTGATGCTCATACACCCATGAGGTCTGGGGCACCACTGGGGGTTCGGTACCAGGGAGGTCAAGTTGCATATCGACTGGTAGCCTCCCAGGCCTTCCAAACAGCAGGTAATAGGGCGTGTACCCTGTCGAGGTGTGGCACGTGTTGTTATAGAGAAAGGTCAGTTCAGCCAACAATCGGGGCCACTCGGGTCGTTGACTCGGGGGTAGGGCGCGAGGATATGGATGAGTGTCTGATTCATACGCTCGCAGGTGCCGTTCCTCTGGGGGTGATACGGGGTAGTGCGTAGTTTGTTACACCCGTAGTAGGCGCAGAGTTCTTTGAAAAGTTGAGATTCAAAGGCCGGGCCTTGATCGGACAGAATTTTCTGTGGAAACCCATAGGGTCGAACGAATGCCCTCCAGAAGATTTCGGCCGTGGTTAAGTCCTTTACTGGCACTGCCACCGCAAACTTGGTGTAATGGTCCACTATGGTCAGGACATAGGTATATCCCATTGGGCTGGGCTCCATCTTCACGTGGTCGAGTGACACTAATTCCAAGGAGCTACCGGTTCATATGGGATGAAGGGGCGCCCTCTCTGTGGTGGTGGCTGGCCTCCGGCCCGCGCAGACCAGGCAATTTTTACACCATAACTTAGAGGGAGAAGGGGAAGGGGAAGATGGGCCAGTGCACAGGTTTATATATTGGTAAATAAATATGATTTAATTAATCTTTTCGTCCAC
This sequence comes from Crinia signifera, assembly GCF_055691185.1. NCBI lineage: Eukaryota > Metazoa > Chordata > Amphibia > Anura > Myobatrachidae > Crinia > Crinia signifera. Next base: position 12,613,559 of record NC_139223.1, read on the forward strand.
AATAAGCTAATGGTGTGAGAACAAGAGGTTCCCTTAGAGATCAAAGGTGTGGAGGTGCACCCTAGAGAGTAAAAATATGTAGGAAGAAAATAAGGAACGACTCTCTCTTTTTTTGGGGCACTCTTTGGTTTTGTGATTACGTGTCGTAATCAATTGAAAACATTGATCGGATTGTTTTAAGTAGTCAAAGGTTAGATAAGGGTGGGATATTTTATACTCGCTCAAAAAGGGATATCACTGGTTCCAGTGGCTCTATCGTTAGGGCCTTCCTATGAGGGCAAAATCCTTTAAAGGGGGCTGTGTATGTTAAGTGGGAAAATGCTAGTCACACTTCGAAAAATGAGGTGGAATGCTCCATCTCCTGGTGGGTTGTATATATCTAAAAATTAACTTTTATTATATTCTCCATAAAATAAGTACTAGACAGATGTTTACAGGCGTTAACAAACAAACACATAAACATATAGACATATATTAGGTCACACTTAAATATCTGTGCCCCGCGGGCACTGTGTCCTCTTGTACTGCCTCTGCTAAGGTTTGTTGCATACAGATTCCCAGAGTGGGGTCACTTGGCCCTGCCCCCTGACACGTATGGCTTACCCACTGATTCTGATGTCCCTGTTTAGGGGGGGGGGGGGGTTCGGGTCAAGAGGTGTGCTGTTAGGGCCTGTATGTTCCTGTATCAGACAAGCTGAATACTTTGGCTCAGGTCATACAACGAACATGTTGTTACTAGGCTTAGTTATTAGCCAATAATGGGCAGGGTTCACACTTTCAACCTGATATCGCAATATGTACAGTTAGGGAATGGGTGTTATTGTATATCAAACAGAAATTACATTACCAACATAATCATATACACTGTGATACAACTTTTCTTTTCTCTGGCAAAAAGGGTACAAGATGGTAAACTTCAAACCTGGTTATGCGGTATATACAATAGAAAAAAGAGTGCTAATGTTTCTCAAGCAGAGGTCACAATACAAGCGTAGTCATGTACCTTGTACCACAATGTTTCCTTTCTCTGGCAAATAATTTTTACACCATGTCTCGGCATCTTGGCGTAGGTTGTGCCAGTGGAATCAACTTCGCAGGGTGGCTTCCGTCTTCTTGCTCCCGAAGTGCCCCGACTCATCGTGATACGCCCGTAAGACAGTGTCAATTGCAGCTCGGGGCAGGAGGAGTTGTTCTCGGGCCAGGTGGGTCCTTGGGTCGATGCATTTATGATACACTAGTCCGCCCCGCACCACCAGGCGATCCCGTTGCCGCCACAACTGCTGGAACTCGATGGGGGCCTTGTCTCTTTCATCCGGCGAAGGGTCGTGCCGCTCCGCCAGGTGCTTCTTGACTCGTTGAATGTGTGGACACTCCCGTTGCCATTGGGCTCAATCTTCGCCGTCACTACGGGCGGTGGGTTCAGTGGCGGCTACCTTTGCCCGCTGTCGACCAGCCTGGGGTGACCGTGCTGGGAAGTGGGGCAGTTCCACCGTCTCCTTCGGGTCTACTTCTTCTTCTCCCTCCTCCGCGGCCGGCAGCCGGGACAGGGCGTCGGCATTGGCGTTACTGCGACCGCTTCTGTACTCTATCTGGTAGTTGTAGTTCGCCAGCCGAAAGGCCCACCTTTGTTCCAGGGCGCCGAGGCGGGCTGTGGCTTGATGGGCCAAGGGGCTACAGTCGGTGACGGCCACAAACGGGGTAGCTGCCAGGTAGTCTCGGAACTTTTCGGTCACCGCCCACACCAGCGCTAAGAACTCCAACTTAAAGGCGCTATAGTTGGCATCGTTCCTTTCGGTGGGTCGGAGGCTGCGACTGGCGTAGGCGATGACCCTTTCTTGGCCTCCTTCCTTCTGAGCCAGGATCGCTCCCAGCCCTTGTTTGCTGGCGTCCGTGTAAAGCCGGAACGGGAGGCTGTAGTCGGGGTACGCCAGCAGTGGGGCTGTAATCAGGGCCTGCTTAAGACTATCGAAGGCCTTTTGGCGAGCGTCGGTCCAGTCTATGGGGATCTTCTTATGGTATCCCTCCTTCGGGACCCCACTGAGCACTTCGGCCAGCGGGCCGGCCAACTTTGCGAAATCTTGGACGAACCGCCTGTAGTACCCCGCAAACCCCAGGAACCGCCGGATGTCCTTCACCGTCTGGGGTATGGGCCACTCCAGCACCGCTCTGATTTTCTCCGGATCAGGGGGGACCCCCTCGGCGTTCACAACGTGGCCCAGGTATTTGACTTCTGGCTTCAAGAGGTGGCATTTTTCTGGCTTCAACTTGAGGCCGAACTTGGTGAGTTGTTGGAAGACCTTCCTTAAGTGCTGGAGGTGCCCATCATAGGACTCGGAGAATGTAATGATGTCGTCCAAGTACAACAAGACGATCTCGAAATTCATGTGGCCCAGGCAATTCTCCATCACCCACTGGAAGGTCGCAGGAGCATTGCATAAACCGAACGGCATCCTGTTGAACTCGTAGAGGCCCATGGGGGTCACAAAGGCCGTCTTCTCTTTGTCCTCTTCAGCAACTCTGACATGCCAGTAACCACTGGTCAGGTCCAGTGTGGAAAAATACTTAGCGGTTTTGAGGGCTGCCAGGGACTCCTCTATCCGGGGGAGGGGATAGGCATCTTTGTGGGTGACACTATTGAGTCTCCTATGATCTACGCAGAAGCGCAGTTGTCCATCCTTCTTACGGACTAGGACCATCGGGGCCGCCCACGGGCTATGGCTTTCTTGGATCACCCCACTGGATTTCATCTCTTCCAACATCTGGCGCACCGGTTGGTAGAGGGCTGGTGCCACCGGTCGATGCCGTTCCTTCACGGGATGAGCTTCCCCCGTTGGTATGCGATGGCAGATGTCTCTTACGACACCTATGTCAGACGGGTGCTCGCTGAATGCGGCGGCCTGTTCTCGCACCACGTCCAATACCCCTTCTTTTTCTTCTGGGGGCGTATTGGCGTCCCCAACCTGGATACCCTTCCACCAAGGGGGGCGGCTGGTCTGGCTCGGCTTGCACGCTGTTCTGTTGGCCCACGGACAGTGGGGGCACTACGTCTTGGAAGGTGGTCCATCTTAGCGTTGCCAGAGGTTGGTTGCGATAGATCTTCACCACCCGGCTGTGGGGGTTTAGCACCCTGATGGGGACACGGCTCCCTTTGACAGTTACAAGAGCACTTGCCACGACAACGTCATTCCGGGCCGGGATCGGCCCTGCTTCGACCAGCGCATCATAGTCGCACCCGTTGGGCCGCACCAGGCCTTGCCCCATAGGATCGTCTCTGAGTTCGGCTGGAGCTTCACTGGCTTCCCGTCCGTCAACCGGACCTTACCGACTTCGCCCGTCTTGGGCACGAACCGTTGATGCCCCTGCAGCACTTTAATAGTCTTCTGTAAGGCTTGGTCCCTGGCCGTCACGCCCATAGTGAGTTTAGCCTTCAGCGTGTTCACTAGTTCGTCAGGACACCTATGGAGTACATTCATCCCGAGGATAATGGGGGCAAACTCGTCTCCCTCCACGGCCGTGACCAGGCATCCTTGTTTAGGCAGTAGCGTATCACCAATTCTGATGTCTGCCTCCCAGTAGCCTACGCAGGGTATGGCCAGGCTATTGCTGGCTATGAGCTGTAGCCACGACGGGGGGGGGGGGGGGGTAGGACGACCTGGCCTTCATCCCAGTGCTGTCGGAGAGTCGGAAGCTGTATCGTGGTGATCTGGGAACCGGTGTCCAGCATGGCCGGGATCTCCACCCCTTCAATCATCACCGACACGATTGGGCACTGTCCGATGAATTTGGGTCTGGTTCTACTCCCTGAGTTCGCCCCGAGGTCCGGCCCTCGACCTCGGGGTGTTGGAGTTTAAATGTTCCTCCTGTCCGCAATACCTTTCTGTATGCCCGGCCTCTTGACATAGGCGGCATATCGGGCGCCCTTGGCTGTAGAACTGGTCAGAGGGTCGCCGCCCGTACTCTCTGGGTGGTTCCCACCTATTCCGAGCCGGCCTTTGCCTTTCTGTTCTCCATTTTGGCTCCGACTGGTTCTGTGCCGGCGAGCTCGCCATTCGGCGCATTTCCCTCTCCATCTCTGCCATCCCTACGGCCAACCCCTCCATTTGTTTCTGGAGTGTCTGCATCGCGTCTTTGTCAGGCTGTTGGCCACCCTGTACCGCCAAGTCGTGGGGTTGTTTCGCCTTTTCCGTGCCGCTGACTGTGGCTCCTGTTGGTTTCACCACTTCTCTGAAGCCAATCAGTTCCGGGTATTCCTCCTCCCTTCCTTTGGGGTTACCGACAATGGCGAGGGCAGCCGTCTTAAGTCACGGAAGGTCTTGCCCGGCATCTGTGACTTCAGCAATCGCAGTTGGACCCTAACGTTTTCTTGAGACGCTCCTTCAACGAATTGAATCGTTAGGGCCTCGTCAGCGTTTCGCACTTCCTGCGGGTCTACTGCCATAATGGCCTTTAGCGTTTCCTGCAGACTCAGGGCATAGTCCCGTAGGGACTCATTTGGCCGCTGCTTGCGAGCATACAATTTCATCTTCAGCTCAGGGATGGTCGTCGTTTCAAACGTGGTGAAGATTTTCTTCAGCATGTCCGGCGCACTTTTTCTCTCTCCCATCAGCCATGAGGCCACTTCTCTGCGTTCCGACCCCGTTAGCTGTCCCATCAGAATTTCCACTTTCTGCTGCTCGCTAGGCTTGTACATCCGGAACGTGGATTCGAGGTTGTTCCTGAAGTCTGCAAACGAGGTTTTCTGTAACTGATCATCGTCTCCACTGTAGGTCGGGAGATACGGGGCCCCGAAATAGTATGGCAGGGTTATGGCCGCAGCCGGTGTTGTGTCTTGGACGTCCTGTTGTTCTTGGTTTTGCGGGTTTGCCTGTTGCACCGCTTCTCCGCCTTGTTGCTGCTCCATCTTTCACCGAGTTGTCGCTCTCCTGATGCACCCGGATCCTGTTCGGTGTGACGCCAAAAGAGATGTGGTGCACCGGGATGTAAGGGTAGAATTCGCCTCTTACCTTGCGTCTTCTGAGCACTCTAGGTTCGTCGAATCTCTCGTTCTCCGGGTGGGCAGGAGATGACTCTTCAATGAAAGGGACACTTGTCGATGGATTAACTCAGGTTTATTGCAGAAATGGGGGTAAACGTTACCCACCGACCTGTCCGGCCAACAATAGTGCAAACGTGAAGGCACAGTGGTACACAACAATAATTATTCAATTAACTGCTGTCACTGGGAACCAAATAAGCATAAGTACTACCATACACTATCTCTCTGACCAATTTATGCTAAGCATCGACTGACCCCAACCTGGCCGGCAGTATTGGCAACAGTACTAGCTTGGGGTATATTAACTCCCACAAGTCTGAACTGGCCTCGGACACTTCTTATGTTACAAATACCGGACGGTGTGCTATGGGGCAAGACACCCCCGCTTTATCGTGACTAAGGAATCACCACACCGCGCCCGTACTGTTAACTCAGAAGTGCGCCGTACACTCCCTCTTTATACTAACTTCACAATCTATATATAACAGTAAACATTCATCACATCACATAACACTGACAATAACAACGTAGTAATGCATTTCCCCACAGGAACACTCAGAATGGGGCGACCGGTGGGTCGTGTCAGTGCGTTAGGCTACCGCCTGTAAGTCACAGCGGAGTCCGAGGAAACGTGGTCTATGGTCAATCCTGAAAGGTACTGAGGGTGTAGTTCCTTGAAATGGCCACAAGGTGGCACTGTCCCGTCACTAATAAGAGTATTTCACTTAAGGCTGCTAATCCCTCAAAGGGAATCCAGGTGACTGGGGCTTTTGGCAGTCTCAGTCTTAGCCCCAAATGGCCCTTAGCTAACTGTTAGGGCTTCAGCACAGGGTCTCCTCATAGGCTACAGGCCTGGTTTCTTTAATGACCCCCTTCCCTTTCGTTAGTGGTCCCAACTGGGTACTGAGAGGGGCCCCACAAGAGGAGCTGGGCAGCGCAGAGGCTAAGTGACTGCAAATGGGGGGAGCAGCACTAAGGAGGACTTGGTGGCAGTGAGGGTAGCAGCACTGGGGCTGGCAGGCTGGCTGGGGAGTGAGTACCTGGTGGCAGGATGCAGCTGCAGGCTCCTGCCCGTCACGACCGGGGACTCGGCTCTCCACACCGCTGGTGCCTCAGCAGGGTCTCGTTCTCTTCACCGTGGTGCACTAGTGGGGGCGCCCCATGCGCAGCGTTGCCCCACTCCGTGACTCCGCCGGCTCTCCGGGTTCTGGCAACGGCTGGGCGGTCTGCCTCCGGGTCTTCTCCACGCCGCGTCGCCTGACTTCTCACGCGGTCCGTGCCGGAGTATCTGCAACGCGACGGTGACGCTGCTTCTCCGCGCCGGGGTCTCTGCCGCCTAACGATGACGCTGCTTCTCCACGCCGCCCGGTCTCCTCTTCTCCGGCAGCACGCTTCCGTCCTTCTGGCACCGCCACGCTCCTTCGCCTCTCTCTCCGCGCTGTCTGCCCCACGTGAGTCTCCTTCTTCTCCTTCCTCGCTCTGGTCTCCTCTCCCTGGCCAATCCCAAGCTCCCCCTGCCTGTCCATCAATTCCTGAGGCGCGAAGCCCAGGGAAAAGGTTAACCCCTTGCTTGCTGCATGGGGCCTTGGGGCACCACACACGCAGTCACCGAACGCATCAGCCTGCAGCTGCAGCTGGTGACCTGGGTAGAAGCTGTCCGAGACAATGGAGATCAATGCCCCTTCAGACCTGGGAGCCCGGCGGCAAATGACTCCGTTGTCTCCGGTAGTTCCGCCCTTTCTGAGCGATATTGTGGACAATATTGCCTAGTGTATATGCTCCCTCTCATTAACAATGCTCACTCCCGTGCATCGTAATCCACCCCCTCCTTCGTCCAGCATGTCCGGATGAGGAAGGTCCTCCGTCGTTCCCCAACCACCACCACCACCCTCGCTCACCTCGGAGCTGGTATCGGCCTACCCCTCGCCGGCTGGGTCCCCGAAGCCACAATTATTGGCAGAAGTGTGTCTGGGCCTTTAGTATGATCTTCCCGACAGCAGGGAATTTATGATTAATAAGATAAAGTACAATAAATCTTGCAGCCCAGACACTTTCACTTTTATTTCAGCCCACACCCAGCCTAGATAATAACGGCTTAAAGTTCACCCGGCTGCACATCACAGAGGTATTCTGCACAGAGAGGAGAACTCCACGTAAGTTATATATATATAAATGGTGTGTGTACTGTATTTATGGGGCAGACATTTATACTGTAGGTGTCCTGCTCCTCTAACTACTCCAACTCTTCTTATTATTACATGTCTCTGCCTTGTGTGTAGTTATTATATTCGGCAGCTGTGTGGGGCTAGTGTTTACATACAGTAGTGTATACAGACAGTGGGTGCAGGGTTTTATTAGATAATAAACAGCAGTTCCCTATATAAATGTTATCTCTGGCGTCCTATGGTCATCATGTCAGACAAGCAGAAGTGTACAGGGGGGGGGGGGGAGAAAGGGGAAGCTCGCACCAGTCTGATTATACATTAGTATGAAGAATTCACATAAATCTTTATCTCTGGGACAACTGACTCGGGGAGATAGATCTCCAATTTGTCATAGGGATGGCCATCGACCATCGATGTTTAAAAAACATTGATGGTTTATGGTCGATCCCGAATCGTTTTGACATCGATGGAGGAGAACCAGATGGTTTCCCACCATTGATGTCAAGCTCAAACAAATAGTTTCATTTTGCTATTTCCTGGGACAAGGAGCATAGCTCCCAGGGCACCCCTGCAAGACTCCTGAGGCACCCCAGGGAGCCACGGCACACAGTTTGGGAACCACGGGGTTATAGGCACAGTAGCTCATCATTCTGCATTCTTTTACAATCCCAAACAGTGTTGCAAAAATCTAATTGACTCTTTACCCAGTAGCAGTCAGGGAAAGGGCCGATGGGTACATTTGTTTAAATACTGTCACGGCCGACGGAGGTTGAGGACCCACCTCAGGTGTTAGGTCCAAGGAGGACTGTACTGGAGGCCCTTGGAACTTAGCAGGCTGGATATAGGACCTCTGCATAAATACCAGGCTAAGGGTTAGACGGAAGCTCCGAAGTGAAGGCGCGGAGTCTAACTGCCCAGCGGTCTTCTCCAGGGACCCCCGCAAGGAAGTTTGGGCTTCGCTGCGTCTGGACAGCAGGTCGCGGCCCCTCACTCGGAGAACCCAATAGCCAGGACTGGGGATGGTCAGAGGAGACCACGGGGTGTTAGTGGAAGTCCAGTGGAGGGTAACGAAAACTGAGGTAGCCGCCTTGGCTCGGAGGGTTCTGGGAAGGGTTAACAAACTGAAAATGGCCGACTTGGCTTGGAGGATCCAGGGAAGGTATAAATATAACTGAAATGGCCGACTTGGCTTGGGGGGTCCATGGAAGGTATAAATGTAACTGAAATGGCCGACTTGGCTTGGAGGGTCCAGGTAAGGTATAAATGTAACTGAAATGGCCGACTTGGCTTGGAGGGTCCAGGGAAGGTATAAATACAACTGAAATGGCCGACTTGGCTTGGGGGGTCCAGGGATGGTATAACTCGGGTCAGGAACCGGATACACAGGGACACGGCAGGACTGCAGAATCTGGGATGGGAGAGACACAGGAACACAGAAGGAGACTGGGAGCGCAGTACACCACTAGGAACACTGGGAGCTGCTGCAGAGCTATGCTGCTGCTTCAGAGTTGTACCAGCACTGAGGTACAAGGGCTGCTGGGATTTATACTCAGCCCAGCAAGTTAGGCCAGCCTCCTTAATCAGAGAGGGGATAAATCACCCTCAGCGCTGCGGTCACGTGACCCGGCCAAGATGGCGGCGCCCAGTCCCGGGAGCCGGCGTTTGCGCTGCGCCCGGACCCGCCAGGACTTGGGGAGCCCCTGTGCCAGCCTGCACCCCAGAGTCGCCCAGACCTGCACCATCGCGGCGCCAGGACCGGAGGGTGAGTAGGCAGTGCCGGACCTGGCGCCGCAGCGGCGCGTGACAGTACCCCCCCTTTTAGGAGTGGCCACAGGACACTTAGCTGGATTTCGGAGAAAAAAGCTCTTCACCAGGGTCGGTGCATGGACATCTACTGCCGGTACCCATGATCTCTCCTCTGGTCCGTATCCCTTCCAGTCCACCAAAAACTGAAGTTTGCCCCGAACCCGACGGGCATCAACGATTCTTTTAATTTCGAACTCTACTCCCCTCTCTACTTTGGGTGAGACTAACTTGGGAGAGATCTTTCGGAACCAAAGGTTTGAGCAGGGACACGTGAAAGGTATCGGAAACTTTAAATGAAGATGGGAGTTTTAGGCGGACCGCTACAGGGTTGATCACTCTGGTGATGGCATAGGGGCCTATGTACCTAGGGGCCATCTTCATGGTCGGGACTTTAAATCTGAGGTTTCTTGTGGAGAGCCAGACTCGATCGCCTACACGATAGACTGGTGCGGCTGATCGGTGCTGATCTGCAAACTTTTTATATCTGGTGGATGCTTGGCGGAGAGCCGAGTGGACATTCCTCCAAATATTGGCAAAGAAACGAACCGAGGAGTTGACTGCTGGAACGTTACTAGCCGGGAGCTGAGAGAACTCGGGTACTTTGGGGTGCCTACCGTAAACTACCAGGAATGGAGTGGTTTGACTTGAGCTATGGTAAGCGTTATTATGGGAGAATTCTGCCCAGGGAAGTAATTCCGCCCAGTTGTCCTGGGATGAGGACAGATAAAGTCGAACAAAATGTCTCGAGGTCTTGATTTACCCTCTCCGTTTGCCCATTCGTTTGCGGGTGGTAGGCAGTTGAAAACTTGAGCTGTATGCGAAGAACTGAACATAAAGCTCTCCAAAACCTGGCTACAAATTGTACCCCTCGGTCGGAGATGATCTCCTCTGGAAGCCCGTGCAGGCGGAACACGTGCGTGAGGAATAGTTGGGCCAGGGTAGGGGCACTGGGTAGTCCTTTTAGAGGCACGAAGTGGGCCATCTTCGAGAATCGGTCAATTATGACCCAAATGGTGGTATATCCGTTGGAGTTCGGGAGATCAGTAACGAAATCCATAGCCAGATGGGACCATGGACGCGTCGGAATGGAGTTTCCCTGCGGGTGCATGTCGAGGGGACTTATGCTGTGCACAGACGGGGCATGACGCAACGAAGGACTGCACATCTTTAGGTAAAGAGGGCCACCAATAGGATCGTCGAATGAATTCCAGAGTTTTCTGGGAACCCACATGGCCAGCGAATTTGGATTGATGAGCCCAACGGAGTAACTTTGGTCGTAATGTAGAGGGTACAAAGGTTTTGCCTATCGGTGGTGTGCGGAGCTGGGTAGCGGCAAAAACCAGAGAATCAAGGATGGGTTGGGGGGACACTTCTTCTTCGAGGGAATCTAAGGACCTAGAGAGGGCATCGGCCTTGATGTTTCGCGAACCCGGGCGAAAGGATAGTTTAAACTTAAATCGTGTGAAGAAGAGAGCCCAACGTGCCAAGCGAGGATTGAGACATTGGGCCGTATGCAGGTAAAGTAAATTCTTGTGATCCGTGAACACAGTAAAGGGGTGTTGAGCCCCTTCTAGGAGGTACCGCCACTTCTCTAGGGCAAGTTTTATGGCTAGGAGTTCTTGTTCCCCTATGGCATAATTCCGCTCGGCGGGAGCAAATTTCTTGGAGAAAAAACTACACGGATGCAGTTTCCCATCCTCCCCATACTGGGAGAGGATTGCCCCTACGGCCTCAGAGGAGGCGTCGACTTCTAGGACAAATGGACGTTTAACATCCGGTTGGTGAAGTACAGGAGCCGTGATGAAGGCCTGTTTTTGTTTATGGAAGGCTTCGATGGCCTCTTGCGGCCACTGAGAGGGGTTAGCTCCTTTTTTAGTGAGCGCGGTGATGGGGGCCACTATAGCAGAAAACCCTAGGATAAACTTGCGATAATAATTCGCGAACCCTAGGAACCGTTGGATGGCTCGGAGGGTAGATGGTTGGGTCCAATCGAGGATGGCAGATACTTTCTCCGGATACATCCGTAGACCCCGTCCTGAGACTATGTAACCTAAGAACGGAACAGTCTCCCTCTCAAAGAGGCATTTCTCTAGTTTACAATACAAGTGGTTTACTCGAAGGCGTCGCAAGACCTCTCTGACCTGGTCTCGATGGGTATCCAAATCATGGGAGAAGATTAAAATGTCGTCGAGGTATACGACTACTGAGGAGTAGAGCAAGTCCCGAAAGATCTCATTTACAAAGTTCTGGAAGACGGCGGGGGCATTACATAGGCCAAATGGCATCACCAGATACTCATAGTGGCCATCACGAGTGTTAAAAGCCGTCTTCCATTCGTCCCCTTCACGGATTCGAATTAAATTATAAGCCCCTCGCAGGTCTAATTTAGTGAAGATGGAGGCTCCTTTGATTCTGTCGAACAACTCAGGGATGAGGGGCAACGGGTAGCGGTTCTTAACAGTGATCTCATTCAGGCCGCGATAATCGATGCAGGGGCGGAGAGAACCGTCCTTTTTTTTAACAAAAAAAAATCCTGCCCCTGCTGGTGAAGAAGATGGACGAATAAAGCCTTTCTGTAAATTTTCGGTAATGTAATCGGACATGGCTTTTGTCTCCGGCAGTGACAACGGATAGATCCGGCCGCGCGGAGGCGTGGTTCCTGGGACCAAATCGACTGGGCAGTCCCACTCCCGATGTGGAGGTAATATATCAGCGGCCTTTTTATTAAACACATCCGAAAAGGAACGATATGGCCCAGGAATCTTAGTTGAATCTTCGGGCTCGGAGAGGCATATGGGTAAGACTTTGGTTAGACAAGAATTAACACACGAGGACCCCCAGGAGAGTATCTGCATAGTGGCCCAGTCAATATGTGGACTATGTCTCTCTAGCCACGGGAGGCCTAAAACCATGGAAAACGAAGCCCGATTGATGACTAGAAACTCCAACTGTTCATGATGGAGGACTCCCACGGTCAGGCTTAAAGGAACTGTCCTACATGAGATCAGGCCATGAGGAATGTAACTGCCGTCTACGGCCGTTAGTCTGACTGGGACTTCCAATGCTTGAGTGGGGATTTCGAAAGTCTGGACCAAGTCAAGGGAAATGAAATTTCCGGCTGCTCCAGAATCCAGTAAGGCAGATATGTTGACTTTGTCTTTAAGAAGGAGCTGGACTGGAAGTAGGGATTCAGGACGAGTCGGAGAGGTATTGACTTGTCCTAATCGGGCCTCTCCGGACCCCATTAGGACCGAGGGTTTCCCGGACGCTTAGGACATTGGGCGATTAGATGGCCGGACTCCCCACAGTAAAGACAGAGGTTCTCACAACGGCGGCGCTGTCTCTCTTCTGGAGAGAGGTGCGTCCGATTCACTTGCATAGGTTCTTCTGAGGTTGGAGCTGGAACGGGAGGTGTTCGAGGAAGCGGAAAGGGACGGCTCCGTTCTCCTCGAGACTTCTCCGCTTGTCTCTCACGATACCGCAGGTCTACCTTATTACAGAGAGAAATTAGCTCATCCAGGGTCTCGGGAAGGTCTCGGGTTGCTAGATCATCCTTGATTCGCTCGGCCAGCCCGGACCAGAATGCAGACAGTAAGGCCTCGTCATTCCACCTGACCTCGGAGGCCAGGGTCTGGAATTGTACTACATATTGTGCCACCGAGCGATTCCCCTGTCTAACCCGGAGAATCTCCATAGCAGAAGAAGTCGAGCGCCCTGGTTCATCGAATATCCGGCGAAACTGGGCCAGAAATTCCCGATAATTGGACAGAAGTGGGTCGTCTCTCTCCCACAATGGAGAAACCCATTCCAAGGCAGTACCGGTTAGTAAGGACACAATGTACGCTACTCGGGTTTTGTCTGAAGGGAAGAGTCCCGGCTGCAGAGAGAAGTGCACGTCGCATTGATTCAAGAAGCCCCGGCATTGCTTGGGCGTACCATCGAACTTGCTTGGAGGTGGCAGATGGAGTTGACCGGAAGCGGCGGCACTGCTAAGCGATGGTCGGACTGCGTCTGCGGAGGCTCGAGACGGGGACGGAGCTTTAGGCAAAGAAGACTGGAGAAGATCTTGGCGATGAGAAATATCCTGCAAACCCTGGGCTAATTGGCGTTGTGAGTTTTCCAAACCCTCTAGACGGGAAGCAATTTGCTGGAGTAATTCTGCACTGAAATTAGCTCCTGAGGCAGGATCCATGTGGCTGGTACAAACTGTCACGGCCGACGGAGGTTGAGGACCCACCTCAGGTGTTAGGTCCAAGGAGGACTGTACTGGAGGCCCTTGGAACTTAGCAGGCTGGATATAGGACCTCTGCATAAATACCAGGCTAAGGGTTAGACGGAAGCTCCGAAGTGAAGGCGCGGAGTCTAACTGCCCAGCGGTCTTCTCCAGGGACCCCCGCAAGGAAGTTTGGGCTTTGCTGCGTCTGGACAGCAGGTCGCGGCCCCTCACTCGGAGAACCCAATAGCCAGGACTGGGGATGGTCAGAGGAGACCACGGGGTGTTAGTGGAAGTCCAGTGGAGGGTAACGAAAACTGAGGTAGCCGCCTTGGCTCGGAGGGTTCTGGGAAGGGTTAACAAACTGAAAATGGCCGACTTGGCTTGGAGGATCCAGGGAAGGTATAAATATAACTGAAATGGCCGACTTGGCTTGGGGGGTCCAGGGAAGGTATAAATGTAACTGAAATGGCCGACTTGGCTTGGAGGGTCCAGGTAAGGTATAAATGTAACTGAAATGGCCGACTTGGCTTGGAGGGTCCAGGGAAGGTATAAATACAACTGAAATGGCCGACTTGGCTTGGGGGGGTCCAGGGATGGTATAACTCGGGTCAGGAACCGGATACACAGGGACACGGCAGGACTGCAGAATCTGGGATGGGAGAGACACAGGAACACAGAAGGAGACTGGGAGCGCAGTACACCACTAGGAACACTGGGAGCTGCTGCAGAGCTATGCTGCTGCTTCAGAGTTGTACCAGCACTGAGGTACAAGGGCTGCTGGGATTTATACTCAGCCCAGCAAGTTAGGCCAGCCTCCTTAATCAGAGAGGGGATAAATCACCCTCAGCGCTGCGGTCACGTGACCCGGCCAAGATGGCGGCGCCCAGTCCCGGGAGCCGGCGTTTGCGCTGCGCCCGGACCCGCCAGGACTTGGGGAGCCCCTGTGCCAGCCTGCACCCCAGAGTCGCCCAGACCTGCACCATCGCGGCGCCAGGACCGGAGGACCCGACGGGGTGAGTAGGCAGTGCCGGACCTGGCGCCGCAGCGGCGCGTGACAAATACGTTTTCAGTGTAACATGCAAGTCTCCACTCTTGATATTCAAACACAGTGTTGCCAGTTGTAGAGGCTCAAAATGAAAACTGTTATCAAACACAGCAGACACAGGGGGCGATTCTGGATGACACACAGCTCTGCGAAGTTTGCAGCACTGCATGTCTTTTAAATCCCGCCCATACAGACCCCCGCCCCCTTCGCAGGGCAAATAGCGAGCATGGCTGCGGATGGATGTTGAGCTGTTTGAGCAGTCTTGTGGTCATTCCTACGCATCGTTTATCACAGCTACATGAGATGCAATAGACCAGTCCTCTGGTATTGCAGTTGAAATAACCCTTAATTGAGAGATTTGCTGCGGTGACACAACCCGTTGGAGCCTGTGGTTATATATAGCTGGATAATATATCTATTGAGAACTCGGCATAAATGGGCAACTGCTCATCATACTGGTCCTAAATTATATATGTAGAATGATTAATATACTTTATATATATATATATATATATATATATATATATATATATATATATATATATATATACATATATATATATATATATATATATACATATTATTATTATTATTATTATTATTAGAGATGAGCTGGTCCGGGTCCCTGAGATCCGTCAGAGCCGAATATCGGGGATCCAGGTCAGATACGAGTCGGCTCGGGAGTTCCCGCCTGAATTCCGGACCAATAACGAGGCCGAACATCATCAGATTCTCGCGGGAGCGGGATCTTATAAAAGACGCACGCGCGCCCCACCATCTTCACTCCAATCTTGGAGAGGGAAGAGGGTGGTTGGGAAGCTCCGTGTGCCCTGTGCTGTGCTCTGTGCCCTGTGCCATGTGCTCCGTTCTGTGCTCCGTGACCTGCCCTGTGCCCTCACTGCCCTGTACTGTGCTCCGTGCCATGTGCTCCGTGCTGTGCTGTGCTCCGTGACCTGCCCTGTGCCCTCACTGCCCTGTGCTGTGCTCCGTGACCTGCCCTGTGCCCTCACTGCCCTGTGCTGTATTGTGCTCTGTGACCTGCCCTGTGCCCTCACTGCCCTGTGTTGTAGACTTGTATTGAGAGTCAGTGACTGTTTATAGGCCTGAGCCCTGTAGTGTGATTTAACTAACTAGGTGCTGCAGTGCTCACACGCAGGGGCTACAGTTTCCACTGTCCTGTGGCCCGTGCCCTGTTGTGATTTATTTAGCCCTAAGCCCTGTGTTGTGATTTATTTAGCCCTGAACCCTGTGTTTTTTTGTGATTTAACTAACTAACTAACTCAGTGCTGCAGTGCTCACACGCAGGGGCTGCAGTGCTGCTGAGTAGTACACTGTGTACAGGGGCTGCAGTAATACAAGGGGCTGTGTCCAGTGTGACGGCCTATATCTTATCCAGTGTCACGAGTCACTCACGACATATATCCAGTGTCCAGTGTGACGACATATATCCTGTGTCCAGTGTGACGACATATATCCTGTGTCCAGTGTGACGACATATATCAAGTGTCCAGTGTGACGACAATATATCCTGTGTCCAGTGTCACAAGTCACAACATATATCCTGTGTCCAGTGTGACATGTAATGTGTGCCGGCATATATCCTGGGTGACATTTATTAGAGATTGATGTTGGGTTTTTGGCGATTTATATCGCAAAAACGGCCGTTTTTTCATTTTTTTCCCAAATCGACTACTTAATGGGTGGCGATTTGTGGCATAAATCGCACTTTTTGCCGCTAATTCGCACTTTCTGAAGTGGCGATTTAGAACATCGCATCCAGATGTTTACCCATTGAAAAAGATACAAATCGCTAATTTAATGTCTGCCGCATTTGGAAATCGGCAGCAAAATGCGATTCCCCCCCCCCCCCCCCCCAAAAAAAAAAATAGACCAAGTACAGGATGGCGATTTGCTTAAAATCGCCAGCATTTGAGCGTAGAAACGGTTAAATCTCTCACAGGTGACCCACATAGCACTTACTAACTCCCCTACATATACCCCCACATGATTATGGACACCTGTGAGGCTGTTTGAGATGGACATTTTGCAGAGTGGACTGGAGGTGCTAGTGTGTGAGCTGGGGCGTTTGGAGGAGCTACGCAGGAGGGATGATGCTGCCCACCAGATCCAGTTACCCCGACCACTCCATGCTTCTCGTCGGTACCGTGCTAGGGTGTACCTGGACTCCCTCTCTGATCAACAGGTGGTGGACATGTTTAGGTTGAACCGACAGAACCTGTTGAACTTATATGAGCAGGTGAGAGAGGATTTGGACCCTTGTGGGGGGGCCAACTATGCAGTGTCTGGGCTGCAGAAATTAATGTGTGCCCTCCACTTGTTTGCCACAGGCTCCACTCATGGGGGTGTCACAAGCCACTTTCTCTAAACATTTTTCTCAAGTGTTAAATGCATTAAAGAAGCTGTGGCGCACATATATCACATTCCCACGTTGTGAGTCCGAGTGGCAGGACCTGAAGGTGGCATTCTATCGGCTCTCAGCATTTCCAAATGTGCTGGGAGCCATAGACTGCACCCACATTGGGATTCGGGCCCCGCACGTGAGGGAGGATGTCTATGTCAATCGCAGGGGCAGATATTCCCTCAATGTGTAGGTGGTCTGCGATGCCAACCTCAGAATTCTCAGTGTGGTTGCAGGCTACCCCGGGAACTGCCATGATGCCTATATCCTGCGGCACTCAGCTCTCTGGGACTGTTTCCACAACCACACCATGCCAGAGGGCTGGCTACTTGGTAAGTCACTTACCACTGTTTACATGATGTTTGCTTACCTATGTCTTTCCCTTTAACATCCATGTGTGTAACCTTCTATTCAAGAGTCATTTCTGTTGTAATTGTTTATACCAGCCCAAACAATATAGTATAGGCTGCTACTATTATGTGCAAATTACCCACATGATATGTGACCACACAAATCCCTTTACACGTTAGGTGACTCAGGATATGGGTGTCATTCGTGGCTCATGACACCTCTGCGGAACCCACAAATCCCTGCACAGCACCGCTACAATGCTGCACATATTGCTACCCGCAATGTAGTGGAACGCACCTTTGGGGTGCTGAAAAGCCGATTTCGGTGTTTGGACAGGTCAGCAGGTACACTGCTATACCACCCTGCCAAAGTGTTTTTGGTTGTCCAGGCTTGCTGCATGCTGCATAACATAGCTTTGGGTCAACCAAATTATGTAGATGTGGCCCCTGCAGCAGTCGTGCAGGAAGCTCAAACTACTGATGTTGTAGTGCGAAGTACGCGGAGGGGGGATGTGGTTCGTACACGGATGATCCGGCAGCATTTCACAGGTAGTTAGTGTGTGTACAATGATTAGTAATGGGGAACCTGTAACACACATACATTGGTAACATTACATTTTTCCCTGTCCATGTTAATTGCCCAGAAGCAGACCAACAATAATGGCCAACACCTGCAAGCTACCCCACCACAGCATACTTTATGCCTGGCAACATGATAACACCTATAACAATGTCAAGTAAGTACTGTAGTTTTCTGTGTGTAAAAATGTTGACAAATACAAATTAACATAGGCTTAATGGATGGAGGTGACATGGATCATTGATCTGAGGTGGTTGAAATGTAGCAAAACAAGTGGCGGCTACATACTGTATGCAATTCCCAATGCTTATCCCCTTCAAATGTGACTATTTCCTTAAAATTCCATGACAAATAAGCACACACAACCCAAAGTCCTGTGTCTGCTAAAACGTCACTAGTTGACAAGACATAATAGAACAGTGTGGGGAATCATTTGTAAAGAATGACAACAAGTTTGCTGGATGCAAATAATTTTTACTTGCTGAAACATTTAGCCATAGGTCATAGCATATAAAAAAATTTCATGAACATTCACTGCATGAGTGAAGGAAAAAAAGAAAGAACATGATACACATGTAAATGCAAACAACATTATTCATTTTTGAATCCAGGCCGGGTATTAGCACCCTTACCTCTAGTGGCACCACTACCCCTAGTACGGACACTACGCCGTGGGGGACCCACTCATGGGTGTGGAGGACACACTACTACTTTGGGTAGATGTGGTTTGGTGCTGACCTAACAAACTAGTTGCACTGAGGCTGAGTTGCGTTTGTAGGGACATCAACGCAGTTGTTTGCCCATTAATTGCTTGGGTCTGTTCAACCATATTGGCATTTAGTGCTCTAAAATTACTAGTTTGGCCCTGAATGGCTTGGCCAATTTCTGCTAAGCGTGTGTCTAATGTGGAGACAAGACAAATTTGTGTCCCTACATTAGCCCGCACACTTTGAGAAATTCGTCTCATTTGCAGAGCTATGTTCCGCACATACCCCTTAATGGTTTCTAGTTGGGTGGTCTGCACCTCCATAAATGCTATTTGTTTCTCCTTGAAAAGATGGATGGATTGCTCAACTCCTCCGCACTAGTGGGGGGTGTTGGTGGCTGCACTGATTGGGGGCTGCTGCCTATGTGACTGCATATAGGGGGCCTCATTGACTGGGTGTGCTTGGTTTTGTGCAGGTTCCAACGATGGCACCGTCTCAAGGATGATTTCACTCATGTCGTCCATATTTTGCATGGGATCCTTAGGTTCAAGCATCGGTTGTGAAGGGCCTACAAATGAGAAAAGAGTGGCAAGTATGCTATGCAGATTGGTGTTGTCACAACGGATTGTTGTGGATCCACTGGGGGCGTGGATTCTGACACGGATGCCAATGGTGGAGAAAGAACTGCTGGTCGAATATACTGACGTCTCATAGGAGTCTCCAAGGAGTTTGGCTATACTCCTAATCAGAGGCGCGGAGTCTAACTGAGTGGCGGTTTTCACCAGGGACCCCCGCAAGGGGATTTGGACTTAGCTGCGTCCACCCAGCAGGTCGCGGCCCCCAATCAGGAGCCTCCAAGGAGATTAGGACGCGTGCTGGAACAGATGGATATAGCTGTACTCAGGAGACGCTTGAAATAATAATAGAACTTAGGAGACACTTGAAACGTGAACTGAACTCAGAAGGCACTCGGAGGGTTAACAGAACTCAGGAGACACTCGGAGGGTTAACAGAACTCAGGAGACACTCGGAGGGTTAACAGAACTCAGGAGACACTTGGAAGATAAACTGAACTCAGGAGGCACTTGAAGGGTTAACGGAACTCAGGAGGCACTTGAAGGGTTAACGGAACTCAGGAGGCACTTGAAGGGTTAACGGAACTCAGGAGGCACTTGGAAGGTAAACTGAACTCAGGAGGCACTTGAAGAGTTAACGGAACTCAGGAGACACTTGGAAGGTAAACTGAACTCAGGAGGCACTTGAAGGGTTAACTGAACTCAGGAGGCACTTGAAAGGATAACGAGATGCTTCTGATTGCAAACAGGACTCAGAGAGACCTGGAGCTGTGTACACTCTCACTGGCTGTCAGCAGGACACTGAGCAGAAAGCAGAAGTAGCAGCAGCATTGGAGGATAGGCGGCCCAGCCTTTTATTCCTCCAGGCAGTGATGTCACAGGCCCAACCTTCAATCAGAGGTTATATCAGACCCTGCTCCCTTCTGCCTAATGCCACAAGCAAGATGGCGGCGCCTGTCCCAGGAGCCGACCACGGGAACAGCCGGACCCCCAGAGGACCTACCGCCGTCCCTGCCAGTGACACCAAGTCGGGGAAGCGCTGAGTGACGGGTGTAGCACCGCCAGGAGTACAGCGCCCGTGCAGGTGAGTAATGCATGCGGTGCAATGCTCTGCAGAACCGGCGGCGGCCGGAGGACCTGACAGGTGTATGGTGGGTCATGTTACCTTAGTTGGAATGGTTAGGTGTTTCTCATGCATTATGCATTGGCACAGGCTACTGTGGTGGGGACAGCCATGTGTGAAATGTGCAATGTGTTTGTGTAACACTATGATATCTCACCTGCAGACTGGACAGTGTGAACAATCGGATGTGGCTGATGTTGCTCAACAGCAGGCTGGGACTCCAGAGATGGAGCTGTTTGAAAGAAGAAGACATTTTCCATAATGTCCATTTACACCTAACTGTCACTTTTTCAAATATGCTGATAAAAACTTTACCAAAATCAAACTTTTTTACTCTGATATGATTACATAAGGAATGTGAAGACTTTGAACTGAAGTGGTTATTTCAGTATTATGACTGTGAACGATATTGTTAATTCACTTGCTAAGAACAGTAAACACCAGCAGATTACACATGTAAAAGTGACTGTAAAGTGCATTTCCAACTACCCAGAGGATTGATATGGATTAACAATCAAGTACACTGCAGGCCTACAGTGATTAGGACAGCACACATTAATTGGATCTGTGGAACTACATAACCCAGCCAAATGCAGAGTCCATTATTTAGCAATGCAAGCAAGCAAAATGTGATTTTGCTGGGATATGTAGTTCCACACACAGCAATCTTTTAAACACATAAAGCATACCACCATAATAGCATGCGCACATGACATAGCAAAATGTGTAGTTGACATGCGTGGACACTTACCAGTTGGCGGTGTAGTGGGGGGCCTGTCTGTGTCGGCAATGTGGATGCCGGGAAGCACCTCCGGTGGGATGATTCGGCGTAGCAGCCTCTCATAGGCCTTAAAGCGGACTTCCTGCCTAGGGCCACCTCCTGTGCGACAGGCCTCTTTCTCTCCAGGGCAAGCTTGGCTTTGAGGAGGCGCTTGATGTCATTGTATCGCTTTTTGACGTTGCGCACACTCCTCTTGTGTGTGTTAACTGCATTTACCGCGGAGGTGATATTGTCCCACATCCCCTTCTTTTTTGCCACACTTGTGCGGTGATGGTGAGGACCAAGTAGGCGGTCATACAGGGGCAAGAGTGCCCGCACCAGGGCCATATTCTCCTCATAAGAGAACCTGACTTTCCTCCAACTAGCTGTATGAGCTGCATCATCCTCCTCCTCCACATTTTCAGCCTCACCCTCTTCCTCCTCCTCCTGCTTCTTCCCCCAGCACCTCCAAGTCTGCTTCATCTGCCTCCTGCACAGGCCAACCCACCTCTGAGAAATCCCCCTCTTGCAGCTCCTCCTCTGTGTGCCTGGCACTCTGTTCCTCCTGTGAGGACACCTGGCTTGTGCCTGCTTCCTCCTCATCCTCCATAGCCACCTGCTCAGCTTCCACCATGTGGCCCCTCCCTGGTGCAGCGCTTGCTGGGAGCATGCTGGCTCTCCCTGTCCTGCCTCTGGCAGTGCTGCCTCTCACTCCCCTACCTCTCCCAGTGGTTGGGGTATTTGGGCCCAAGCTGGCTGTCCCTCTGCCTCCTCTGCACCTTATGACTGCTCCTCTCCTCTCCATCTCAAACTCCTTACTCCCTTTCAAAGGGTAAAATGGCGTCTGCGCCCCTTTATATAGGGGGTGTGATGCGTATTGCAAGGGACTAAGGTGGGCCAATAGGTTAGCATGTTGTATGGGCTGATCAGGTGTATTGGTGTAAATCGCATTCTGGTTGGCCGCAAATACGCACATGACCTTACCCGGAAATCACACTTTTATGGCGTATTACATCGACTCAAATCGCACCTTATCGCCGTCTATCGCCATCTATCGCACTTTTCAGGCAGCTTTGCGACAGCCATTCAATACGCGATTTCTGGAAAAAAATGCGATTTCAAAAAATGGCGATACACGGCGATTTGAGTTAAAATCGCATTTTCTGAAAAACGGTCAACACAGAATTTTCATTTGATGACGTCTGTGTCGTACGCCAGGAAAGGAACTAATTAATTATGGCCTGATATCTGGACCTCGTCCTGGGCCTAAGGCAGACATTAATCAAGGCTGCAGTGAAGACTGAACGGTTTGGTATGGTTAGCAGCCTAGTAAGTTCGCTATCCACATGCACTTTGGAAGCCGATCCAGAAGGTCTGGAGTCCCCTGGAAACATTCATTGGACATTCCTAAGGGAAGTTTGGGGCCCTTGCAGAGAAGATTAATCATTGGGAACCTAACTCTGGAGGGCCAGACTGGGTATACTAGGACTATTCGGGGTACCCTGTCCATTCTGATTTTGTAAAGAACTTGTAGTAACATTGCCGGGGGGAGGGATAGCATAAGGTAATGATAGGTCTTTCCATGAGAAGGACATTGCGTCCATGTGGAAGGCTTAATGCATCCAAATTCTGGACATGAAGGTCGTGACTTGTTTGTTGAATGGTTTGCAAACAGGTCTATGTGGGGTTTCCCAAAGTTCTCTATGATGGAGTGGAATTTCTCCGGCCTGAGGGCTGCCCAATCTAGGGTGAGTTTGTTCCTTGATAAGGAGTCGGCTAGCTCATTGAGTTCTCCCAGAAGGTATGTTGTGGACAGAAGGATGGACTGTTCATATGGGCTTAATGGGAACTTGCCCAGGGGCCCCTGGTGTATAAGGGCACCATCCTAATAGCTGGGGATCCCCTTTTTCCAGGGATACCAGAATTTTGAAAATCGGCCCTGGGGAACTGGAGATATCCAACTTCAAAGCAGCAGTCCACCCTCCGACCTGTTAATTGCATTTCCCAGTCATAATTCTCAGGTTCTCTCTGACTTAGAGTTTTTCTGAGAGTATATTCCAAAAGCTGTGACTCTCCCCTTTCTGTCCACACTAGCAGCTTGTCTTCATCATGCCCAAAACCAGAGATATCAGCCTTCCAGCAGCTGGTCCGTGCTCCAGCTCCAAACGTCTGGTGTACAGTTTTACATTTTTGTCAATGGATTGCTCTGGCTCCTGATCTCTGATCCTCAAGTTCCCAGCACCTCCTGAAAGTTGGGACTTTCAGGAGGTGCTATTGAAGGCTAAGAAATCTATTTCCAGATAATGGCGATATCTGCAGTCAAACAAGCTGCCCGTCCACCGGAAAATGACGAATATTAAGCCCACTCCATTATCCAACCCTCCCCAGCGTATAAAACACCCCCTACCTCCCTGGAAGTAATTTACAAGGGACTCTTCATTCAGCTCAGTGCCCCCTTCCACACGTTATTGTTCACCCTCCCACCACCAGGAGTAATTAGCAGAAGTTACTGCTCCAGGTCCTACATGTTTTTTTTTGTATATTCTGTTTTTATTGAAATGAACAGAGGGTTAACAATGGATTCATGCAGTTTTAGGTTACGGTTATGTCTCCCTCTCGGCGCAGCGAGAAGATAAAGTAACAACAGTTTACAATCATGAGTAAGGGAAGAGTCTACAGACTCTTCCAATGGTTGCTAAATAAACACTGTAAACCTGAGACATAGAAAGAGGGAGAAGAAGAAAGGAAAGAAAGGTGCATGAGAAGACAGCTTCCGAACTGTGGTTCGTTCTGTTGATAGATTATAGAACAAGAGAAGAGGGGTGGAAAGAAAAGCAGGGGAGGACAGAGAGAGGGGATAGGTGAGGAGGATGGGGGGGGGGGGGGGGGGGACCTCTCCAGAGTGTCCTAAGATGGCTACTTGAAGGCATCAATGAGATTAGTGAATCCTTACTAAACTAGTTGCCTGAATGCATGATTTCTATAATCTTGTGATGTTTTATAATCCAACCATGGGAGCCAGGTGGCCCCGAATTCAGGGTGCTTATCAACAGCGGATAAGAGAATGTCCTCCATGGACATGTAATACTCAAATCTACTAAACCAAGATTTGCGTGTAGGGGAAATTGTGGATTTCCATAAAATCGGTACGCATACTCTTGCCGCGTTGCTTAGGTGTTTAAGCAATGATGTTTTATATGAGGAGATAGGGATGGAAGAAAGATTTAGCAACCAGGAGGCTGGACTATTAGGGAGGGGCATGTGGAGAATTTTTTGTGATGTCTCAACGACATCCGTCCAGAAGCCCGCAACAAAGCGCGGGCACTCCCACCATATGTGGATGAAGGTACCCGTGGCCTGTCTACATCTCCAACAAACATCGGAGATGCTTGGGTTCATCCTATGTAATAAAGATGGGTACCTATACCAGCGCATTATAATTTTATATTGCGTTTCTCTATTTTGGATGCAGGTTTAGCTAGTGTGGGCTTTTAAGAAGATGCTTTCCCAGTCTTTATCGGAGATGGTGAGACCTAGATCCCGATCCCAAGCCCGCGTGAATGATGTCGATATGGTGGTGTTTGAGTTGTGGAGAAGTTTATATAATAGTGAGATTGTGTGGACAGGGTTACTCGCAGCATAGCCTCTCAAATGCTGTTAATTCTCTAGTGGTGCCTGTTAGTAGGAAATGCCGAACTTGGAGGTATTTCCAAAAATCTTTAGTTGGGACCTCCCATTTAGCTTGAATCTCTGAGAATGAGCGGATGCCTGAGTTACTCACCATCTGGCCCACCCTAAACAGTCCCTCTAAAGCCCATTGAGAGAAATCAGGGATATTTAACCCTGGTTGGAATTCCGGGTTGTAGATAAAAGAGGTCAGTGGGCCAAATTCTGAGGAGATGAGAGGGTTTCGCCTTAAAGATTTCCAGATTGCAAGTGTGGTTGAAATAGGTGGGTGAGAGAGTGGGGGTCTGCTCAGTTTGGGGAGCCATGGGAAGATCTCAGGGTATTGCTGAACACATATTCCCTCGAGTTCTACCCATTGCTTGGAGGTCCTGCTTCTCGTCCAGTCTAGGACTCTATTTAAATGGATAGCATAATAATAGTTTTTAATATCTGGCAGTTTGAAGCCGCTTGTCTGAGTGTTTCTCAACAGTACTTCACGTTTTGTTCTCGGTGTTTTACGCAGCCAAATGAATTGTTGCGTTAGTTTCCTTATGGTTCTAAACCACTCCTCCGGGACTGAGATAGGTAATGTTTGGAGAACATAGAGCAGTTTTGGAAGAGAGTTAATTTTAATGATGTTGATTCTACCTAGCCAAGATAATTGTTTATTCTGCCAGTTATTATAATCTAAACGAAGGGATTTGAGAAGATGATGATAATTTAGTGAATATAATCGGATGAGATCACTGGGCAATTTAATCCCCAGGTACGTGATATGAGATTGCTGCCATGCAAGGGAAAATGAGGTTTTTAAGTGAGGAATTGCTATTAAGGGGACTGATATATTGAGGATGCTTGATTTGGACATATTGATCTTAAAGTTAGATAAAGCGCTAAAGCGGTCCAACTCCTTTATAAAGTGGGGGAGTGAGGTTTCGGGATGTGTAACTATTGCTAATAAGTCGTCCGCAAATAGTGCTAGTTTATATTCTTCCTCTCCGATCCGCACCCCCGTGATATGTTTTTTAGATCTTACTGCTCTGGCCAGGCCTTCCATACATAGGACAAAGATTAATGGGGACAGGGGACACCCCTGTCTTGTGCCATTACTGATGGGGAAGGGATCTGAGAGGAAGCCATTTGTTCTAACTCTTGCCACGGGTCGATGGTATAAGGCTAGAATTCTATGTAGTGTTAGCAGACCCAGGCCGACATGCTCCAGCACAGACCTCATAAAACCCCAGATTACCCTGTCAAAGGCTTTCTCCGCATCTGTGGAGACCAGAACGGTTGGGATTCGATGCCGAGAGGCCAGATGGATCAGGTTGAGCACTTTGGTAGTGTTATCTTTCGCTTCTCTGCCAGGGACGAAGCCTACTTGATCACTGTGAATCAGTGTTGGTAAAAATGTATTTAGCCTGTTAGCCATCAGTTTGGCGAATAGCTTAATGTCGACATTGAGGAGGGAGATGGGTCTGTAACTAGAGCATATCGAAGGGTCCTTCCCCGGTTTAGGGATGATGGTTATATGTGCCTCCAGTGACTGCTCGGAGAAGTGTGTGTCTGCAAAGATGAAGTTGAAAGCTTGGAGCAAGCTGGGGATTAGGATGGGTTTAAAGGTTTTGTAATATGAGGCAGTAAGACCATCTGGGCCTGGGCTTTTACCTAATGGCAAGGCTGATATGGACAATTCCAATTCTAGTTGGGAGAACGGTGCATCTAGCATGTCTCTATCAGAGGGAGATATAGTAAGGAAAGCCACGGAGGATAAGTATATCGTGGAGATGTTCTATCGGAGTGGGGGAGTCACGTAAGTTATATAGTGATGAGTAATACTTCTGGAAACAAGCCGCTATCTCTGGAGTTTTAAAGCATTGGGAACCTGAGTCCTTTTTAATCATATTAATAAAAGATGCTGACCTTTGGGCCTTGGTCGCTTGTGCAAGGAGGCGGCCCGGCTTATTCCCCCATTTGTAGTATTTGCCTTTGCATTTGCGTAGTTGAAATTTAGTTCGCTCGGAGAGGAGATTGTTCAGATCGGAGCGAGCCTCAGTAAGTTTGATCATAGTATCTGGTCGGCCGCTAGTTTTATGTGAGGTTTCAAGTTGTTGGATTGTGTTTAAGAGGGTATTAATCCTAGCTGCTTTCTGTTTTTTAATTAGCGTGCCTAGTTGGATTAGTCTGCCCCTAATAACACATTTGTGTGCCTCCCAGAGAGTTACAGCAGAGACATCCTCTGTGTCATTAAGTTCAAAGTACTCCGTTAGTGCTTTTTTAATTTCAGAATTATAGTATTGATCTTGCAGTAGTGATTCATTCAGCCTCCAAGTCCATTGGCCCGGAGTGTGCTGTGGGATCTCCAGGGTCATGGAAATTGGGGCATGGTCTGACCATGTAATGGAGCCCACAGATGCATCGAGTAAAAGGGGGAGGTGTCTATAGCTAAGAAATAGATAGTCAATGCGGGAGTAAGTTTGGTGTGGGTGGGAATAGAATGAATAATCTCTGCCAGTTGGGTTAAGTGTACGCCATGAGTCAGCTAGTTGAAGCTCGTGTAGGATTATCTTGATTTTCCGATAATTGTTGGGAGGAGATCGATGAGAGCCAGTGGATGTGTCCATATCCGGGTCCACAGACCAATTAAAGTCACCCCAACAACTATCGTGCCCTCAAAAAAAGAGTCTAATAGAGCGAGCTGCGATTGAAAAAAAGTGCACTGATCTTGATTGGGGGCATAAACCACAACGAGTGTATAGGGTAGTGTAGCTATTTTGCATTTAAGGAGGAGAATTCTCCCCGGGACGAACCTCTGGACGGAGACGTCGGACAGTTGAAGGTGTTTGGAGAGCAAGATCGCCACTCCTTTGGACTTACTGTTTTATCTAAGGAGAAACGTAAATGAGTACAACAATAAGGGTTAACAGAGCCCTCTTGCCTTAACTCGTAGTTCCTAGATAGGATATCTGGTATAACGCTTATGGGTAATAGAAATAACTACTGTAAGAGTGCGTCATAATCACCAGTCCATGTCATGGATTCGGAAATGAGGCCGCTGCTGTTAAGATGGCCCTGGGACTGTTATGTCACCCAGTTTCATATGTCTAGTGCTTCCTTACATAAGACACGGGAGTTAGTCCACCCATCTTGTTGATGTAGGAGATGGCAGTTCTGTTGTACAAACAGAGTTGTATGGGTATGTGTCTGGATTGTATAGGGATTATTGAGGTTAGAGCTTGTTTTGCAGCTCTCAATTCTAGGAGATTTATGTGAGCTGGTAAATCTCGATTGGACCATTTCCCCCTCACTGCTTTCTCCTGGGTGAAGGACCCCCATCCCGAAAGAGATGCATCTGATGTGATTACCACATCTATTTTGGGGGTTAGGAGAGACTTGGGGGGAGGAAGAGGAAGAGACGTCCAGCCACGGATCTCTTCTGAGCAGCTGGTGGCAGAACTATCTTGTCTGTCCATGTCATACCCTGTCGAAGGAAAGAGGACAGAAGGTTCTGGGATTGTGTGCATAGCAGAGGAGCATGAAGAAATCACAGATCCAGTGCTCTCATCTTCCTAAGTCTCTTAGGGATAGTTGGTGTGAGAGGACATGGGTCACATATGTCTGGAAGGCGTTCCATTTGTCCTGTGGAACTGCTATTGACAAGGAAAGGCAATCTATTAGGACTCCCAGGAAGGTGGTGGAGTGGGAAGGTGGTGGAGCAACACTGATTTTTCTAGATTTATGGTGAAACCTAGGCTCTGGAGCAGTGTCTGGATCAGGCATGTCCAAACTATGGCCCTCCAGCTGTTGAGAAACTACAAGTCCCATCATGCCTTGCCACAGTGGCAAGGCATGATGGGAAGTGTAGTTTCACCCAAGTTGGAGGGCCATAGTTTGGACATGCCTGGTCTGGAACATATCCCTCTGGACTATAAGTGCCTCTTGTGAGGGGTGCAGTACTAGTAGGTCATCCAAATAAATGATACATTGGACCCTTGACTGTCTCAGGTGTATAATTACTGCCTTCATGAAGTGGGTAATGGTATAGGGGGTATTGAATAGGCCAAAGACCATAACGGTCCATTGGTACAGGACTGTTTTCCACCGGAACCTGAGTAGTTGTCTGGGGTTGGGGTGGAATTGTATTGTGTGGAAGGCCTCTTTTAAGTCTATTTTGATACAGTTGTCCCGGGCTAGTACAAATGGGTTGTCTGCTAGACCCTCCATGTGAAAGGATCGTGGATTTATATATCTGTTTAGAGATTTTACATTTAAGACTGGCCTGTAAGAACCATCTTGTTTCTGTATGGGAAAAAGATGGCTTAGCCAACCTCTTTGCGAATGTCCGCGGGCTCTATTTTCCCTTGTTGAAGGGCCCGGGATAACACAGTGTCTAGGAGGGGACTGGTGTCTATTGTACAGGGGTGTACTTGGATAGGGAATCAGAGAAGGGGAAGAGAAATTCCTTTCCTTACCACCTTTAACAACCAACCGTCTGTGGTAATCCTTTCCTAGGAGGGTAGGGCCTGGCAAAAACAAGGGGGAGGTAATGCAACATCTGGTGGCATGAGACTCACCGTATCCTCTGTCTTTTTTAGGTCAGGAAGCGTTGGAGGGACCTGGGCCTCTTGCAACTCGCATCCTGAAGTAACCTCCTCTGGGAGCTCTGAGGGTGCAATGTTGCTCACGGGGTTGATCCACTGGCTCTGGCAGAATGACCCTCTTGATTAAAGGGCTTGGAAGGCTAGTGCCCCTTGAGATCTGCAAACGACTTTCTGGCCTTATAGCAGAGATTGACTTTGTCTATAATGTTGGGGCCAAAAAGGTCTGAGTTGACCAGGTTAGGAACATCTACCGGTCTGGGAGCTACATCTGTTAAACCAGCAATCCTGCGGGCGTTCAATACGAAGTCAAATGTTTGCCCTATCATGAGTGTGGCACAGCTAAATGCCTTTAAAAGGGACATTTTTTAGGCTAATAGGGAGTCCAGTAACCCTGCCGTTAACCCCTCTTTCTCTGCTTTGTCTAAGACAAATCTTAGTGTCTGCAGAGATGACGTTGAAAGATTGGAGCAAGCTGGGGATTAGGATGGGTTTAAAGGTTTTGTAATATGAGGCAGTAAGACCATCTGGGCCCGGGCTTTTACCTAACGGCAAGGCTGATATGGCCAATTCCAATTCTAGTTGGGAGAACGGTGCATCTAGCATGTCTCTATCAGAGGGAGATATATTAGGGAAAGCCACGGAGGATAAGTAGTCCTTGGCTTGAAGCGTCTCGTGAAGATGTTCTATCGGAGTGGGGGAGTCACGTAAGTTATATAGTGATGAGTAATACTTCTGTAAACAAGCCGCTATCTCTGGGGTTTTAAAGCATTGGGAACCTGAGTCCTTTTTAATAATATTAATAAAAGATGCTGACCTTTGGGCCTTGGTCGCTTGTGCAAGGAGGCGGCCCGGCTTATTCCCCCATTGGTAGTATTTGCCTTTGCATTTGCGTAGTTGAAATTTAGTTCGCTCGGAGAGGAGATTGTTCAGATCGGAGCGAGCCTCAGTAAGTTTGATCATAGTATCTGGTCGGCCGCTAGTTTTATGTGAGGTTTCAAGTTGTTGGATAGTGTTTAAGAGGGTATTAATCCTAGCTGCTTTCTGTTTTTTAATTAGCGTGCCTAGTTGGATTAGTCTGCCCCTAATAACACATTTGTGTGCCTCCTAGAGAGTTACAGCAGAGACATCCTCCGTGTCATTAAGTTCAAAGTACTCCGTTAGTGCTTTTTTAATTTCAGAATTACAGTATTGATCTTGCAGTAGTGATTTATTCAGCCTCCAAGTCCATTGGCCCGGAGTGTGCTGTGGGATCTCCAGGGTCATGGAAATTGGGGCATGGTCTGACCATGTAATGGAGCCCACAGATGCATCGAGTAAAAGGGGGAGGTGTCTATAGCTAAGAAATAGATAGTCAATGCGGGAGTAAGTTTGGTGTGGGTGGGAATAGAATGAATAATCTCTGCCAGTTGGGTTAAGTGTACGCCATGAGTCAGCTAGTTGAAGCTCGTGTAGGATTATCTTGATTTTCCGATAATTGTTGGGAGGAGATCGATGAGAGCCAGTGGATGTGTCCATATCCGGGTCCACAGACCAATTAAAGTCACCCCAACAACTATCGTGCCCTCAAAAAAAGAGTCTAATCGAGCGAGCTGCGATTGAAAAAAAGTGCACTGATCTTGATTGGGGGCATAAACCACAACGAGTGTATAGGGTAGTGTAGCTATTTTGCATTTAAGGAGGAGAATTCTCCCCGGGACCAGCCTCTGGACGGAGACGTCGGACAGTTGAAGGTGTTTGGAGAGCAAGATCGCCACTCCTTTGGACTTACTGTTCGGGGTGTTGCAGTAGTAAGCGTGGGGATAGCGGGGGTTAGAAATGGATGGGTGACGAGAGGATGTGCTAAAATGCGTTTCTTGGATTAGTGCAATGTCAGTCCTCTCTGCCCACAAGGTTCTAAGTAAGCTGGATCACTTTTCTGGAGTGTTAAGGCCCTTTGCATTAATGGAAAGGATCTCTAGTTTACCTGTTGTAGCCATGTAGTACCATGAGGGGTGAGCAAGTATGTCTAGAATCTCGGGGGAGGTCAGGGGATTGAGTGGAAGGGGGAAAGAGGAAAGGGGGACAGAAAATAGAATGGTATGAGAACATAAACAGCATCAACATTAACAATGAAAAAATTCCCGCTGTGGGACTACTGGTCGCTTGTGGCGCCAGTGACCCAGGTGACATTTTAGTCTAGTGCTGGTAAAAGGGGTGAGGGAGTCACCAAACTGCAACAATCAATAATTTCTAGATAGTCATTATAAGAATAAGACACAAACTAGAGTCTAGAATATGTGGCAATTTTGAGATATAGCATATAGTTTTAAAGAAAAAGAAAAAAACATAAAATATCTGTTTGCCTGCTATCTAAGGAGAAACGTAAATGAGTACAACAATAAGGGTTAACAGAGCCCTCCTGCCTTAACTCGTAGTTCCTAGATAGGATATCTGGTATAACGCTTATAGGTAATAGAAATAACTACTGTAAGAGTGCGTTATAATCACCAGTCCATGTCATGGATTCGGAAATGAGGCCGCTCTCCTCTAGGTTCAGTCCATGAGTATTCAGGTGTGGTCATCGGCAGGTGGCGGAGAGCGTTGACCATGGTTTTTCTTGGTGTGGCGAACTTCTTGCCAGGGTAGCTCTTGCGGCGGTCATCTTAGGGGAGGCAATTCTGGGTGTGGGAACTCCCAGCTGGTAATTTCAAGGTTTGGGAGACCCAGTGACTTGCAGAATGCAGGGAGATCTGAAAAGGAGGACAGGGAATGGAGTTTTCCTGCAAGGGTCACCTGTAGGTTGAAGGGGAAGCCCCATTTTTACTTCAGTTGGCGTTTTCGAAGTTCTGTAGTGAGAGGCCTCAACGCCTTTCTTTGCTGAAGAGTGTGCCAAGATAGATCTTGGTATATTTCAATTGCAGTGCCGTTGAAGTCCACTCCGTCTAGCTGGCGTAATTTGCGCACGATGGTCTCTTTCTGCGCATAATAATGCATACGAAAAATCACGTCTCGCGGTCGATCTGATGGGGAACCCCTTGGTCTCAGTGCCCGATGTGCCCTGTCTAGAAGAATTTTCTCAGATGAATCGTTTCCCAAAATTTCATTGAAAATTTTGGTTAGGGCATCTGGCAGCGATTCTTGGGAAACATCCTCGGGGAGGCCTCTTATGCGGAGGTTATTCCTTCTTCCTCTATTGTCCTGGTCCGTCAGGTGCATATGAAGGGAGCGGATCTCTTTGGCCTGGGAAGAAATAGTCTCCGTGAGAGCATTGCAGAACGTATATAGTTCATCTTGGCGAGCTTCTACGGAGGCAGTGCGATGAGAGAGTTGTGACAGGTCCTGCCTGACGGAGTCCAACTCTTTACGGATAGTTTCTTGAATGTCCTGTTTGGTTGGGAGTTTCCTCATATAAGAGAGGGCGTTTCTAATTTCGGCTAGATCTGTTGCCATTTGTGAAGCTTGGATGTCTGGGGGTGGAGTAGAAGATAGTGGGGTCGATGAGTCATCTGTGTGCATGGACGAGGTGGGATGATTGGCCTATAGATATGATCTCATCCCGGGTTGGGACATGCTTTCAGAAGGAGGAGGTGAACTTCTTTTCTTTTTTTGTGCGACCTTTTTACCTTTGACCATAATAAACTAGAGTGTGAAGGAGAAAGGACTCATGCGGGTATGGAGAAGCGCCGAGCTCCAATTTGTGTCAGAGTGTTTTGTTGCAGCTAGCGGAGACTCCCCATGGCCTGGTGTCAGCAAGGCATTTTCAGCTTGGGTCCAGCTAACCCAGTGTCAGCCTCCCATTGCTGTTCCGTCCCCCCGGTCCTACATGTTGAATGGGAGATAGAGCACCTTCTGCCACCCATGGGACATCAAATATGCTGCTGATAGCACCCCCCACCCCTAGGAGGGGAGAATGGGTAAGGGCCCCAGTGCATTGCTTTGCCCAGGGGCCCACACTGCTGTTAAGATGGCCCTGGGACTGTTCTGTCACCCAGTTTCATATGTCTAGTGCTTCCTTACATAAGACACGGGAGTTAGTCCACCCATCTTGTTGATGTAGGAGATGGCAGTTCTGTTGTACAAACAGAGTTGTATGGGTATGTGTCTGGATTGTATAGGGATTATTGAGGTTAGAGCTTGTTTTGCAGCTCTCAATTCTAGGAGATTTATGTGAGCTGGTAAATCTCGATTGGACCATTTCCCCCTCACTGCTTTCTCCTGGGTGAAGGACCCCCATCCCGAAAGAGATGCATCTGATGTGATTACCACATCTATTTTGGGGGTTAGGAGAGACTTGGGGGGAGGAAGAGGAAGAGACGTCCAGCCACGGATCTCTTCTGAGCAGCTGGTGGCAGAACTATCTTGTCTGTCCATGTCATACCCTGTCGAAGGAAAGAGGACAGAAGGTTCTGGGATTGTGTGCATAGCAGAGGAGCATGAAGAAATCACAGATCCAGTGCTCTCATCTTCCTAAGTCTCTTAGGGATAGTTGGTGTGAGAGGACATGGGTCACATATGTCTGGAAGGCGTTCCATTTGTCCTGTGGAACTGCTATTGACAAGGAAAGGCAATCTATTAGGACTCCCAGGAAGGTGGTGGAGTGGGAAGGTGGTGGAGCAACACTGATTTTTCTAGATTTATGGTGAAACCTAGGCTCTGGAGCAGTGTCTGGATCAGGCATGTCCAAACTATGGCCCTCCAGCTGTTGAGAAACTACAAGTCCCATCATGCCTTGCCACAGTGGCAAGGCATGATGGGAAGTGTAGTTTCACCCAAGCTGGAGGGTCATAGTTTGGACATGCCTGGTCTGGAACATATCCCTCTGGACTATAAGTGCCTCTTGTGAGGGGTGCAGTACTAGTAGGTCATCCAAATAAATGATACATTGGACCCTTGACTGTCTCAGGTGTATAATTACTGCCTTCATGAAGTGGGTAATGGTATAGGGGGCATTGAATAGGCCAAAGACCATAACGGTCCATTGGTACAGGACTGTTTTCCACCGGAACCTGAGTAGTTGTCTGGGGTTGGGGTGGAATTGTATTGTGTGGAAGGCCTCTTTTAAGTCTATTTTGATACAGTTGTCCCGGGCTAGTACAAATGGGTTGTCTGCTAGACCCTCCATGTGAAAGGATCGTGGATTTATATATCTGTTTAGAGATTTTACATTTAAGACTGGCCTGTAAGAACCATCTTGTTTCTGTATGGGAAAAAGATGGCTTAGCCAACCTCTTTGCGAATGTCCGCGGGCTCTTTTTTCCCTTGTTGAAGGGCCCGGGATAACACAGTGTCTAGGAGGGGACTGGTGTCTATTGTACAGGGGTGTACTTGGATAGGATACGTCTTTTTGTTTGGGTCCCGCACTGGATACTCCACTATTTATTGACTATTACCATCAATTTTTAATTAAAGTGGAGTGAATAATTCAAAAAAGGTCCAAATCCTGTTATGTTAGGTTATAAACAAGGTTTCCTTCTTTAAAGAGGAGAAAGCCTTTAGATCTAACCACTTTATAGGTTGGAGGTGCTCCCCAGAGTCAGAGATAAGTACATGGTATACTGGAGAAAAAGAAGACTCTTTGTGGGGGCACTCTTAGTGTATGTACATATGTACATGCAAATACAATACCTATTGGTACCAAAAAATGTGGTGAATGACTAACGAAATGGTGAAACTGTTTAAAATTTAACTTTTAATATTTACGTTTTAATATAAATAGGTAATTAACACACGGTATATGATTAAATTACATATAATTACAACACACAATTAATGTTAAAATATGCACTGCAACTAATAATTATGTTACTGTCTATAAGTAAGGGTTCACCGAAAGACAGTCTATTAAGTCCTTGCCTTGATTTATATACCCGTTACATGGGTTGAAAATTCATATATATTAACAACAATCACTGTATTCACTGAAACCAAAGAATAGTGTTAATTAGAGGCAGTCTGTGTCTATTCTTAGTGATACAGTTGGGATAAGAGCCTGTCTGCTCCTAGTGTCAAAAGAGCTCAGTTGTCAGAGTAATCAAAGAAGGAGGGACCCACAGTGTTGCATTTGTGTGTAGATATTATCAGGAGGGTATAGTGTGCTAACCCCTTAACATCTGCACATTCTTTGGTTACTAGGACAGATCTAAATAGGTGTATTGACGACTGTCAGATTGTAAACAGGTATTTGGTAGATGAGAGAGCTAAAATAGGAGAGTGCTAATAAGTTTGCAAGTGTCTATATCTCACCCAAAACCCACCTTCTTACCATCATACGCTTATAGGGTGGCAGATGGGGGAGTCGGGGAGAGACTCCGCAAATGAAAAAAGTTGAGTGGCCACAGTACCTTCTGCTGCTCGTTTGGTCAGATCGTCCATCCACTGTTACTCTGCTGAGTATTGCAGTGTAGGGATCCAGCCGACTTTAGGAGTGAGAGAGGATTAGTAATTCTAGGATAGAAATTTAGAGTGTCTGACAGAATAAAAATATTGTGTCAGAGAGGAAAGGTAAAGTGAGAGAGATAATTTCAGATCGCAAGTGTCTATATCTCACCCAATTTCTGTTTTCCAACCATCATAATTTAGAGGATGGTGGATGAGATAGTCGGGGAGAGACTCCGTTGATGAAGGAAGTAGATTAGATGGCCAAAGTACCTTCTGCTGCTCGTTTGATCCAACTGTGTGGTCACTGTTGCCCAATTGGGTATTGCAGTGTAATGACACAGGTAATCTCAGGAGTGAGAGAGGATTAAGTTGCCCTAAAAAAAGGGGGGACTTTTTAGAGATGGATAGATGTAAAGTATACACAGTTGTATATCTATTGTCTAGTATTCTAGCCACCAAGATATAGGAATAAAATACAGATAAATATATCACAGCTGTCAAATTACTACACAAGCTGCTGGCCAACTGTGCTTTTTTGAATAACTGTGACCAAATCACCAGAAAAAGCCGCTGAATAGCAATTATTTTGTGATAATCACAAACTGTTGTTAATTTGTACACAACCTTGCAATAATTGTATGAGCCCGTTTATCCACACCATATAACAGGAATTTAGTAACAGTATGTCAGTTCAATTAATTGAAATTGCTAATTGAACTGACATACTGTTACTAAATTCCTGTTATATGGTGTGGATAAACGGGCTCATACAATTATTGCAAGGTTGTGTACAAATTAACAACAGTTTGTGATTATCACAAAATAATTGCTATTCAGCGGCTTTTTCTGGTGATTTGGTCACAGTTATTCAAAAAAGCACAGTTGGCCAGCAGCTTGTGTAGTAATTTGACAGCTGTGATATATTTATCTGTATTTTATTCCTATATCTTGGTGGCTAGAATACTAGACAATAGATATACAACTGTGTATACTTTACATCTATCCATCTCTAAAAAGTCCCCCCTTTTTTTAGGGCAACTTAATCCTCTCTCACTCCTGAGATTACCTGTGTCATTACACTGCAATACCCAATTGGGCAACAGTGACCACACAGTTGGATCAAACGAGCAGCAGAAGGTACTTTGGCCATCTAATCTACTTCCTTCATCAACGGAGTC
Source organism: Crinia signifera (assembly GCF_055691185.1). Lineage (NCBI taxonomy): Eukaryota > Metazoa > Chordata > Amphibia > Anura > Myobatrachidae > Crinia > Crinia signifera. The sequence continues at coordinate 12,650,139 of NC_139223.1, forward strand.
TCTCCCCGACTATCTCATCCACCATCCTCTAAATTATGATGGTTGGAAAACAGAAATTGGGTGAGATATAGACACTTGCGATCTGAAATTATCTCTCTCACTTTACCTTTCCTCTCTGACACAATATTTTTATTCTGTCAGACACTCTAAATTTCTATCCTAGAATTACTAATCCTCTCTCACTCCTAAAGTCGGCTGGATCCCTACACTGCAATACTCAGCAGAGTAACAGTGGATGGACGATCTGACCAAACGAGCAGCAGAAGGTACTGTGGCCACTCAACTTTTTTCATTTGCGGAGTCTCTCCCCGACTCCCCCATCTGCCACCCTATAAGCGTATGATGGTAAGAAGGTGGGTTTTGGGTGAGATATAGACACTTGCAAACTTATTAGCACTCTCCTATTTTAGCTCTCTCTTCTACCAAATACCTGTTTACAATCTGACAGTCGTCAATACACCTATTTAGATCTGTCCTAGTAACCAAAGAATGTGCAGATGTTAAGGGGTTAGCACACTATACCCTCCTGATAATATCTACACACAAATGCAACACTGTGGGTCCCTCCTTCTTTGATTACTCTGACAACTGAGCTCTTTTGACACTAGGAGCAGACAGGCTCTTATCCCAACTGTATCACTAAGAATAGACACAGACTGCCTCTAATTAACACTATTCTTTGGTTTCAGTGAATACAGTGATTGTTGTTAATATATATGAATTTTCAACCCATGTAACGGGTATATAAATCAAGGCAAGGACTTAATAGACTGTCTTTCGGTGAACCCTTACTTATAGACAGTAACATAATTATTAGTTGCAGTGCATATTTTAACATTAATTGTGTGTTGTAATTATATGTAATTTAATCATATACCGTGTGTTAATTACCTATTTATATTAAAACGTAAATATTAAAAGTTAAATTTTAAACAGTTTCACCATTTCGTTAGTCATTCACCACATTTTTTGATACCAATAGGTATTGTATTTGCATGTACATATGTACATACACTAAGAGTGCCCCCACAAAGAGTCTTCTTTTTCTCCAGTATACCGTGTACTTGGATAGGGAATCAGAGAAGGGGAAGAGAAATTCCTTTCCTTACCACCTTTAACAACCAACCGTCTGTGGTAATCCTTTCCTAGGAGGGTAGGGCCTGGCAAAAACAAGGGGGAGGTAATGCAACATCTGGTGGCATGAGACTTACCGTATCCTCTGTCTTTTTTAGGTCAGGAAGCGTTGGAGGGACCTGGGCCTCTTGCAACTCGCATCCTGAAGTAACCTCCTCTGGGAGCTCTGAGGGTGCAATGTTGCTCACGGGGTTGATCCAATGGCTCTGGCAGAATGACCCTCTTGATTAAAGGGCTTGGAAGGCTAGTGCCCCTTGAGATCTGCAAACGACTTTCTGGCCTTATAGCAGAGATTGACTTTGTCTATAATGTTGGGGCCAAAAAGGTCTGAGTTGACCAGGTTAGGAACATCTACCGGTCTGGGAGCTACATCTGTTAAACCAGCAACCCTGCGGGCATTCAATATGAAGTCAAATGTTTGCCCTATCATGAGTGTGGCACAGCTAAATGCCTTTAAAAGGGACATTTTTTAGGCTAATAGGGAGTCCAGTAACCCTGCCGTTAACCCCTCTTTCTCTGCTTTGTCTAAGACAAATCTTAGTGTCTGCAGAGATGACGTTGAAAGCTTGGAGCAAGCTGGGGATTAGGATGGGTTTAAAGGTTTTGTAATATGAGGCAGTAAGACCATCTGGGCCCGGGCTTTTACCTAACGGCAAGGCTGATATGGCCAATTCCAATTCTAGTTGGGAGAACGGTGCATCTAGAATGTCTCTATCAGAGGGAGATATATTAGGGAAAGCCACGGAGGATAAGTAGTCCTTGGCTTGAAGCGTCTCGTGAAGATGTTCTATCGGAGTGGGGGAGTCACGTAAGTTATATAGTGATGAGTAATACTTCTGGAAACAAGCCGCTATCTCTGGGGTTTTAAAGCATTGGGAACCTGAGTCCTTTTTAATCATATTAATAAAAGATGCTGACCTTTGGGCCTTGGTCGCTTGTGCAAGGAGGCGGCCCGGCTTATTCCCCCATTGGTAGTATTTGCCTTTGCATTTGCGTAGTTGAAATTTAGTTCGCTCGGAGAGGAGATTGTTCAGATCGGAGCGAGCCTCAGTAAGTTTGATCATAGTATCTGGTCGGCCGCTAGTTTTATGTGAGGTTTCGAGTTGTTGGATAGTGTTTAAGAGGGTATTAATCCTAGCTGCTTTCTGTTTTTTAATTAGCGTGCCTAGTTGGATTAGTCTGCCCCTAATAACACATTTGTGTGCCTCCCAGAGAGTTACAGCAGAGACATCCTCCGTGTCATTAAGTTCAAAGTACTCCGTTAGTGCTTTTTAATTTCAGAATTACAGTATTGATCTTGCAGTAGTGATTCATTCAGCCTCCAAGTCCATTGGCCCGGAGTGTGCTGTGGGATCTCCAGGGTCATGGAAATTGGGGCATGGTCTGACCATGTAATGGAGCCCACAGATGCATCGAGTAAAAGGGGGAGGTGTCTATGGCTAAGAAATAGATAGTCAATGCGGGAGTAAGTTTGGTGTGGGTGGGAATAGAATGAATAATCTCTGCCAGTTGGGTTAAGTGTACGCCATGAGTCAGCTAGTTGAAGCTCGTGTAGGATTTTCTTGATTTTCCGATAATTGTTGGGAGGAGATCGATGAGAGCCAGTGGATGTGTCCATATCCTGGTCCACAGACCAATTAAAGTCACCCCAACAACTATCGTGCCCTCAAAAAAAGAGTCTAATCGAGCGAGCTGCGATTGAAAAAAAGTGCACTGATCTTGATTGGGGGCATAAACCACAACGAGTGTATAGGGTAGTGTAGCTATTTTGCATTTAAGGAGGAGAATTCTCCCCGGGACCAGCCTCTGGACGGAGACGTCGGACAGTTGAAGGTGTTTGGAGAGCAAGATTGCCACTCCTTTGGACTTACTGTTCGGGGTGTTGCAGTAGTAAGCGTGGGGATAGCGGGGGTTAGAAATGGATGGGTGACGAGAGGATGTGCTAAAATGCGTTTCTTGGATTAGTGCAATGTCAGTCCTCTCTGCCCACAAGGTTCTAAGTAAGCTGGATCGCTTTTCCGGAGTGTTAAGGCCCTTTGCATTAATGGAAAGGATCTCTAGTTTACCTGTTGTAGCCATGTAGTACCATGAGGGGTGAGCAAGTATGTCTAGAATCTCGGGGGAGGTCAGGTGATTGAGTGGAAGGGGGAAAGCGGAAAGGGGGACAGAAAATAGAAAGGTATGAGAACATAAACAGCATCAACAATAACAATGAAAAAATTCCCGCTGTGGGACTACTGGTCGCTTGTGGCGCCAGTGACCCAGGTGACATTTTAGTCTAGTGCTGGTAAAGGGGGTGAGGGAGTCACCAAACTGCAACAATCAATAATTTCTAGATAGTCATTATAAGAATAAGACACAAACTAGAGTCTAGAATATGTGGCAATTTTGAGATATAGCATATAGTTTTAAAGAAAAAGAAAAAAACATAAAATATCTGTTTGCCTGCTATCTAAGGCGAAACGTAAATGAGTACAACAATAAGGGTTAACAGAGCCCTCCTGCCTTAACTCGTAGTTCCTAGATAGGATATCTGATATAATGCTTATGGGTAATAGAAATAACTACTGTAAGAGTGCGTTATAATCACCAGTCCATGTCATGGATTCGGAAATGAGGCCGCTCTCCTCTAGGTTCAGTCCATGAGTATTCAGGTGTGGTCATCGGCAGGTGGCGGAGAGCGTTGACCATGGTTTTTCTTGGTGTGGCGAACTTCTTGCCAGGGTAGCTCTTGCGCCGGTCATCTTAGGGGAGGCAATTCTGGGTGTGGGAACTCCCAGCTGGTAATTTCAAGGTTTGGGAGACCCAGTGACTTGCAGAATGCAGGGAGATCTGAAAAGGAGGACAGGGAATGGAGTTTTCCTGCAAGGGTCACCTGTAGGTTGAAGGGGAAGCCCCATTTTTACTTCAGTTGGCGTTTTCGAAGTTCTGTAGTGAGAGGCCTCAACGCCTTTCTTTGCTGAAGAGTGTGCCAAGATAGATCTTGGTATATTTCAATTGCAGTGCCGTTGAAGTCCACTCCGTCTAGCTGGCGTAATTTGCGCACGATGGTCTCTTTCTGCGCATAATAATGCATACGAAAAATCACGTCTCGCGGTCGATCTGATGGGGAACCCCTTGGTCTCAGTGCCCGATGTGCCCTGTCTAGAAGAATTTTCTCAGATGAATCGTTTCCCAAAATTTCATTGAAAATTTTGGTTAGGGCATCTGGCAGCGATTCTTGGGAAACATCCTCGGGGAGGCCTCTTATGCGGAGGTTATTCCTTCTTCCTCTATTGTCCTGGTCCGTCAGGTGCATATGAAGGGAGCGGATCTCTTTGGCCTGGGAAGAAATAGTCTCCGAGAGAGCATTGCAGAACGTATATAGTTCATCTTGGCGAGCTTCTACGGAGGCAGTGCGATGAGAGAGTTGTGACAGGTCCTGCCTGACGGAGTCCAACTCTTTACGGATAGTTTCTTGAATGTCCTGTTTGGTTGGGAGTGTCCTCATATAAGAGAGGGCGTTTCTAATTTCGGCTAGATCTGTTGCCATTTGTGAAGCTTGGATGTCTGGGGGTGGAGTAGAAGATAGTGGGGTCGATGAGTCGTCTGTGTGCATGGACGAGGTGGGATGATTGGCCTGTAGATATGATCTCATCCCGGGTTGGGACATGCTTTCAGAAGGAGGAGGTGAACTTCTTTTCTTTTTTTGTGCGACCTTTTTACCTTTGACCATAATAAACTAGAGTGTGAAGGAGAAAGGACTCATGCGGGTATGGAGAAGCGCCGAGCTCCAATCTGTGTCAGAGTGTTTTGTTGCAGCTAGCGGAGACTCCCCATGGCCTGGTGTCAGCAAGGCATTTTCAGCTTGGGTCCAGCTAACCCAGTGTCAGCCTCCCATTGCTGTTCCGTCCCCCCGGTCCTACATGTTGAATGGAAGATAGAGCACCCTTTGCCACCCATGGGACATCAAAGATGCTGCTGATAGCACCCCCCACCCCTAGGAGGGGAGAATGGGTAAGGGCCCCAGTGCATTGCTTTGCCCAGGGGCCCACACTGCTGTTAAGATGGCCCTGGGACTGTTCTGTCACCCAGTTTCATATGTCTAGTGCTTCCTTACATAAGACACGGGAGTTAGTCCACCCATCTTGTTGATGTAGGAGATGGCAGTTCTGTTGTACAAACAGAGTTGTATGGGTATGTGTCTGGATTGTATAGCGATTATTGAGGTTAGAGCTAGTTTTGCAGCTCTCAATTCTAGGAGATTTATGTGAGCTGGTAAATCTCGATTGGACCATTTCCCCCTCACTGCTTTCTCCTGGGTAAAGGACCCCCATCCCGAAAGAGATGCATCTGATGTGATTACCACATCTATTTTGGGGGTTAGGAGAGACTTGGGGGGAGGAAGAGGAAGAGACGTCCAGCCACGGATCTCTTCTGAGCAGCTGGTGGCAGAACTATCTTGTCTGTCCATGTCATACCCTGTCGAAGGAAAGAGGACAGAAGGTTCTGGGATTGTGTGCATAGCAGAGGAGCATGAAGAAATCCAGTGCTCTCATCTTCCTAAGTCTCTTAGGGATAGTTGGTGTGAGAGGACATGGGTCACATATGTCTGGAAGGCGTTCCATTTGTCCTGTGGAACTGCTATTGACAAGGAAAGGGAATCTATTAGGACTCCCAGGAAGGTGGTGGAGTGGGAAGGTGGTGGAGCAACACTGATTTTTCTAGATTTATGGTAAAACCTAGGCTCTGGAGCAGTGTCTGGATCAGGCATGTCCAAACTATGGCCCTCCAGCTGTTGAGAAACTACAAGTCCCATCATGCCTTGCCACAGTTTTGCTATTAGGGAATGCTAAAACTATGGCAAGGCATGCTGGGAAGTTTAGTTTCACCCCAGCTGAAGGGCCATAGTTTGGACATGCCTGGTCTGGAACATATCCCTCTGGACTATAAGTGCCTCTTGTGAGGGGTGCAGTACTAGTACAGATGGGGCCGGGCTCATCTTTGCAGGGGATGGCGATGGCGACGCCATTCGCCATTCCCTGCTCCCGCGCCATCTGTGTGTCGGAAGGGGACGCGCGCGCACGAGGTGCGCGCGCGTCCCCTTCAGACGGTGCTGCCGTCCCCTTCCGACGGTCGCCCGGTGCCCACACCGGGCGCCCGCACCCCCCCACAGCCTCCTCGGGTCCCCCCAGCCCCCCTCGAGCGGGAGGCGGACAGTATTGCGTCCGCCTCGCCCGCCGGCCGCCCGGATACTGAGACGCACGTGCGTGGGGGACGCACACGCGTCTCAGTCAGATGGCGCGCCGTGTTGCTGGCGGATCGCCAGCAGCATGCTGCTGGCGATTCGCCAGCAAGCATAAGGCCTGCCCTATCTGTAGGTCATCCAAATAAATGATACATTGGACCCTTGACTGTCTCAGGTGTATAATTACTGCCTTCATGAAGCGGGTAATGGTATAGGGGGCATTGAATAGGCCAAAGACCATAACGGTCCATTGGTACAGGACTGTTTTCCACCGGAACCTGAGTAGTTGTCTGTGGTTGGGGTGGAATTGTATTGTGTGGAAGGCCTCTTTTAAGTCTATTTTGATACAGTTGTCCCGGGCTAGTACAAATGGGTTGTCTGCTAGACCCTCCATGTGAAAGGATCGTGGATTTATATATCTGTTTAGAGATTTTACATTTAAGACTGGCCTGTAAGAACCATCTTGTTTCTGTATGGGAAAAAGATGGCTTAGCCAACCTCTTTGCGAATGTCCGCGGGCTCTATTTTCCCTTGTTGAAGGGCCCGGGATAACACAGTGTCTAGGAGGGGACTGGTGTCTATTGTACAGGGGTGTACTTGGATAGGGAATCAGAGAAGGGGAAGAGAAATTCCTTTCCTTACCACCTTTAACAACCAACCGTCTGTGGTAATCCTTTCCTAGGAGGGTAGGGCCTGGCAAAAACAAGGGGGAGGTAATGCAACATCTGGTGGCATGAGACTCACCGTATCCTCTGTCTTTTTTAGGACAGGAAGCGTTGGAGGGACCTGGGCCTCTTGCAACTCGCATCCTGAAGTAACCTCCTCTGGGAGCTCTGAGGGTGCAACGTTGCTCACTGGGTTGATCCACTGGCTCTGGCAGAATGACCCTCTTGATTAAAGGGCTTGGAAGGCTAGTGCCCCTTGAGATCTGCAAACGACTTTCTGGCCTTATAGCAGAGATTGACTTTGTCTATAATGTTGGGGCCAAAAAGGTCTGAGTTGACCAGGTTAGGAACATCTACCGGTCTGGGAGCTACATCTGTTAAACCAGCAATCCTGCGGGCGTTCAATATGAAGTCAAATGTTTGCCCTATCATGAGTGTGGCACAGCTAAATGCCTTTAAAAGGGACATTTTTGAGGCTAATAGGGAGTCCAGTAACCCTGCCGTTAACCCCTCTTTCTCTGCTTTGTCTAAGACAAATAGCAGAGGGCCAGCCGCATCTGCTATCTTTAACTATACATTCTTTAACAGCTTATCTGTCGAATCAGCTAGGGACCTTTCTCCCACTAGTGCTGAGAGGGCTGGGTCTATTTTTGGGGCAAATAATGCTGGGATGTCAGGAATACCCATATGCTTGCACAGAACCATCTCATTCTCTTTACTCAGCGGATGGCCAGCTGCGCAAAATTCACTGTATTCACCCCTGCGGGAGGAGGCACTAGTCATAGTCGCCTTCTCAGACTCCCAGTCAACTGGGGGTGTGCTCTTCTTTTTGGTGGCACATTTCCTCATTATGAGAATATGCAGGAGGAGAAGGGGACTCTGGCTCCTGACTGTGACTGACTTCCTCCTCAGTTTATGCCATCCAACCTGGCAGGGCTAATGTGCCTTTTCTTTCTAAACATCCTTTCCTCCTCAGATGAGGAGGTGTCATGTATAAATGCAGCTCTCTTATATTTAGAGGGCTGCTTCCCCAGGCTGGGAGATGGGGACTGCAGAAGAGTGTCTGTGGATGAAACAGACACAGAGTCCTCCATCTCAGCGCTGAGGTAAAATTTGAGTGCAGGGATGCAGGACCCAGCCTTATATACTGTGCGTGCGCGTGCATGTGACCAGGGGCGCGCCTGCACAGTGCTTATGGCACCTGCTGGCCGGTCCGCTGCTCCCTGGCCATGTAAAGGTGTGTGACATTCTTCCTTCACAGCGCAAGTCCACCTAACCCACTAGCTGTTGCTAGGTGGCAAGCCTCCCGACGAGCAAAAGGCTCTGACATCCTGCCCAGAAAAGGACAGACTGACAACACACCGCAGCAGAGCTCCTTTCAGCATGGAAGCAAGCAAGGAAATAGTGCAGAGCTGCATTACATTGAGCATTTGTAGACTCCAAGTCTCATGAGAAATCAGATGCGGGATGATGACATTCGGCCTCTTGTGCGTTCCAAGCTTGTTGTGATGTTCGCAGGCCGGGCTCGCAAACTCTCATGCCAGGCATGTTCGTAGCTTTTCGGATTCCACTTAAACCGAATCGCTCATCTCTAGGGATTACTCACAAGAAGAACTGACATCTGAGAAGCTCAGAGACATACTGTATGGTAACCGGCTACTTCCCTGACATTACACAGCAGTGAAAGTGAAAGCATTGACCATTTCTAGGAAATTCTGCTATTTCCACCAAGGGGCTGTTACATCTGGGATTATACTTCCTGGCTTATAAAACAGGACCATCAGGAGACATTCTACACAGAGACGCTGCCATCCCCACAGAACTTCTGGGAGCTACAGAGAGACGCTGCCGTCCCCACAGAACTTCTGGGAGCTACAGAGAGACGCTGCCGTCCCCACAGAACTTCTGGGAGCTACACAGAGACGCTGCCGTCCCCACAGAACTTCTGGGAGCTACAGAGAGACGCTGCTGTCCTTACAGAACTTCTGGGAGCTACACAGAGACGCTGCTGTCCTCACAGAACTGCTGAGAGCTGCACAGAGACGCTGCTGTCCTTACAGAACTTCTGGGAGCTACACAGAGACGCTGCCATCCTTACAGAACTGCTGAGAGCTGAACAGAGACGCTGCCATCCTCACAGAACTTCTGGTAGCTACACAGAGACGCTGCCACCCTCACAGAACTGCTTGGAGCTGCACAGAGACACTGCCATCCTACAGAACTTCTGCGAGCTACACAGAGACACTGCCATCCTTACAGAACTGCTGAGAGCTGAACAGAGACGCTGCCATCCTCACAGAACTTCTGGTAGCTACACAGAGACGCTGCCATCATTACAGAACTGCTGGGAGCTACACAGAGACGCTGCCATCCTCACAGAACTTCTGGGAGCTGCACAGAGACGCTGCCATCCTCACAGAACTGCTGAGAGCTGAACAGAGACGCTGCCATCCTCACAGAACTGCTGAGAGCTGAACAGAGACGCTGCCATCCTCACAGAGCCATCGCTACAGAACTGCTTGGAGCTGCACAGAGACACTGCAATCCTACAAAACTTCTGGGAGCTACAGAGAGACGCTGCTGTCCTCACAGAACTGCTGAGAGCTGCACAGAGACGCTGCCATCCTCACAGAACTGCTGAGAGCTGCACAGAGACGCTGCCATCCTCACAGAGCATCTGGGAGCTACACAGAGATGCAGCCATCCTCACAGAACAGCTGGAGGCAGCACAGGAGAACACCAGATGTTTGGGTATGTACTAACTATTGGCAGAGTGTCTATATATATGTGCTGTGTGGTTGTTAGACGACACACTTTAGAAGATGTAACCAGCTTGAGATTTATTCAAGTGATAAGCTTGCAGAATACAACAGTACTTCAGTAGTTAACTTCAGGTGTAATACAACTGATGCAGGAATCACAGTTTCAGGTGTTACTTATCTGTAGCGTTCAGCTTGTGCAGGGTTAATGGCAATTGACTGGTTTACGCTGGCGGTATCTCTCCCAGCGACGCTACTGCCACAGATGATGGATCTCCCTGTATAAAGGACACGCTTGTAACGGGAGTACAGCGGGACTTGCTCTTACGCGCTCCGGTGCACGTGGAGCTGGAAACAGGCATGGAGGATGTCACATACACGCACACACGCTGAGGCACACACTATCACTTACCGACAAGAAGGAAACGCTGCCAGCAGGGTCAGGGGACTCTGCCCTGCTATTCGCTATGTGAGCTGTCAATCAGGGTGACGTCTAGCTACAGTGGCTGCAGGGGGACAAGGCAGTCTGTAGGCTGCCCACTAACCAGTGTATGGAGACAGACGCAGGGCGCTGCTTTCTAACACTAACACCATACTTGCCAACCGAGGGTCCAACTTTTTCTTGACCCTCCCGCTGCCCCGCAAAGCCCCTTATACCTCCCGGTTTCTGGGATTCTTTCTTTGAAATTCGGACTGCGCATGCGCGCGTTTGTCTTGTCGGGGGGCGGGGCCTGTGTGGGGAAGTCACAGCCGGCCACCGCAGTGTTATGAGTAGCAGTGACCAGCTGCTGTGCATACAGACCGGAAGTCTGTGCACCAGGATCATAGATATCACCTGGCAGTCGGGGCTTCCCAGAGGCTGGGCCCGCCCCCACACTCTGCTCCGTGTTACAGTCACAGACAGGCTCTTCCTTCCTGCCTCTGCTTTTGCTGTGCTTAGGGATGGCCATCGATGGCAGTTTATCCCAGAACCATCGATGGCTATAAACCATTCTATCAACAGCCATCGATGGCTCCCACCATCGTCTACTTGCACATGCGCAGAGGAAGAACGGGGCGGCCTCCGCCGCCGGGAGGTGCACGCATACACAATAGAACTATACCTGATGCGCTGGATAATAAGGTTTCTTCTGCGCGGTGCGTGCATGCGCAGAAGAAACCTTAATATCCAGTGCATCAGGTATAGTTCTATCGTGCATGCGCGCAACTCCCGGCGGCGGCCGACGCCCTGGGACTGATCTTCCTCTGCCCATACACAAGTAGACGATGGTGGGAAGCATCGACCGGCCGGCTCCTGCTCCGAATAGGACTCGGAGAGGGTAGTATAGCCGGGCAGTTGAACAGCAGCCAGCAAGGGGAAAAAAAAAATAATCGCCATCGGATGCCATCCATCGATGGCATTAAACTATTCGACCCTTTTTCTCTGGGACCCCATCAGACAATATAAATAAATGACAGGACCCCAGCAAGTTACTGCAGAATATCATCACATCACCCGTGTAGTCAGCAGACAGCACATACATGGCAGCATTGTGGAGGCACAGAGTGATGGGAGGAGTCTGATATACCATAACCCATCACATCACATGTGTAGTCAGCAGGCAGCACATACATGGCAGCATTGTGGAGGCACAGAGTGATGGGAGGAGTCTAATATACCATAACCCATCACATCACATGTGTAGTCAGCAGACAGCACATACATGGCAGCATTGTGGAGGCACAGAGTGATGGGAGGAGTCTAATATACCATAACCCATCACATCACATGTGTAGTCAGCAGACAGCACATACATGGCAGCATTGTGGAGGCACAGAGTGATGGGAGGAGTCTGATATACCATAACCCATCACATCACATGTGTAGTCAGCAGACAGCACATACATGGCAGCATTGTGGAGGCACAGAGTGATGGGAGGAGTCTGATATACCATAACCCATCACATCACACGTGTAGTCAGCAGACATCACATACATGGCAGCATTGTGGAGGCACAGAGTGATGGGAGGAGTCTGATATACCATAACCCATCACATCACACGTGTAGTCAGCAGACAGCACATACATGGCAGCATTGTGGAGGCACAGAGTGATGGGAGGAGTCTGATATACCATAACCCATCACATCACACGTGTAGTCAGCAGACAGCACATACATGGCAGCATTGTGGAGGCACAGAGTGATGGGAGGAGTCTGATATACCATAACCCATCACATCACACGTGTAGTCAGCAGACAGCACATACATGGCAGCATTGTGGAGGCACAGAGTGATGGGAGGAGTCTAATATACCATAACCCATCACATCACATGTGTAGTCAGCAGACAGCACATACATGGCAGCATTGTGGAGGCAGAGAGTGATGGGAGGAGTCTGATATACCATAACCCATCACATCACATGTGTAGTCAGCAGACAGCACATACATGGCAGCATTGTGGAGGCACAGAGTGATGGGAGGAGTCTAATATACCATAACCCATCACATCACATGTGTAGTCAGCAGACAGCACATACATGGCAGCATTGTGGAGGCAGAGAGTGATGGGAGGAGTCTGATATACCATAACCCATCACATCACATGTGTAGTCAGCAGACAGCACATACATGGCAGCATTGTGGAGGCATAGAGTGATGGGAGGAGTCTGATATACCATAACGCAGGGGTGGCCAAAGCGTCGATCGCGATCGACTGGTGGACCGCAGGCCTGTCCCCAGTCCCCCTGTATCTCTCACTCCCTCCTTTCCCCTGGAACTTCTGTACCTCTCACTCCCTCCTGCCACCTGGAACCCCTGCACTTCTCCCTCATTCCACCTGGAACCCTTGTACATACCTCTCATTCCCTCCTTCCACCTGTAACCCCTGTATCTCTCACTCCCTCCTTTCCCCTGGAACCCCTGTACCTCTCACTCCCTCCTTTCACCTGAAACCCCTGTACTTCTCCATCATTCCACCTAGAACCCCTGTACCTTTGCCCCTTTACACCTGGAACCCATGCACCACTCCCTCCTCCCACCTGGAGCCCATGTACCTCTCCCTCCCATCTGTAAACCCTGTATCCCTCACTCACTCATTCCAATGGGAATCCCTGTTCTTCTCCCTCGCCAGATACAGGGTGTGTAGTCTTCACCAGGGAGCCCCGCAAGACCCTTTGGACTTTGCTGTGCCCGACGAGCAGGCTGTGGCCCCTATCCTGGTCTCTTGTACCCAGCTGTATGTGCCTGATAACTTTGAGATGTGGAGGTATTAATATTAGAAGATTTACTCAGTCTGGGAACTGATGGTGATACTATAATTCTTGGAACTGATGGCAAGTTATCTTGACCTGGAAGCCGAGGTAGTTTTCACTCTGGGAACCAATATCTAAGTTCTTTGGACTAAGTGCTGATGGTGAAACTATCGGTCTAACAACTGATGGTGAGGTACCTGTGCCTCACCCTCCTTCTACCTGGAACCCCTGTAACTCTCACTCCTACCTGGAACCCCTGTACCTCTGCCTCCTTCCACCTGTAACCGATTTACTGTACCTTTCACTCCCTCATTCTGCCTGTAACCCCTGTACCTCTCCCTCCTTCCACCTGTATCCCCTGTACCTCTCACTCCCTCCTTCCACCTGGAACTACTGTACTTCTACCTCCTTCCACCTAGAACCCCTGTACCACTCCCTCCTTCCACCTGGAACCCCTGTACCACTCCCTCCTTCCACCTGGAACCCCTGTACCACTACCTCCTTCCACCTGTAAACACTGTAATTCTCCCTTTTTCCACCAAGAACCCCTGTACCTCTCGCTTCTTCCACCTGGAACCCCTGAACCTCTCATTCTCTCCTTTCACCTGGAACCCCTGTACCTCTTACTCATTCCTTCCACCTACAACACCTGTATCTCTCCCTCCTGCCACCTGTAACCCCTGTACCTCTCACTTACTCCTTTCACATGGAACCCTGGTACCTCTCACTCCCTCCTTCCACCTGGAACCCCTGTACTTCTCCCTCATTCCACCTAGAACCCCTGGACCTTTGCCCCTTTCCACCTGGAACCCATGCACCACTCCCTCCTTCCACCTGGAGCCCATGTACTTCTCCCTCCTTCCATTTGTAAACCCTCTATCCCTCACTCCCTCTTTCCACCAGAAACCACTGTTCTTCTCCCTCATTTCACCTGAAACCTCTGTACCTATCACTCCCTCCTTCCACCTAGAACCCCTGTACTTCTCCCTCCTTCCACCTGGAACCCATGTACCACTCCATTCTTCCACCTGGAACCCCTGTACCTCTACCTCCTTCCACCTGAAACCCATGTATTCTCCCTCCTTCCACCTGGAACCTATTTACCACAGCTTACTTGCACCTGGAACCCCTGTAACTCTCTCTCCTTCCACCTGTATCCCCTGTACCTCTCACTCCCTCCTTCTAGTTTAAACCACTTGTACCTCCCACTCCCTCCTTCCAACAGGAACCTGTGTACTTCTCCATCATTCCAACTAGAATCCCTGTACCTTTCCCTCCTACCACCTTTAACCCCTGTACATCTCACTCCCTCCTATCACCTGGAACCCCTGTTCTTCTCCCTCATTCGACCTAGAACCCCTGTACTTTTTACTCTTTCCACCTAGAACCAATGTACTTCTCCCTTCTCCCACCTGTAACCCATGTACCACTCCCTCCTTTCACCTGAAACCCCTGTACTTCTCCCTCATTCCACCCAGAACCCCTGTACTTCTCCCTCCTTCCACCTAGATCCCCTGTTCCTCTCACTATCTCCTTAGCTCCATCATCATTTGTTCCTTTCACTACCTCCTTTTGTCTCTTTCACTTCCTCTCCTACCCTTTGCACCTTGGCTTTCACTACCTCCTTTCATCTCTGAGCACTTAACCTTTCAGTACAAATAGACGGTGCCTCACTCCCTGCAGTACCTGGAACATACAGTACTGTATGTTAAAATGAACCACCTGGGCTGTACACAGGCCATCATTACCTGCACAACCAGTCAGCAGCACAGCACTGTATCGTACAGCACAGACCGGTACAGGAAGCAGGATTAAGTGTCTTCTGTGGGCTGATGTGTGGTGTGTGGGTGTTCAGCGCCCATCATTTGTCCTCATGCCGCCTCTGGGGTTCATGGGGAACAAGAAACAATGTAGGAGCTTGCAGCGGAGGAGGTTGTCTGCCAGGCTGCAGGTGCAGAGGGGAAACGGTCATTTGGTCTACAGCAAGATGGTCAACAAGCATTGTGTCAACACCATTGACATGCTGAAAGGTCGACTTGGGTCTAGGTCGACATGGCTTTAGTTCGACAGGTCACTAGGTCGACATGACTTTAGGTCTACAGGTCATTATGGCGGCTCAAGCATTAGGTAGAAATTGGCAAGGTTGACAGTCAAAAGGTCAACATGGTTGTTGTTTTTTTACTGTTTTTGGAGTCGACATGTGCCGACAGGCAGTATTTCATGCCCTAGGGCATGGATGGACAATAAAATAGTGTGCCGATGCACTTGTATGCTTCACTGTCCATGTCGACACAACGTATGCCGACAGGTGGTATTTCATGCCCTACCATCCACTAGGGCATGGAGGAAGAATAAAATAGTGTGCCCGAAGGATGGCTAGGGGGACGCTATGCTACGTTTCAGTGTCCATGTCGACTGTCTCAACAGTGACAGTCGACATGGATCCTATTTCTTTAAGGGCTATTTCTGAAAAGGGTCCTGTGTTCCTATAAATTTAGGAAATGAGCATAAAAATACTCTTTTGCAAAAATTATTTTCTATAAGGAAGATGAAAAAAATGGAAATATATAGAGATACATAGAACATATATACAATTACATACCGAACTTTTATTAAGAGTTCAGGACCAAAAAAACTTAGAGTAAATTATACATATATGTGTATATATCTATATAATAAGTTGAAGAGTATGTGTGTGTGTGCGTGTGTGTGTGCATGTGTGTGTGCGTGTGTGCATGTCTGTTGCATTGCGGGCACCCCGTGGCACTCAGCCGCCAAATTTGGCAACAAGGTACCTCTGGACCTTGTGGTGTGCACTTCGAAGCCGTTTTTGGGAAATTTCACTTAGAAATGTAAAAAACATCAAGGTTCAATTTGCCTTAATTAATGATCTGGAAAAAAATTGACGATCTGGAAAACTGTAGACAAGGGAACAACACCACACCTGAGTTCATTGCTGTCATTTAGTATGAATGCAAACACATTCTAGCATTATGGTGGAGGCTTTCAACAATTGAGAATAATTGGGGAAATACATAGACCACACATCATACACACATGTACACATTGTACACACACACCCACACAAATCACACACCACACACACAGTACACCACATACGCACACACAGCTCACTACACACACACATATACTGTATACATAGCACAGCACACACTTGGACAGATACACACAACACACACACATAACACACCACAAGCAGTACAACACACACACATATACACTACAACATGCCCAAAAACAGTACAACACACACAAACACATTTATACCCCTTTTACACCAAAAAACCCAAATCCAACATGGCATTTGGAACACGGATCCAAGCCAAGTCAGATCCGGGATTTGCACAGTTTACACTGTAGTGCCTACCTGCAGTGTAGACGGAGGTGGCGCTTGAAGATGACATCATCTCCAAGCACTAGGACCGTGGTCTCCCCTGCGCCGATCATTGCTCTGGGGGCAAGCCCAGCACCAAAGTAAGCTGCTGGGCTGCCCCCAGTCCCCGTCCACCCCCGGTCTGCGAGGTGAATGGATGCCTCACACAGACATCCATTCACCTCCTCCCTGACTCCCCTGCTGTCTGCAAAGTACACCAGACAGCAGCGGAGGCTGTGTGACCCCCGTCCAACCTCCATACTGACCACAGGATGCTGCGGTCCGGAGGTTGGGCTTCCCCCATTGATGTAAACAGGAGCCGGGTCAGATAAATGTGACAGGTAGCAGGTTGGATGAATGTGACATGTAATGTGACATAGAGTTGCATGTCCCTGCGTCATCCCACCATCTCTGTCCCTGCGTCACCCCGCCATCTCTGTCCCTGCGTCACCCCACCATCTCTGTCCCTGCGTCACCCCGCCATCTCTGTCCCTGCATCACCCCGCCATCTCTGTCCCTGCATCACCCCGCAATCTCTGTCCCTGCATCACCCCGCAATCTCTGTCCCTGCGTCACCCCGCCATCTCTGTCCCTGCATGACCCCGCCATCTCTGTCCCTGCGTCACTTCACCATCTCTGTCCCTGCGTCACCCCACCATCTCTGTCCCTGCATCACACTACCGTCTCTGTCCACGCGTCACCTCGCCATGTGGCATATCGAGAATTTTGGCTCAATCCAGGTGGCATAATGTGAATTTTGGCTCAATCCGGGTGGCATAATGTGAATTTTTGCTCAATCCGTGTGACATAAAGTGAATTTTGGCACTTTCAGTGTGACATAATGTGAATTTTGGCTCAATCCGGGAGGCATGATGTGAATTTGGGCTTATTCCAGGAGGCATGTGGTGAATTTTGCCTCAATCCATGTTGCATAACGTGAATTTTGGCTCAATTTATGTAGCATAACAGGAATTTCTGCTCTTCCAGTTTGACATAACATGAGTTTTGGCTCAATCCGGGTGGTATAATGTGAATTTTTTTGCTCATTCTGTGTCGCATAAGGGGAATTTTGCCTCTATCCACGTGGCATAATAATTAAGGTGCAAGTGTAAGGGTATCTACTACTGTTTTGCATAATGTGTACAAGGGGCATACAGCATGGTACACTACACACTACACTTTTACTAAAAGACAATTTAATTCCTTTTAGTAAACATGATGATTACAGTGGAGGTATGAGGGAATAAGCAAAATAAGCATTCTCTATTATATATATATATATATATATATATATATATATGGCACTTACCCAACCTAGCAGCCGTTTCTTCTGGACTCCTTCCAGTTTTCATGAAAACTGGAAGGAGTCCAGTAGAAACAGCTGTCGGGTCAGCCTTAATGATCTCACTGCTCACCATGCTGTAACTTTCAATACACATCTTTTTTTTTTTCATTTAAATCGAGTGCTGGGCTATTCCTTTCCTCCTGCTAGGTTCGGTAAGTGCTATTATTACTAATTTCCTAATGACCTTGCACCGAGCTCCAAACATTGAAGCTTTGACGTGACTTGGTAGCATGTCATACACCTGCGCAGGTATATGTAACCAATATCTCTGAATTCTATTATCATGTAGTGTTCTAGATTGGTTACTAATACCATTCAGTGTGCTGGAGGAACCAATGTCTTGCTTTACTTACTCGGTATTAACCCCTCCCTTGCATCCACCTGAGTGGTATTACTAAACTAATTGAGCATCTACCACTATCCATATGTATGTTGTGAGAGGCAGAAAGGAGCCTGCATTAGGAGATGTGGGTTCTGATATGCCACATGGAGTAGTCTGGGGTTGCTCCAAGGTAGGTAGCTCTTAGTTGGGGGGGGGGGGGGCGGGTTTGTGTATCCTGCTGGGCGGGAACATTATATACACAGGGGATGTGGCACGGGTCCCAGCAGCTTCTCGGTAACCCATCAGTGAGGAGCTCCACTACCTGTTTCATTGTCAGAAATGTCGAAATGCGTATGGCGTGGGCAGAGTGGCAGTTGGGAGGTATGTTATTTGCATCACATGTACACTATATTGTAAACAGATGCATAATATTAATATGTAACAAATGTTATGCAGTCTGCAGGCTTCCCTATAAAGACAAAACAATAATGCAGGGGCACCAGAGGCACTTTAAGAGAAGAGGAGGCCTGTGTGCAGCCTCCTCCAACCAGGCCTCACTGGACACAGTACCCCAAACCCATGTTACCCCAATCTGGGTCTATAATTAACTACAGCTCTATACTAGTTAACTATAGGACCCAAATTGGGGTAACGTGTTTGGTGTGTGGTGCCCCTGGTTTGGTGCACAGTACAATGCGCTGCAATTGAACCTTTACTATGCTTTGAAGTAAAAGCTTCGAAAGCTAGTCTGCTACCTTCTGCGTTTGTGCATTTGTGAGAAAGAGATGTAGTTTCACTCTCTGCCAGCAGATGGCAGTGTTTCGGAGACTCAAGCACATGAGTAGACTGGCTTTGAAGCATTTTCTTTGAGAGGGCTTACTAGTTCCTTTAATATTTTATTTCGATTCATCACTTTTGCATCACTCTCTGTATAAAGCTCTGGCTTCTTAACACTAATACTTATTAACACTTTAGTTTTCTCACTTGTTTTCTGCTCTGGGCTTTCTGTCTTATGCTGATTTTTGGGGTGCCACACCCCACACCTAGATATAGCAATAGGGACCCCAATACCTTGATGATTGGCTTCGGAGATTATTCATATACTGTACTTGCAAACATAGGCGAATCTAGGGGGTTGTCCGGGGGTGCACAGGACCACCCATTAGCCCATTTTGTAGCTGAGGGATGGGGTTTTCCAACGAGCCCAGCCCCGTGTCTCTAACCCCCTGGGAACCGGAGATACTGCCAGGCAAAGCTGGAATGTTTTCCCTATAGGATAACATGGGACCCGCTAATTCCGACCCCCACCCAGTTCAACAGCTGCCAGTTCCCCCTTCGGCATCACTGAAGCTCGAGGTTGATCTCAGTCGAACCCAAATCGCTGGGCTTTCAATCTGATACCAGGCTGGATCCATATGGTTTAATTGGTTCCAGGGATATTGAGGTTAAACCGTTTTTTTCATTTCTTAAATTTAATTTCATGACTGTTTATGTTCTTTGAGGGCAGATTTCTCTGGAACCAAACAGCCCAGTTTCACGGGACTAAAATCATTCAAAGCCAACTAAAAAGTTCTTCAATATGATACTGGTCTCATGTAAATGGGTCAGTTGGTTCCGAAGATATACTGTAGCTGGTTGGTTAAAGGGGGGTAGGGAGAGGGGAGTGGTTGTCTCTCCCCTCACACCAGAAAATGCAGGGACTAGGCTGGTGTTTTGTGATCCTGGGACCATATTCCCGGGTAAATCCCTGCATTTTCTGTTGTGAATCGGGTATTATTTCAAACAGCCGTGACCTGCAGTGCTCTGAATACAGCCAGGCAGCCCCCTGCTCTCTGCCCAGCTGTCAATGACTGTCACCCCTGCAGCTTCCACTCCAATTCTTCTCCAAGCTTTCAACTCAGCCCGCCCCCCCTTTAATCATGTGGTGCCTGCGCCCGGCGTACTCCTCTGACGTCACGCACAACAACAGCGCGCACAATATTTCAAATGTACACTCGGCTAGAGGGGACACCAGGAGGGGAGTGGGAGCGTGCTCTGCGCTGCGCTCTGCTCCTCTCCCCATAGAAGCAGCTGCACCGCTCTCCATCTCTCCCTGCAGCAGCAGCGAAGGCTCATATAAAAATTTACAGTAAGTGGCAATTTTGGGGGCATTGCTTAAGGGACGCTACAAGTGGCGGTATGTGGGGGCATTACGCATAATGTGTGGCTTAATGTGTAAAGGGCATTATGGTGTGCAGCATCATGTGTAAGGGGCATTATGTGTCCAGCATCATGTGTAAGGGGCATTATGTGTGCAGCATCATGTGTAAGGGACATTATGTGTGCAGCATCATGTGTAATGGGTACTATGGTGCACGGCATCATGTGTAATGGGTGCTATGGAGTGCAGCATCATTTGTAATGGGTACTATGGTGTGCGGCATCATGTGTAATGGGTACTATGGTTTGCGGCATCATGTGTAATGGGTACTATGGTGTGCGGCATCATGTGTAATGGACATTATGTGTGCAGCATCATGTAATGGGTACTATGGTGCGTGGCATCATGTGTAATGGGTACTATGGTGTGCGGCATCATGTGTAATGGGTACTATGTTGCCATCAAGCAAGAACACCCTAGCAATGAGAACGTAGGTAAGCAGCACTTATGTGGCAAATATGTAATGGGCATTACGGTTTGTTATATAGTATGTAATGGGCATCATGATGTGTGGCACAATGTGTAATCAGCATTATGGTGTGTGGCCTTATGTGTAATTGGCATTACGGCGTGTGGCTTTATGTGTAATGGGTATTACGGAGTTTGCTAAAATGTGTAATGGGCATTACTGTGTATGCTCTAAAGTGTAATACCACACCCCTTTTGTGATGCCACACCTCCTTCCTATGAGCCCACACCCCCTTTTGTCGCGTGGCTACGCCGCGCAAAGGTCCCCCTGGTGTTATGTCTACATCTGGGACCATCCATTACCATAATTCTAGATTCGCCTATGCTTGCAAATCTATGTAACCAAGATCTCTGAATCCTATTATGTAGACGTAATGCTGGGTACTGATATCATTCAGTGTGTTGGGGTAAACAATGCGTCTGATTCAGACCTGTACTCTAGGCAGCCTAGTGAACAGGTAAACACCGCCCGCCACTTGCCAAATGCCCCCAGCTGTGCAAATCCCCTCAGTAACATGCGAGGGAAGGTGTGCAGTACCAGGCGAGGGGATGTGTGCAGTACCAGGCGAGGGGATGTGTGCGGTACCAGGCGAGGGGATGTGTGCGGTACCAGGCGAGGGGATGTGGGCGGTACCAGGCGAGGGGATGTGTGCGGTACCAGGCGAGGGGATGTGGGCGGTAACATGCGAGGGGCTGTGCGTAGTAACATGCGAGGGTATGTGCACGGTAACACTTAGATGGTTGTGTGCAGTGCTCCCTCTAGCGCTAAAAGGGATATCCACGTACTCAGAATTACCCCCCCCCCTCATTCACTTGAGTGATATCGCTAAACTAATTGAACATCTGCCACTCTCTCTCTCTCTCTGTATATATATATTTGGGTGTCATGACTGGTTGGGGGAGGACTTACGTGGTGAAGATGCCTTATCACTCTCATGCTAAGTAGACGTGTCCTCCTTTACTTTTAAAGTCTTTTTTTTGCTACATTATCCGATATGCACTTTATATGCCTAATAAAATGATTTTTTTTCTGATGTTGCTGGCTCTCTAAAGCATTTATATATATATATATATATATATATATATATATATATATATATATATATATATATATATATATATATATATATATGAAGGTAGAAAACAAACAGCGGCACTCATAGGATTTTCAAAACTTGTATTAAAAAAAACGTGACCATAAACCAACGTTTCAGGGACTAGCCCCTTTGTCAAGGTATCCACACCTTAACAAAGGGGCTAGTCCCCGAAACATTGGTTTATGGTCACGTTTTTTTGAATACAAGTTTTGAAAATCCTATGAGTGCCGCTGTTTGTTTTCTACCTTAGTAATACCTCTGATCCGGAAGGCACCAAGGTTATTGAACTTGAGAGCTGGAGTGCCGGGCCGCATCTGCATCTCTATATATATATTCAGACTGAACCAGTGACCAAAGCACATCTACTAAGGGTGAGGATTGCCTCCTGGAGCACCCATGATTTTGTACTGAATTTATCGCCTTTTAAATTGTATTAAGCTGGACCTACCTGGTATCTAGCCCTTAAACCAACTGGGCTCCCCCCAGATCCTTTAGGAAGACAGTTATCATCATTTTTATCCACTATAGGTATAGCCACCTCTAAAGGCTCCTTTTTTGGAAAATTGTTGTTCAAAGGGAGAAAGGAACATTTTATAGCAACATTGTTTGGAAAAATATCTTTCCCCACTAACCGGTCCTCCTACATAGACATTGGAAATAGTTAACCCCTGATGAAGTCCCTCTAAAGGGGCGAAACGCATTGGGTTACTTTCTTCTGCTGTTTCCATGTACCAGAGATGTATCAATGACATGTACAAAGATCTGGAATAACTATTACCACTGTGTGGAAAGAAAAGACTTTTTAATAAATATTTAAAGATTGAATGGACTTTTTTCCTATGTGCTAGATTTATATTGAATAAGGCTTGGTTGATCTAATTGGAGTGATCAACATTAGGGGCGCCAACCCACTATTGCTCTCTCTCTCTCTCTATATATATATATATATATATATATATATATATATATATATATATATATATATATATATATATATATATATATATATATATATAAAAAAAGAAATAGGGGTGCGCTTGATGTACCACTTAGTGGCTATACATATAATGAATAAAAAACGTATTTTTCATAAAAGCAGAACAGCATTTATTATAGGTTCATCCAACAGTAAAAGAATCTTTCATTTGTTCAGAATTTTTCAGACGTGTGCCACATACACTGTGAATCCGCGGCCCAACGCGTTTCGTCCCTTAGGACTTCATCAGGAGCAGTGAATCAATCAATTCGAGTAAGTAAGTATCTTCCGGCTAAGACAGCTCTGTTCCAAAAAGGGAGGTTTAGTACCTCTTCGGAATGGATGTGGTCTTCTTTGACCAAAGAGCAGGGTTTGCATAGATCAATAAATAAATAATAGTGTGGGTTTCTTCAGATTTCTAGCGGGTGTGTTTATAACCCCTTTAGGGTGGATGGATGGATTTCAACACCAGCAATCGAATCACATATACAAAAAATTAGGATATCCCTCCGTTCACAAAAGGATGCAATTTCCTTTAGGGTGGAGAGATGGACCTCAACACCAATACAAAAAAATTTAGGTATCCCTCTGTTCACAAATAGATGCAAATTCTAAAGGCGTGTAGACCAAGTATCACAGGGTCTCCAGGAGCCTGACTCCGTGATACTCGGCTGACACGTTTTTTGGTCAAAGAAGACCACATCCATTCCGAAGCAGTACTAAACCTCCCTTTTTGGAACAGAGCTGTCTTAGCCGGAAGATACTTACTTACTCGAATTGATTGATTCACTGCCCCTGATAAAGTCCTAAGGGACGAAACGCGTTGGGCCGCGGATTCACAGTGTATGTGGCACACGTCTGAAAAATTCTGAACAAATGAAAGATTCTTTTACTGTTGGATGAACCTATAATAAATGCTGTTCTGCTTTTATGAAAAATACGTTTTTTATTCATTATATGTATAGCCACTAAGTGGTACATCAAGCGCACCCCTATTTCTTTTTCTATCTCTTTCCCCCTCGTACCTTCACTGACAGCAGGATACTATAGAGGTGCTGCTCTCCTAAGCGCATTATAGGGGCCACTATCCTTTCTATATATATATATATATATATATATATATATATATATATATATATATATATATATATATATATATATATATATATATATATATATATATATATATATATGGGGTAGGGATCAGGCGGCACTCACGGACTCAATTTCTTGTGCAAAATGTTGTTTTATTTGTCCAACATGTTTCGGGCGTACTGCCCGTCCTCAGGGATCAAAACCAAAGTGACAGTGCAAAACATATATAGTCACGCAATCAAAGAAAAACCCTCCCCCCTGTGCTGTGCGGCTGTCCGCCCCTCTCACCTGCGTCTTCCATCAGCTATCCCCGCTTCCGTCTGCTCACAGCGTGCGTCGCTCGGTCCGGCGCCATTAGGGTAGCTGTCACTCTGCCCAGCTTCCAGACACTCCCCATGACGTCGTCCGGCGTCTCGCTACGCTGCGGGCCAGTAGAGAAGCCAGGCCTCGTTCTGGAGCCGGCAGTGGGGCTTGTTGCCATGGCACCTGGGGGAACATAAACAAAAAACGACATATGTGTAAACGTGCTTGTTAACAATGCAAAACAGTGTTATAAGAGGCTGCTGCCAGCCAATTAAGAGGCGATATCATCGCCAAATATGTGATAAAAACATTAGATGATAAAAGATAAAATAGTTTAAAAATTTGCAGACTAGCGTGGCACACAGTGGTGCTGGGTGGGTGGAGAACTCTAATGAATATGTAGGCAATCATTATTGAGTGCAGATAAGCACTTTGCTATTGTTCTAATATAAATTGATTTATAGCTAGTTAATCACCGCCCACCGCCAACCTCCGTGAGTCATGCTTAGGTCTTCATATTACAACACTGTATCATACTCAATAAATTCATTAAGCTAACTAAGGCCTGTTGTTTAAATATATATGTATAGAAACATTATTATAAATAATGGTATAATCCATGTTGTTCATTTAGACCTCGGGGCGAGAGTGTCCCCAACAGGTGTATCCACCTGGCCTCCCGCTGTAGGAGCATCATTTCCTGTTCCTCCCTCTGGGGGGTATAGGTACCTGGTCTATGATCTTGGACCTGATGCTGGCTACACTATGCTTTTTTTCTGCGCAGTGCCTTGCTATGGGCTGTTCGCTACGGCCAGACTCAAGGGCCTGTCTAATGGCAAGGCGATGATTCGCCATTCTTTCTTTGAACTGTGTCTCTGTCTTGCCCACGTAGTAGAGCCCACATGGACAAGACAGGACATAAACAACGTAGCGGCTGGAACACGTGACCGAGTGGTTGATTTTGATCTTGCGGCCTGTGTGGGGATGATTTACCGCATCACCTGCTAACATGGAGCTGCATGTTATGCAGCCCACGCATTTGAAGCAGCCCTTGGGCTTGGATAGAAAATGGGTGGGCCTGTTACTTTTGGTAAATGCTGCCACATCTGTCTTGACCAACTGGTCAGCTAAATTACGGCCCCTCTTGTAAGCTTGATGAATTTATTGAGTATGATACAGTGTTGTAATATGAAGACCTAAGCATGACTCACGGAGGTTGGCGGTGGGCGGTGATTAACTAGCTATAAATCAATTTGGTACTTGTGAGTTATCCGGGCGTCCGATTTTTTGATTGTATGCCTTAAGTTAAGGCATACAATCAGATGCGATGCGATGCGATATCGCATCGCATCGCATGCGACCATCGGATGCGATGACCCGATTTTTCCATAGGAATCAATGTTAAAATGATTCCTATGGAAAAAGGGGTCCTTTTCATACCCCTACTATCCAAGTGGGCATGGAGTTGGATATAAACCTGTGGCGAGCGTAGCGAGCCACCGAGCCCGAAGCGTGGCGAGCGAACCGTATTCTGTGTCCCCTCGCGGGGCTCGCTACGCTCGCCACGCTTCGGGCTCGGTGGCTCGCTACGCTCGCCACAGGTTTATATCCAACTCCATGCCCACTTGGATAGTAGGGGTATGAAAAGGACCCTTTTTCCCATTGAATTCCATGTTAAAATGGACTCAGTCCATTTTAACATTGATTCCTATGGAAAAATCGGGTCATCGCATCGCATCGCATCGCATCCGATGGTCGCATGCGATGCGATGTCCCGATCCGACCCGATTTAAAAATCGGACGCCCGGATAACTCACAAGTACCATCAATTTATATTAGAACAATAGCAAAGTGCTTATCTGCACTCAATAATGATTGCCTACATATTCATTAGAGTTCTCCACCCACCCAGCACCACTGTGTGCCACGCTAGTCTGCAAATTTTTAAACTATTTTATCTTTTATCATCTAATGTTTTTATCACATATTTGGCGATGATATCGCCTCTTAATTGGCTGGCAGCAGCCTCTTATAACACTGTTTTGCATTGTTAACAAGCACGTTTACACATATGTCGTTTTTTGTTTATGTTCCCCCAGGTGCCATGGCAACAAGCCCCACTGCCGGCTCCAGAACGAGGCCTGGCTTCTCTACTGGCCCGCAGCGTAGCGAGACGCCGGATGACGTCATGGGGAGTGTCTGGAAGCTGGGCAGAGTGACAGCTACCCTAATGGCGCCGGACCGAGCGACGCACGCTGTGAGCAGACGGAAGCGGGGATAGCTGATAAAAGACGCAGGTGAGAGGGGCGGACAGCCGCATAGCACAGGGAGGAGGGATTTTCTTTGATTGTGTGACTATATATGTTTTGCACTGTCACTTTGGTTTTGATCCCTGAGGACGGGCAGTACGCCCGAAACATGTTGGACAAATAAAACAACATTTTGCACAAGAAATTGAGTCCGTGAGTGCCGCCTGATCCCTACCCCATATAACAGGACCGGAGGGTCCATGCTGGAAGGCACCAGGCTAGCATATACTGAGCCTGCTATTTGGGAGTGCCGGTCACCACACAGAATATATATATATATATATATATATATATATATATATATATATATATATATATATATATATATATATACATATATACATACACAGTATATATAATGTGTCTTCTCCACTTACAGGGTATGGCCTCACACATGATAATGAAAGCCCCCATCTGTCTGATTAACAACACCGCTGCCGGAAAGCTGGAAACCAACCCTGCGGCGATAGACATCCTCTCCCGGATCACCCAGCCGGTGGTGGTGGTGTCCATAGTGGGCTTGTATCGGACGGGGAAGTCCTATTTGATGAACAGGCTGGCGGGAGCCCAGAAAGGTCAGTGATCGGGTAGTAGAAGACACCAAAAAAGTGGAAGATGAGGTTCAATGTGGACAAATGCAAGGTCACGCACCTTGGGAGACATCACCAGTGTGCTAGTTATAACCTAAGCAGGGATGAATTGGGTAATTCAGTACTTGAAAAGGATCTAGGAGTCCAAATAGACAACAAACTGGGGTGTAGTGCCCAATGTTATATGGCAACAAAAAAGGCAAACAGAATTCTAGCATGTATTAAAAGGGGCATGGAAACTAGGGACTCAAAAGTAATTATGCCTCTGTACAAATCATTGGTTAGACCGCACCTCGAATAAGCAGTGCAGTTCTGGGCCCCGCACTATAAAAAGGACATCATAGAATCAGAAAAAATCCAAAGAAGAGCAACAAAGCTTATTAGGGAAATGGAGAATTTAAGCTACGGGGAGAGATTACGCAAGCTGGGACTATTTACAATAGAGAAGAGATGTTTAAGGGGGGACATGCTCAACATGTATAAATATATTAGGGGCCAATATAAGGAACTGTCAAACACCCTTTTTTCTGCTAGACGGGAATCTAGGACGAGAGGGCACGAGTTTAGATTAGAAGAAAAAATATTTTGTTCATCTAGAAGAAAACATTTCTTTACAGTCAGAGCAGTCAAACTTTGGAACTCTCTTCCTGGAGAAGTGGTGTCGGCAGACACTATAAATACGTTTAGACAAGGTTGGATAAACATTTATTGGTTAAAAACATCCACGGGTAGGAATAAGTAACATAATCTGTCTTTAAAATATAGGAACATACTATACAACAAGGGATAAACTATTGTAAACATAGGTTGAACTAGATGGACGCAAGTCTTTATTCAGCCTCACCTACTATGTAACTATGTAACCACATCTGACCAGGGCAGTGTCTCCTATCAGTATGGGGGAGATATATCCATTGTTATAATGAGCAACCAATCAGATTCACCCTATAATCCTATAGAATGTGTTAGTTAAATGATACTGTAGTCAGGATCTGATTGGTTGCTATACCCATTTATCCTGGTTAGAACGTTTGATACGTCTCCCTCTAGGGCAGTTGTTTCCAAACCATGTGCAGGGGTGTCCTGGTAGGTTAAAACAGGCAAAACCATTGCTTGTGGCTGCCAATCATAACATACAGTATGTGGACAAGCAGAAGTGAATTATGTGTCTCCCCACAACTGACCACTAGGATGACATGTAAACACAATTTACTTCATTTATTATTCTATTCTAAATCTCTCATTAAGGGCCAGATGCATCAAGCTTCAAAACGTGATAAAATGGAGAGTGATAAACAACCAGCCAGCCAGCAGCTACCTGTCATTTTTTTTCAAATCAAGCCAGTAACCTGACAGGTAGCAGCTGATTGGCTGGTTGCTACCACTCTCCATTTTATTACTTTGTGAAGCTTGATACATCTGGCCCAAAGAAAGATTTAGGCTTGGTGGCACCGTGAAGAAGTGTCTGAAACTTTAGGGCACCATGATTCAGAAAAGTTTGGGAATTGCTGTTCCAGCGGGTAAATATACTAAGGGCCTAATTCTTGTTCACTTGCAAAAGCAAATTCACGCTCTAATGAACTAAACCATGTGCACTGCAGGTGGGGCAGATGTAACTTGTGCAGAGAGAATTAGATTTGGGTGGGGTTTTACTTCAAAGTGAGATCTATATTGCAGTGTAAAAATAAAGCAGCCAGTATTTACCCTGCACAGAAACAAAATAACTCACCCAAATCTAATTCTCTCTGGACATGTTACATCTGCCCCCTGCAGTGCACATGGTTTTGTCCATCTAAGAAGGAATTTGTCAGAAAGAATGAACTAGAATAAGGCCCCATATGCCTACTTTTTTTTTCACTTCTGTGTTTTATATTCCGAAACTTTTACAATTATTCCAATAAAGATTACATTTTAAGACACCTAATAGGTGCTGTTAAAAAAGAAATAACGCATCAATAATTCTATGCTTTTGTTATAGTCTGTTTTCTGAAATATTTTTATTTATTGCTGCAGGTGGCGTTAGCTTGTTGCACAAGGTACTAGTCACGGCATATGAGGCAACCATTTTGGCAACCATGGCTTGCATTAAAATATTATAAAATGGCTAAAGATACAGAACAGTGCTGTAAAGATTATTTCTTATAGAGAATTGTTTAGGTTTTAGAAGCTTAAGAATGTGATGTTGACAGTATAATGGAGCAAGGACAGAGAGCTAGTCTCCACAAACTTATCAATAATATGGGAACAGGGCCACATATGCGTAGACCCCAAGGCCACTGAATCTTTGCCTAGTAACAAGGAAGTTGGGTGTTGGGTTAATTATGACATCATGATTGAAAGCAGAGCTTGCCAATAAAACTCAATGCTTATGAGTAATTAATTTATTTATTAATGTGATTAAGGTTTAAATATCAGAGTTAGAGAAGGAGGAGGGAGGCAGTTGAGGAAGAACAGGCAAGCACGGGGGGCTGGAGGTAACTATGAAGGAGGTTTAATCATGGCTGATCACTGTTCTTGAAAGGTTTCCATTTTGATTTGATTTAGAATCACTGTTTAAATATTAGCTAATCAATGTTATGTTTCTTGTGTTAGTCTGCATTTGCAAATACCTGTAATTAATCTATTTTTCAAGTAAAGAGCATTGTCATACATTTTATAACAAGGTTGTGTTGGCGTGCAATCATTTCAGCGTTGCCGTTATATTTAAAGGTTCTAAAGTATATATATATATATATATATATATATATATAGGTTCTAAAGTATATATATATATATATATATATATATATATATATATATATATATATATATATATATATATATATATATATAAGTTTGGGTTATCAATCATATCTAATCGTTATCAGTGCACCACATAATGAACAACCTTTTTCTCCTTCATTTTTCCAGGTTTAAAAAAATCAGAGAACAAATTTAGATAGGGATTCCCTGTATTTTTTTTAAAACCAGGCCCAAGGGCCGGTCCTGGTTCCCAAAATACGGGGGACAAAATGAATAGGGGACCCCCATATTTTGTAAACCAGGCCCAACCAGCCAGCAGGGTAATGCCACAGCTGGGGGGAGACTTTTTATACAAGAAAATCCATATACTGTAGGTACCTGTGGAATCAAACCAGGCTCACCAGGGTCCTCCGGCATAGATCACATCCACTTGGGTCCATGCAGGCATACCCATATGGATTTTCTTAAGGACCATTGGATGGAGGAGACGCAACCACATGTCATGGTAGGTAAGTACCTGTATGTATGGGCTCTGGATGTAATAAAGTTATACTTTACTGGTGTGTGTGTATGTTTATTGCACTATTTCTACTGTTGTGGAACTACAAGTTCCAGCGGGCCCTTTAATGCCCTTGCATGTGGTGCAAGCTTGCTGGGACTCATAGTTCCACAGCAATACACAATAGATTAATATATATCTTACACCAACATCAACCCGTTGCCCAAAGCCTAGGGGCACCATGGTCGGCCTGGGCAGGACAACTCTGGAGGGGAGACGCTTTATTGGGGGGGGGGGGGGGGTTCCCACTTCCCTAGGATCCCTGCCCAGACTGACCAGTCAGGGGTTAATATTTTGACTGGGGACTTGTATAAAAAGTCTTCCCGTGGATGTGGCACTACCCTGTTGGCTGGTTGGGCCTGGTGCTGGTTCACAAAATACGGGGGACCCCTACATATTTTGTTCCCAGATTTTTTTAAACCAGAACTGGCTCTTTGACCCTGGGACTGTTTATGCCCTTGGGGAGGGCCCCCACTCCGTCTTTTTTTTTTTTTTTTTTTTTTCTTTACACTACAGCCTGCACAAATCTGACTCATATGATGGATCTGACTGATCCAGGCAGGCTGCCGACTCGTATTTGTATTTAGCGGCCGTATGTTCAACCGCTAAATACGAATTCGGCAGAATTTGACAGGCTACACCATCGGGTCCGGTTTGAAATGCCGGCAGTCTGAATCCCGGCGGTCAAAATACTGACGCTGAAATCAGGACCACCCCAGAGTCCCCATTTTCTATTTTCAGCACCGCAATTGTTTTTTAAAATAATTCTATTATTAAAATGATATAATACCTGCTGTCTCCAAGTCTGTCTGTAATAAGGACTTTCTGTGTGTAATGTCTGCAGGCTTTAACCTGGGCTACAATGTCCAAGCGGAGACCAAGGGCATCTGGATGTGGTGCGTCCCCCATCCCACTAAGGTGGATCACACCCTGGTTCTGCTGGACACAGAAGGTCTGGGGGACGTGGAGAAGGTGAGAAGGTGCCCATGTGTAATACAGGGAGAATATAGGAGTTATATGAGCAGGACACCTGAGTAGGGCACACAATGTATATCATATATATGTGTAATACAGGGAGAATATAGGAGTTATATGAGCAGGACACCTGAGTAGGGCACACAATGTATATCATATATATGTGTAATATAGGGAGAATATAGGAGTTATATGAGCAGGACACCTGAATAGGGCACACAATGTATATCATATATATGTGTAATACAGGGAGAATATAGGAGTTATATGAGCAGGACACCTGAGTAGGGCACACAATGTATATCATATGTATGTGTAATACAGGGAGAATATAGGAGTCATATGAGCAGGACACCTGAGTAGGGCACACAATGTATATCATATCTATGTGTTATACAGGGAGAATATAGGAGTTATATGAGCAGGACACCTGAGTAGGGCACACAATGTATATCATATATATGTGTAATACAGGGAGAATATAGGAGTTATATGAGCAGGACACCTGAGTAGGGCACACAATGTATATCATATCTATGTGTAATACAGGGAGAATATAGGAGTTATATGAGCAGGACACCTGAGTAGGGCACACAATGTATATTATATATATGTGTAATACAGGGAGAATATAGGAGTTATATGAGCAGGACACCTGAGTAGGGCACACAATGTATATCATATCTATGTGTAATACAGGGAGAATATAGGAGTTATATGAGCAGGACACCTGAGTAGGGCACACAATGTATATCATATATATGTGTAATAAAGAATATATGCGTTATATGAGCAGGACACCTGAGTAGGGCATACATTGTATATGATATATATGTGTAATACAGGGAGAATATAGGAGTTATATGAGCAGGACACCTGAGTATAGCACACAATGTATATCATATATATGTGTAATACAGGGAGAATATAGGAGTTATATGAGCAGGACACCTGAGTAGGGCACACAATGTATATCATATATACGTGTAATACAGGGAGAATATAGCAGTTATATGAGCAGGACACCTCAGTATGGCACACAATGTATATCATATATATGTGTAATACAGGGAGAATATAGGAGTTATATGAGCAGACACCTGAGTAGGGCACACAATGTATATCATATACTGTATATGTGTAATACAGGCAGAATATAGGAGTTATATGAGCAGGACTCCTGAGTATGGCACACAATGTATATCATACATATGTGTAATACAGGGAGAATATAGGAGTTATATGAGCAGGACACCTGAGTAGGGCACAGAATCTATATAATATATATGTGTAATACAGGGAGAATATAGGAGTTATATTAGCAGGACACCTGAGTAGGGCACACAATGTATATCATATATATGTGTAATACAGGGAGAATATAGGAGTTATATGAGCAGGACACCTGAGTAGGGCACACAATGTATATTATATAGTTGTGTAATACAGGGAGAATATAGGAGTTATATGAGCAGGACACCTGAGTAGGGCACACAATGTATATTATATAGTTGTGTAATACATGGAGAATATAGGAGTTATATGAGCAGGACACCTGAGTATGGCACACAATATATATCATATATATGTGTAATACAGGGTGAATATAGGAGTTAAATGAGCAGGATACCTAAGTAGGGAACACAATGTATATCATATATAGGTGTAATACAGGGAGTATATACTGTAGGAGTTATATGAGCAGAATACCTGAGTAGGGCACACAATGTATATCTATATAATAAGCTGAAGAGTGTGTGTGCGTGCGTGTGTGTGTGCGTGTCTGTCGCATTGCAGACACACCGTGGCACTCAGAGCCACCAAATTCAGCATACCTCTGGACCCGGTGGTGTCAAAGCCGTTATGGGGAAATTTCACTTAGAAGTTTAAAAAACACCAAGGGCGAAATGTAATGGGAGGCGATTTTTTTTTTTTTGCATATTTTCCCGACTTTCTCGGCTCCTGATTGGCCGCTAGGCGGCCAATAGAATCATCCGGAGGAAAGGCGCGGAAGATGAAACATCTCTGCGCCTCTCCATTCCGTGAGCGGGTACCAGCCGGGAGCAGCGCGTCTGCCGGAGAAGATGCCGGGGTCGTCGCCGGGGACCAGGTGAGTAGGATTTCCTTCCTTAGGTACCCCTTTTGGATTACTTCGGATCCTGGACCCCGGAGACATCAGCCCTGGAGCCCAGGACCCCGGACCAGCCCCGGAACCAGGACCAAGGCCCCGGAACCGACTCTTCAGCCCAGGAGCCCAGGACCCGGACCAGCCCCGGAACCAGGACCAAGGCCCCGGAACCGGACTCTTCAGCCCTGGAGCCCCGGACCCAGGGACCGACCTACGGGCTCAAGGTTGGTAAGTATCAGTATGTGTGGGCTGTGGATGTATTAAACTTTTATTTTTCAGGGTGTCAGTGTGTTTTGTTTAACTATTTTTTGTACTGTGGAACTACAAGTGCCAGCGGGCCCTTTAATGCCCCGCATGCTGGGACATGTGGTTCTCCAAGTCCCAGCATGCGGGGTAGGCTTGCTGGGACTCATAGTTCAACAGTATAAGACAATAGTTTTTATTCTTTTTTTTTACACTTTTCATCAGCCCGATGCCCACCGCCCAGGGGCATCGGGGACAGCCCCGGACTTTCAGCATGGGCTGGTAAGTCCTGGAGGGGGGGACCCCTTCATTGGGGGGGTCCCCACTTCCCCAGGACCCCTGCCCATGCTGACCAGCCACGGAGATAATGCTTTGGCCGCGGGACCTTGTATAATAAGTGTCCCCCGGCTGTGGCATTACCCTGCTGGCTGGTCGGGTCTGGTGCTGGTTCTTAAAATACGGGGTACCCCTAGTCATTTTGTCCCCCGTATTTTGGGAACAAGCGCTGGACCTTGAGCCTGGTGCTGGTTTCATTAAATCAAGGGAACCCCTATTTGTTTGTCCCTCTGATTTTATGATACCAGCACCGGCTTTTTTATGCTTAGGAGGGGGACCGCACGCCGTTTTTTTTTTTTTTTTCAACACACCGCACAGTACTGAAAATGTGCCGATTTTCATGACATGAAAATCGCACATTTTTAGGACTTAAAAATCGGCCGAAATCGCACCATATCGCACTTTTTTGCCGCAAATTCGCATCTCATTACATATGCGAATTCGCTGCAAAAAATGCGATTTTTAAGGTGCGATTTGGTGCGATTTTTTTCTTACATTTCGCCCCAAGTTTTAATTTGCCTTCATTTGATGATCTGGGGAAAAGATCGATGATGTGGGAAACCGTTAACGAAGGAACAACTCCACACCTAATTTCATTGCTGTTATTGAGTATGAATGACACATTCTAACATTATGGCGAACCCACCCCCATCCAAACAATTAACAGTTTGAATCAGAACTTATTTTTTAATCCTACTTTCATTTCTTGATTGTACTTCTATGTACACTTACATTTTTTTCACGATTTATTGAGTAAATTGTACACTTTGTAACATGGCAATTCTTTATCTCAGTCTATTCTTCAACGTCTTAAACTCCAAACCTTATCAATGCACCCATTGATGATTGTGATGGCTGGATCAGTGGGTGTAGGGAAGAATTTGACCCATTGCACCCATTCCCAGTGGTGCATTACAGTGGTGCGGATAGTGTGCGTCGAGTCATGACATCATGTGGCCAGACCCACGGACCTGCTCCCACACTCAGGGGCTGTCCCACTGTTTGGTAGAGACGCCCGGTGCATGTGCTTTACAGATCTCCAGACCTCAGAGACTGCTGCAGGCAGGATCAGTGAGGGCAGCGGCAGTGGCAGCGAGCTGTGATTTTTTAATTAATTACGACGCGGTAAGTAACGCCCACCCCGGTCTCCACGCACTCAGCGCCTGTAATTACACACCCTAGAAACTGTACCATTGAAAGTATAGAAATGGAGGTGTGGCCATGTCCCTTTCTGATTTTGTACCGATTTCTGACCCTCAGATGTTAGAGGGTATGTCATAGGTGCTAAATCTCAGGAGTGGATGTAGAATTCATCAACACATACAAGTTATCAACTCAGGACCGGTGTGTTTCAAACAACAACACCACACCTGATTTCATTGCCGTCATTGAGTATCAATGCAAACACATTCTAACATTATGGTGGAATCTATAACAAATTACAATCTTAGGTCTTTGGCACAGCATACTGTAAGATGACATTTTTTAGCAATTTTGGAAATAAAAAAACCCTAAGGTTTTCCCGGGCAACGCCGGGCGAGTCAGCTAGTATTATATATTTATATATATATATATATATATATATATATATATATATATTAATCCTACTTTCATTTCTTGATTGTACTTCTATGTACACTTACATTTTTTCACGATATATATATATATATACGGTACAGTACCTGTATTGCTCCAATGTGTCTCATATGAAGTAGATCTGTTGTTGTACTAACTGGAGGTCCTATAATCCCACCTTCTCCACTACTGAATTACACAACACCATAATATTGCATCCACCAGTTACCCCTATACCATGATCTGCTTCGGGCTGCAGCTAAGTAGGTAGAGTCCCAGGAAATATCAAACCAAAAGTGACAGTTGCCCCGCCCACAAACCAACCCATAATACCACCCACGTTCACGCCCACATTAACGCCCCTATTGAAATGAACTGGAGATGCTTTGATATCGTTTCATATTAAAGGATGTCTGTTTTGAATCGCTTGTCACGGAATGCTGCGACCCAAACCAAGAGAATGAAAGAGTGCTATTGTGACGTATTAAATCCAGGTAGTTATAGCGGTATTGATAAATATTATGAAGCAGTTAAAAATTAATTTAAAAGAAACAAAGTAAGAAAATGGTTACAAGAGCAAGACGCATACACATTGCACAAGCCGGCGAGAAAAAACTATAAAAGGAATATGGTCTGCGGGTCGGGGATAATTCAACAATGGCAATGTGATTTGGTGTCGCTCATAGACCTGTCAATGGTATTAAATATATATTAACCATCATCGATATATTCAGTAAGAGGGCCTGGGCCGTAAGCCTTCCCGCTAAGAACGCTACAACCGTCGCTAAGGCTTTTGAAAAAATATTCCAACAGGGGGCCGTGCCTAAGAAACTGCAAACCGGCAACGGTAAAGAGTTTCTAAACAAAGTCCTAAAAAAGTTGTTAGAAAAATTTGGAATACAACATTTCACAACCAATAATGATGTGAAAGCCGCTGTTATAGAGCGTTTCAATAGGACTTTAAAAACGCGAATGTGGCGTTATTTCACGGCAAAGAATACCTACAGATATATAGATGTTTTACAAGATTTCATAACCAGTTATAATAGCATTTATCATAGAACGATCAAGTGTGCGCCAAGTGCCGTGAATGGTTCTTATGTGTTGAGAGTCTTCAAGGCGACGTACGGCTTTAGAAGTAAGAAAACACCCGTTTGTTTAGCAATCGGTGACCACGTCCGCATTTCTAAATATAAGGACATATTTCAGAAAGGATACGAACAGAATTTTTCTGAGGAAATATTTGTAATATGCAGCGTAAACACTAAAGGGGTTAAGCCGCTTTACAAACTGGAGTACCTATACGGCAAGACTATAACCGGTAGTTTTTACCCAGAGGAGTTACAAAGCATACCAAAAAATTATAATAGGGTTCACAAAGTGGAAAAGATTTTAAAAAATAAGACGGTCAGAGGTCGGAGATACGCGCTAGTTAAGTGGCGCGGATACCCCACAAAATTTAACAGTTGGGTCGCGGCATCGGATATAAAGGATATATACACAAAGGGAAAGATGGATGACAAACCGTTCTACATAACGTTGCCAAGTAACGCATCAGCCGATACATTTCCACACAACAAAGATTTCAGCGTATACGACAAAACTTTGCCGGCTTGTGCAATGTGTACGCGTCTTGCTCTTGTAACCATTTTCAGGGCCGGTGCTAGGGTGTCCGGCGCCCTCCTGCAAACCATACATTTTGCGCCCTTTCACATTGCCATTGCAACAAGCTGCAGCCCGATTGTGGGAGCGTATGCAACATGCAATCCTATGGAGGATCTCAGGTGCATGTACATGTATGCATACACCATCTCAGTGCTGTGTCCGCAAAATGTTGCAGGCTTAAAGGTGCCCATACACGCTGCGAGAATCGCATACGTTATCGGCTAGATCGCATCGCATCGCACGGCATGCATGCAATGTGCAGCACATACTTTTGTACTGTGAGATGCGATGCCCGCGGGAGCACACATCGCATCGCACGCTGCTATTGCAGCGTGTATGGCCACCTTTAGGCACATAACACAGCCCATTATTTAAAAAGTGTCTAAAATAATATAAAAAAAATCTACAATTATTAAAAAATTTGTTCTAAACATGTATAATAAAAGACTCACTGTTCTTTTGCTGTTTAACTCTTGTGCAGTACCTCCTCTTCTATATGCGTAGGCAGGACGCTGAGGACGCCATTACACCCCTCTCGTGACTGAGGGGGAAAGGAGGGGAGAGAAGGAGGAGATGGAAGAAGAGGGGAGGAGATAGAGGGGGCGGAGTGTTGAGGACTGGCAGTGGCACTGGCACAGCACACTGAGAAGAGGGAAGGAAGGGGAGGCGGTGCTGCTGCCTGTTCGTCATTTGATTGACAGCTGACAGGCGCAGGGAGCAATGGGTAGGGGGCGGATCCGGACATGACATGTCATCCAGGCATTCACAGACAGCGCTACATGCCTCAGCGCAAGTGTCCGTGAGGAAGAGGGGGCAGGTCGCAGGAGGAGAACAGTGTGTGCGCGGTGCAGGGAGCTGCTCAGCTTCTCCATACTGACGCCCACTGTCAGACAGGCACTGCGGGCGGCATGCAGGCTGTGTGCACTCGCGGTGCAGGGAGCAGCTCTTTATACGGCCGCCTGCCCGCAGGCGGCGTGCAGGAGGCAGTGACAGTAAGGGCTGAGTTAGCTTTAGCAGATCAGGGAGGGAGACAGCGCCTTTTCAGCATGGCGCCTCCCTGCTTTGCAGGAGCTGCTGAGTGGGTAGCGCCGGCCCTGACCATTTTCTTACTTTGTTTCTTTTAAAATTATTTTTAACCGCTTAATAATATTTATCAATACCGCTATAACTACCTGGTTTTAATACGTCATAATAGCACTCTTTCATTCTCTTGTTTTGGGTCGCCGCATTCCGTGACAAGCGATTAAAAACAGCCATCCTTTAATATGAAGCGATATCAAAGCATCTCCAGTTCATATCAATAGGGGCGTTAATGTGGGTGTGAAAGTGGGTGGGGTCATAGGGCGGTTTGTGGGCGGGGCACCTGTCACTTTTGGTTTGATATTTCCTGGGACTCTACCTACTCAGCTATGTAATTTTATGCTTTCACTTATCAGAATTTATTGATACTTTTGTTGCTTTATTGTTTTTTCTTTTACAGGGCGACACCAAAAATGACAGTAAGATTTTCACGCTGGCCCTTCTCTTGAGCAGCGCCCTGGTGTATAATAGTCAGGGAACGATTGACCAGGATGCATTGGACAAACTGAGGTACTCTATCCTTCCATCTATGGGGGTTATCCTGGTTCACTTGCAAAAGGCACAATCACTCTCTAATGGACAATGCACTGCAGGTGGGGCAGATGTAACATATGCAGAGAGAGTTAGATTTGGGTGGGGTTTGTACTTCAAACTTATATCTAAATTGTAGTGTAAAAATAATGCAGCCAGTATTTACCCTGTACAGAAACAAATTTAACTCTCTCTGTACATGTTACATCTGCCCCCCTGCAGTGCGCATGGTCCATTAGAGAGTGATTGTGCCTTTGCGAGTGAACCAGAATAACCCCTATGTGACTGCAATTAAATAAAGTAGAATATAGTAAATTGTTCTAACTGTAATAGATAACATGCAGGCGTGTAAACCAGTGTACAAACAGAAAGGTTCAACCTAAGTTGAAAGATAGAGCGCTGTTACCCGAGTTATTTTCTTAAAAGCAGCGGCTTGAATAAGGGGAGGTCGACCCTTAAAGAATGCAAAGAGAAAAAGTTTTTTTAAGCAGCGCTTAACAGTGGAGGACACTAAATAGTAAAAAATAACAATTTATTACACAGTTAAAAAATCAATCAAATAAAAGCATATCCACATGATAATGGGGGCAATGGGGCGAGTGTTGGTAGGACCAAGTGGTGAGGGGGACCAAAGTATATGACCTGCACTGATCCGTGAAGATCCGTTTCGCTGGGACTAAATTCCAGCTTTATCAAGGTGACCTTGATAAAGCTGGAATTTAGTCCCAGCGAAACGCGTTGGTGCCCCCCTTGGTTTGGACCCTGAGTGTCACTTTGGACCATCTCCTGCTAATTCATCTGATTGCTGTCATCTTACCAACTATACCCGACTTGGAAGTTACAGACCCTTACTGGAATTACCTTTCGCAACACTGGTTGAGGTTTAAGATTGGTCCTGCTCCAACATCCTTCAGGACCGATCCCTCCAGCGATATCCCGGACTATTCTTGGACTGTACTCCATCGGGACTCATCTTCACGGATCAGTGCAGGTCATATACTTTGGTCCCCCGAAAATAGCCAAAAATTGATGCATGTGTACACGGCTTTTGTTCTATGGCAGGCATGGTCAAACTTTGGCCCTCCAGATGATGTGAAACTACAAGTCCCATCATGCCTTGCCACAATTTTGCCATTAGGCAATGCTAGAACTATGATTATACACTGGGGTTTTGTCAAGGAAGACCTGACAAAGAGAGAAAAACGCTTTTTGGGCGCACTCCTTTTTTGTAAATTTACAAGTATTTGATGATTGTTTAAAGATATAACTTTTATTAAAGACTTTATTAAAATAAATGGCACTCTGGATTCAAATAATTGATTTGGTTAAAAATGTAGTGTGGTCCTCAAACTATTATTGTTTAAGGAATAATAATTAGTATGTCACACTTTACTTTATCATTTATGCACTGAGTTTTTAAAAGGTACGATTACCAGTGAACATAGGCAGAGAAATGATTTAGTTCCCTTTATGGATCGATATAATGTGCTGATATTGCACGATAGGTATACACAGTGGTTTACCAAAAATAGGTCACAGCCTTATATAATCAATGGTTTCTAATAACAACGGCTCTCTCTGGCAGTCATGGGTACAGTAGTTAAATTGAAGCGGCGGCTTGCCTCCCTTATGTTTATATTGCCACACCTGGTCTTCCCCAGGGGTCTCCCACCTGGGTACTATCCCGGCCCTCCACTGCTTGGCTTCCAAGTTCGGAGAGGGTTTGGGCAGACCAGCGGGGTATGGTGGCAATACATCAAAATTAGTTCAATCAATTGATACTGTTTGGCTGCAGATAGCAGTGGCGCATCACACTAGGCCTTTTTATTGGCCTGATAATTTTATATACGGTACACAGGTCGACTATCTGTACTCAGGACTGTTGTCTTGGGGTGCATATAGGGGTCAGTGCCCGGGTTTTTTTTAGCAGCCGGCCATTTACCGGCTTGAAGGAAAAAGATAATTATTGTACAGTAATGGAGAAAAAAACAGTATTAATGGTAAATAGCTTTTTAGGGATAAAGTTCTATTAGCAGGTAGAACACACTGATGCAACAACCGTGCTTGGAATGACTTGCTTACTGTGAATAGAGTTAATTCATGGCAAGTGTAAAGCACTGGTTTAGAACTGTTTGAGCAGTATAAATAGACACATGGTTAATTGTTTTCTACAAGTAGATACAACGTTGGTAAACTGCTCCTGATTGATCAACAGAAAAGAAAGGGTACTGTAGAAAAAATATAATATAATAGTTGACACCGAGTGTGTCGACACAGTGTTCGGCTCGAAGGAGAAAAATAATTATTGTACAGTGGTGGAGAGAAACAGTATTAATGGTTTTTAAGGATAGAATTATATTAGCAGGTGGAACACACTGTTGCAGAAACCGTGCTTTGAATGACTTGCTGTCTGTAGATAGAGTCAATTCATGGCAAGTATAAAGCACTGATTTAGTACTGTTTGAGCAGTATAAATAGACACATAGTTAATAGTTTTCTACAAGTAGATACAACGTTGGTGAGCTGCTCCTGATTGATCAAAAGGAAAAGAAAGATACTGTAGACAAAAACTAGGCAAAACGAAGGCTGCATAGGCCAGAGTGTAGTTAAGAGCCCGGGGATTTAGGGGTTAAACGCAGAAGCACATGCAGCACAGAGCAGTGTGTAATTCTTAGGCAGGTTAGCATGTGGTGCTTATGGGCCAATCAGCACCCAGAGGGGAGGTAGCTTAAGGGGGGTATATAGGGTTCAGCTTAGGGAGAGGAACTTCCTCTTGGAATCCGGATTCACTCAGTGCAGCACGCGAAGCTAAGTACTTTTTACCTTGTTTTTAGGCCTGTTTTCACTCGCGCAGCTGCAAGTATGTCCGGCCGCCCCAAGAGATCTGCCCCACCACCTAGGTGGTTGGCAGACGCAGCCCGCCCGCTGGTGACCGTGCCAGCGCGCGGGGGAGGCAGGGGAGGCAGCAGGACGGCCGCAACCGCGTCATCGCGGGTGAGCGCGCCGTCTCCTACACATTCTGCCTCTGGGGGACATGGGTCCCCACCGCAGGGAAGCGTTTCCCCAGCTCTGCAGGGCTCTGCTGGGAGCGGGGAACGCGCTGCGCCAGCAGCACATGGTGGACACCCAGCAGCAGGCAGCGCTGCTGGGGACAGCGCTCTGGCGCCATCTGCTGGCGTTTCAGCGCCAGCGCAGGGTATGCAGACTCCTATGGGCACCCCGCGCGCATCAGGCAGCGGGGTGAGCGCTGGGGGGGTGTCACTCAGCGGGGGGGATGGGGGGGTGCCCCCCAGGACTAGCACCCCATTAGCACAGGGTCCAGGGAGTCCTTTGCAAGTCATAACAGGGGGCCCCACATGGAGCCCTCTGCGGATGAATGCAGGTGGGCAGCGCGGTGCGGGTCAGGGCCCTCTGGCTTCCCTGACAAACATACTGGCCACGGGGAGAGGCTCTCTCATCCCCCTGGGCTGGGATGGTGGCCGTGGGGACGCTTTCGTCGGCGGCCGGATGGATGGCGGTGCCCCCCCCTTCCAGGGTTGGCAGGCCCCGCAGCAGCAATGGCAAGGCCAGCAGCCTTTCCCCGCGGCCCCTCAGGGCTTCGCCGGGGCCCCGGCGGGGCAGGGGGGACACCTGGGGTTTGGCCACACGGGTTTTGGCGCGGGTCAGCAGGCATACATGCCACCCCCCGTGCAGCAGCAACAGCAGTGGGCTTTTCCCGGTCCGAATGCGGGGGGTTACCCGGGGTACCCCATGCCCAACCCACAATACGGGCCCTACACAGGGACCCAGCAGCCCCCTTTCCCGTACTTTCCCCAAACAGCAGGGGCAGGTGAAGGGTTTCCCGGGGGGTATTTCGGGGGAGCATGGCAGGGTGCTGGTGCACCACAACAGCAGGGCCCCGGTGTGCCGCAGCAGGCTTTTCAGGGGGCGGCTTACACGCACCCCAACATGTATGCCCAGGCTCAACAGGTCAACCAGGTTTATGCGACTGGGGGCCTGGGGAGCTCTGGTACAGCAGCGGGAGGGTCTGTGAGGGTGACGGGCTCAGGATATGGTCCTAACACTGCACCTTTATCTCCCGAGGTATCATCGGTCGGTGGCAGGAGTGGCATTTTCGGGGGATCGTCCCAGGAAGAGGACGCAGAAAGGTCCAGGAGGGTCCCGGAATCCAGACCGCCAACACCGGTGGCGGCTCCAGCCATACCCAGGGTCCCGGCTCCAGCACCCAGGACGACCGAGACCCCTGCATCCACGTCAAGGGCAGAAGCATCCACTTCTGCAGGGACGGGGGCCACAGCACGGGCGGATCCCGTGGTCCAAGGCGAGGCTTCTGGTGATGGTGAGAATGATAATTCTTCAGAGTGTGCATCCTCTTCCTCCCACTCCTCGGCTAGTAGCGACGAGTCTGGGTCACCCAAGCGCCCGCGCAAGTTTGCAAAAATGGTTGCGCGCGCAGTTGCGAAAAAAGTGGGTGGCACTAAGCGAGCTAGGAAAGAGGCGGAGCCAGAGGTAGCTACCAAGGCAGGCGATATGGTCCATTGCACCAACACCGCCATGGCCAGGGGCCTGCGTAAGGGGGTAAAGGATAAGATAAAGAGGGGAAAGTTTGTCGACTTCTTTACTCTGACAGTCGACATGAAGAAAGACTTTGAGGCAGCCAAGAAAGCGGGAAGTGGTAGCGAGGCGGCCTTTAAAGGCTTCCACAATTGGCTGAAGGGCTTTTTAATATTCTCCTCTTGTTACCTGAGCACAAGGCCTGGGGAACACGTGAACGTCTTACGCTACCTGTTCCTTGTGAACGAGACGTACACGGATTATAAGGGGCAGGCGTGGCGGAACTACGATGAGAAGTTCCGCCTCGCTCACGCCGGGTCAAGGGTCATGCCCATGGGCTGCAAGCACGTGGAGATATGGCTCGAGGTCATAGGCAAGGGGCAGCATAGCTCAGACACATCGGGTAGGAAGCCATTTCCTGCGGCCAAACCCGGTTCCAAAGCCGGCGGCAAAGGGAAGTGCTTTGCGTACAACGAGGGCAAATGTGACAGGGGCGCCAAGTGCCGCTTCCGTCACGACTGCAGTAACTGCGGGGGGGGCGGGGCATCCCTCCAAGTCCTGCAGGTCAGCGGCCAAAGGTGGGTATCACGGGGACGCCGGCACTGGCGGAAAGTAAGGCCCCTTCCCCGATTGTGGTAGACGCCCTAGCCCGTAGGTTAATGGCGTACCCTAACAGGGCTGACGCTCGGTTTTTGTTGGACGGGTTCAGTTTCGGTTTCCCCCTCCCCATCCCTGACGGAATCAGAGTTTCCTGCATTAGGAACCTCAAGTCAGCCAGGGATTTTCCAGATGTGGTCCGCCAGAAGGTCCAGGCCGAAGTGGCCCTGGGCAGGATGGCGGGCCCCTTCCAAGGGAACCCCCTCCCTGATATGTGTTTTTCCCCTCTCGGGGTGGTCCCTAAGAAGACCCCGGGTAAATACAGGTTGATACAGCACCTGTCACACCCAC
This sequence comes from Crinia signifera, assembly GCF_055691185.1. Taxonomy (NCBI): domain Eukaryota; kingdom Metazoa; phylum Chordata; class Amphibia; order Anura; family Myobatrachidae; genus Crinia; species Crinia signifera. The sequence goes on from NC_139223.1 coordinate 12,694,595, forward strand.
ACGGCGCGTCCATAAACGACGCCATCCCGGATGAGTTCTGTAGTGTGCAGTACCAGCTATTTGACGAGGTGCTGGGCATAGTCCGGGGTTTCGGCCAGGGAGCACTTATGGCCAAACTGGATATCGAATCTGCGTTTAGGCTCCTCCCATTACACCCTAAGTCCTTCAGGTTCATGGGCTTTAGGCTAGATGGAGGCTGTTATATAGACAAATGCTTACCGATGGGCTGTTCTGTCTCCTGCTCCTACTTCGAGAAATTCAGCACGTTCCTGCACTGGTGCATACAGAGCAGTACAGGCTGTGCGGGCGTAGCCCATTACCTGGATGACTTTCTCTTTGTGGGACCAGGAGATGACGGCACATGCGCCCATATATTGTCCCGGGCGGTTTCCCTGCTAGAGGAGCTGGGGGTCCCTATAGCTGCGGATAAGACGGAGGGACCCACCAGGGTCCTGTCTTACCTGGGTATAGAAATAGACTCGGCTGCAGGGTGCTGCCGTTTGCCCGAGGATAAGGTGACAAAGCTTCAGGGGTTGATAGCCCAGTGCTTGCAGAAGAAGAGGATACAGCTGAGACTATTGCAGTCCCTGCTGGGGTCCTTTAATTTTGCTTGCCGCATCATTCCCATGGGAAGGGTATTCTGCCGCAAGCTCGAGAGGGCCACGGCGGGGGTGCGGGACCCCCACCACACGGTCAGGCTGTCACGGGAAATGCGAGACGACATGGAGGTGTGGTCCACATTCCTGGGGCAATTTAATAGGGAGCTTATATGGCCCACGGAGCCCGAATCCAGCAAGGAACTGCAGCTCTTCACAGATGCTGCTGGCTCCACGGGATTTGGGGCTTATTTTCAAGGGGAATGGTGCGTCTCACGGTGGCCACAGTCTTGGATTGACAGGGGTTTCACGGTCAATCTTTTGCTGCTGGAACTGTTCCCCATAATAGTATCAGTACAGCTGTGGGCGGCAGAATTGGCAAATCGGAACATTGTGTTCTGGTGTGACAACCTGGGGGTGGTACACGCAATTAACAATCAGAGGGCGGCTTCCCCAGAGGCCCTCAGGTTGCTGCGTTACCTTGTGCTTCATTGTCTGAAGAACAATATACATTTTAGGGCTAGACATGTCCCAGGCATAGAGAACACTATTGCTGACGCCCTGTCTAGATTTCAGTTTACAAAATTTCGGGAGCTTGCTCCTGAAGCGTCTCCCCTGGGGCTCAGGTGTCCAAATCTTGTATGGCAGATCATAGAATCGGCATGAAGGGTTTGGCATTGCTGTCACTGGCGCCCTCAACCCGCAGGGCTTACAATGCGGCCTGGAGGGATTGGGAAGAGTTTCAGTCTGCGCCTGACACTAGCGGTAAGTCGGTCGAGGACCGGTTACTCGCATTCGTATGGGGCCATTATGTTAGAGGCAGATCAAAGTCGGCTATGACGGCGGCTTTGGCAGGTATAGCTTTCCACAGCAGGCTGAGAGGGGAGCGGGATCCCACGGCCTCTTTTGTATTGAGTAAGGCTTTGAGGGGCTGGGCTAAGCAGCGGCCAGTGCCTCCTGACACTCGGCGACCTATAGATGAGCGCATGCTAGGCGAGCTAGTAGCAAGTCTGGATAGGGTGGCTGATACCCCCTTCGAGGCTGCGCTCCTGAAGGTGGCCTTCGCATTCGCCTTCTTCGGGGCATTCAGGATTGGGGAACTGGTAGCTGCGAGCAAGAAGGCCCAGTCTGGTCTTAGGTCGGAGGACGTGGTTCTCCATGAGGACCACGTCCTGTGTAGGATACAGAGATCCAAAACAGACCAGTTGGGGAAGGGTAGTTGGGCCACCCTGCGATCCAGTGTGAACCAAGCCATTTGTCCTGTAGCATTGTGCAGGGGCTACATGTCTCTTAGGCCGGTGGGAGCCATGCAGTTTTTGGTGCACACAGATGGTGTGCCCCTCACCCGTTTTCAGTTCGGGGCTGTGTTTAGACGGTGCTTGACCGGCATAGGCTTGAAGGCTCAGGATTATGGGACACACTCTTTTCGCATAGGGGCCGCAACATGCGCAGCGGCGGCGGGGCTTCCACCCTCTGCCATACAGACGGTAGGGAGGTGGAAGTCATCGGCTTATAAGAAATATATAAGATTAGATAAGATAGATAAGGTAGATAAGTTGTAGAATGCGCCTGTTGCGCCAGCCCAAAAACGTAAGTTTACAATCGGTTCTGGAACGGCTAGCGTTCTGGAATCGACGGTGTGGAGTGAATTTTTTACTTTTTCCTCCGAGATAGAACTAATTCAATTCGGCTGTCACCAAAGTTCACCGGAGGTTTTTTAAGTTTTTCACCTTCACTTGGGCTGTTTACTGTATTCTGGTTGTGTTACAAGTATAATATATTGATGTTAACGGTAGGTTTTTTCTTTTTCAGCCTTTCCCCTTTCCTCATCACAACAGGGGAGAGTTTGGGTAGTGGGCCACTCATATATATTTTGGGCGGCCAGGCATCCCATGGCCTCCAGAGCTTTAGTCTTGCTAAGAGCTGAGTCAGTGCAGTGGTTCGGGGTTAGGGGACTTCAGTGGGGTGGACTTTATAGCCTACTAGTTTCAAAGGCCCGCAGTTTAGGTCCCCCCAACACATTGATAATACATCTAGGGGGCAACGACCTGGTCAAAAATACGGGGCTCTCCCTCATGTGTAACATAACGGCTGACCTGGAGCGAATTGCGGCCCTTTGGCCAGGGGTGCGGTTAGTGTGGTCTGATATTGTCCCCCGGCTTCAGTGGCGGGGCTGCAGGAATGCAGTTGCCATAGACAGGGCAAGGCGAAAGGTGAACCACGCTGTTTCCAGGAGGGTTAACGCCATGGGGGGTAGGGCAGTGCGGCACCCCATGATAGTGAGGGAGTCGGCCCACCTCTATAGGTCGGACGGGGTCCACCTGTCTGACGCGGGCATGGAAATTTTCCTGGGCGACATCTTTTCTGGTGTGACTCGGCAATAGGAGGGCATTAGGTCTAGTTGAGGGGTGGCGGGCCTGGTCCCGGGCGACCTTGTTAGGTCTGGGGAGCCTTGGCAGTGGCGAGAAGGCGCTCTCGACCAGCAGTCGGGTGAGGTGTCAGGTGGTCACCGTGCGGTATTACCCCCCCCTTGCCAGGACGGTGGGCGAGTCCCGAAATGAGCGGGGACGGTGGGCACTTCCTGGAGGTGTCCGCGCCTTACCTTAGAGGGGGCGGGGAGCCGTCACGGTGCAGGCTGTACCTTACGTAAGGGGTGTGTTTGTTAGATTGGAGCGAGGCAGTCGCTGCCATTGACATACACCCCTGACTGGTGCTGGTCTCAAGTGCTGTCTTGGCCATCCCTTTGATAGACTAACAAGGGTCATACCACCTAAATAAATAACTTGACCATTTTAAACTTATGCCATGGTTGTCTGAGTCTTATTTTTAGATAAGGTGTCCGCGTGAATTTGTTCTAGGAAGTTATTGTAAGGGTAACAACAAAGGGTAACCATTATAATCCCTTGGGCGCCTTAGGCAAAACGAAGGCTGCATAGGCCAGAGTGTAGTTAAGAGCCCGGGGATTTAGGGGTTAAACGCAGAAGCACATGCAGCACAGAGCAGTGTGTAATTCTTAGGCAGGTTAGCATGTGGTGCTTATGGGCCAATCAGCACCCAGAGGGGAGGTAGCTTAAGGGGGGTATATAGGGTTCAGCTTAGGGAGAGGAACTTCCTCTTGGAATCCGGATTCCCACCCTCCCATCCCTTCTTTTCTTTCCTCTCTCTGGTGCTCATTGCCTTCGGGCTGTCCAAACAATTCGGTTAAATTAATTTAGTTTAAAAATCGGCGAGAAGGCGCTCTCGACCAGCAGTCGGGTGAGGTGTCAGGTGGTCACCGTGCGGTATTACCCCCCCCTTGCCAGGACGGTGGGCGAGTCCCGAAATGAGCGGGGACGGTGGGCACTTCCTGGAGGTGTCCGCGCCTTACCTTAGAGGGGGCGGGGAGCCGTCACGGTGCAGGCTGTACCTTACGTAAGGGGTGTGTTTGTTAGATTGGAGCGAGGCAGTCGCTGCCATTGACATACACCCCTGACTGGTGCTGGTCTCAAGTGCTGTCTTGGCCATCCCTTTGATAGACTAACAAGGGTCATACCACCTAAATAAATAACTTGACCATTTTAAACTTATGCCATGGTTGTCTGAGTCTTATTTTTAGATAAGGTGTCCGCGTGAATTATTTCTAGGAAGTTATTGTAAGGGTAACAACAAAGGGTAACCAATATAATCCCTTGGGCGCCTTATAATGGCCGGCTTGCTGAAAAGATGTGGGGCTAACGCTGTGTTTAGATGGTTGACACAAAATGTGTCGACACAGTGTTCCTTTTTGGTATGGATTGAAGACTGATCATACTGTCTGTTAATGGGGACCCCAGGTGTAAAGTGCAAACTGTAGCGCTGGGTGGGGAATAGTGTGAAACGAGCACTTCCCAAATGCAATGTGCACTGGGGAATGTGCCCGTGTACCTGCTGCCGCTGCCTATGTTAGCGGCTGATGACGGGACTCAGCGTGTCCGCGGTTTGCTGTGGTGAGCCTCGCGGTGTTGAGCCGGACCGGAGGATGCGGGGAGATCCAAGGCGCAGGGAGCCGCACCGGCTTGTTGCTGTTACTCCGTCGCGGTAATTGACGGCTGGTGGAGTCGCGGCTGTGGCGCGTTTGTTACCGGTGATTGCCAGAGAGGTGGGCTGGACGGGAACTGGCTGACGACACGTGTTTCGCCTATGAGGCTTCTTCTAGCAGTGCCGGCCATTATAGTTTTTGTCTACAGTATCTTTCTTTTCCTTTTGATCAATCAGGAGCAGCTCACCAACGTTGTATCTACTTGTAGAAAACTATTAACTATGTGTCTATTTATACTGCTCAAACAGTTCTAAATCAGTGCTTTATACTTGCCATGAATTGACTCTATCTACAGACAGCAAGTCATTCAAAGCACGGTTTCTGCAACAGTGTGTTCCACCTGCTAATATACAGTATCTCTATCCTTAAAAAGCAATTTACCATTAATACTGTTTCTCTCCACCACTGTACAATAATTATTTTTCTCCTTCGAGCCGAACACTGTGTCGACACACTCAGTGTCAACTATTATATTATATTTTTTCTATAGTACCCTTTCTTTTCTGTTGATCAATCAGGAGCAGTTTACCAACGTTGTATCTACTTGTAGAAAACAATTAACCATGTGTCTATTTATACTGCTCAAACAGTTCTAAACCAGTGCTTTACACTTGCCATGAATTAAATCTATTCACAGTAAGCAAGTCATTCCAAGCACGGTTGTTGCATCAGTGTGTTCTACCTGCTAATAGAACTTTATCCCTAAAAAGCTATTTACCATTAATACTGTTTTTTTCTCCATTACTGTACAATAATTATCTTTTTCCTTCAAGCCGGTAAATGGCCGGCTGCTAAAAAAAACCCGGGCACTGACCCCTATTTGCACCCCAAGACAACGGTCCTGAGTACAGGTAGCCGACCTGTGTACCGTATATAAAATTATCAGGCCAATAAAAAGGCCTAGTGTGATGCGCCACTGCTATCTGCAGCCAAACAGTATAAATTGATTGAAGTACATTGCACTAATTTTGATGTATTGCCACCATACCCCGCTGGTTTGCCCAAACCCTCTCCGAACTTGGAAGCCAAGCAGTGGAGGGCCGGGATAGTACCCAGGTGGGAGACCCCTGGGGAAGACCAGGTGTGGCAATATAAACATAAGGGAGGCAAGCCGCCGCTTCAATTTAACTACTGTACCCATGACTGCCAGAGAGAGCCGTTGTTATTAGAAACCATTGATTATATAAGGCTGTGACCTATTTTTTGTAAACCACTGTGTATACCTATCGTGCAATATCAGCACACTATATCGATCCATAAAGGGAACTAAATCATTTCTCTGCCTATGTTCACTGGTAATCGTACCTTTGAAAAACTCAGTGCATAAATGATAAAGTAAAGTGTGACATACTAATTATTATTCCTTAAACAATAATAGTTTGAGGACCACACTACATTTTTAACCAAATCAATTATTTGAATGCAGAGTGCCATTTATTTTAATAAAGTCTTTAATAAAAGTTATATATTAAAACAATCATCAAATACTTGTAAATTTACAAAAAAGGAGTGCGCCCAAAAAGCATTTTTCTCTCTTTGTCAGGTCTTCCTTGACAAAACCCCAGTGTACAATCATTGACCCTAAACGCTGGGCGCACCGCTAACCCCATAACTACCAGAAATTATATTCTAAAGTAGTTCTAATTCAGTTGGTTTCCTGATTAATAGATTAATTCTTAGTCTGTGCAGATCTACACCCTCTTTCTTGAATGCTAGAACTATGGCAAGGCATGCTGGGATGTGTAGTTTCACAACAGCTGGAGGGCCACAGTTTGGACATGCCTGTTCTATGGCTTAGGATTGCTACCTAGCAACAGCTCCCACCCTTCTCACCCACTACGTTGCTATGTAGGTCCGCTGCTTGTGCTCTCTAGGATTGGTTACAGTATACTGTATACCTAACATCCTTTGATTCAAGGTACTCCAAATGCCCAGAAGAAGCAACAAGAGCAGCCACCTAAGGATCAGATATTGATTCTTTCCTCTTCTCTGCTATACAGTACCATACCTCCCAACATGACCCTCTCAAGGAGGGACAGAATGCTCTGTTTCTGGACTTCCATCTTAATTTATGATTGCCATCACCTGTTTTAAATAGGGTAATTGATAAGAAAGGTGTTTCAGCGCAGGTGATGGTAAACCATAAATTAATAGGGAAGTCCAGAAACAGAGCATTCTGTCCCTCCTGGAGGGGGTCATGTTGGGAGGTATGCAGTATTTGCAAGTTTCCCTCAGTTTATAACATGACCGGCTACCATACTTGTCTACCTGACCCTCTCCATGCAGGAGAAAATGCTCTGTTCCTGGACTTCCCTGGTAATGTATGATTTCCATCACCTGTGGTGAAACACCTTTACATAGCTCCTCAAAGGTGACTGCAATCATATATTACCAGGGAAGTCCAGGAACAGAGCATTTTCTCCCGTATGGAGAGGGTCAGGTAGGCAAGTATGCCGGCTACAGTACAGCACGGTTATTCCAGTTCTTGGTTCCTAGTCCAACCCAGATTCTATTCTTAAGGCCCCCATACACGATGTCGGCACTTTGGGCCGATAAATCAGGTGAAATCGGCCCAAAATCGCATGTGTTTGACATCTGATCTGATGCGCGGTCCCGTGCGCATCAGATCGGATCAGGGCGTCGGACCTGCTGAAGATAAGATATATCAGAATCTGGGCACATCTTGGGTGCTTAAAAGCACCATGATCCGATATATCTATTGTGTAGCTCTGGAGTGGACCCTCCTCCGCCTGACCCCCCGCAGCAGCCGCAGCACGTCACCGGAAGAAGCAGGGAGATGGGAGAGAGGAACCACCGCTGCTGCAATGTCCTGAGCTGAAAGTGAGTTGTTCTCTCTGTATACATTACACTGAAATCAGGCTTGAGCTCCGGCGGAGTACGGCGCCTGATTGCTTATGCGGCTCTCCATAGACTGTGTTTAAATTTTAATAACACAGGAGTCCACAGAGAGCCGTACAGGCAATCAGGCGCCGTACTCCACCGGAGCTCAAGCCTGATGTCAGTGTACCGATGTTACCTGCACAGGAGTCCATGGAGAGCCGCATAACCAATCAGGTGCTGTGTTGCTACGGAGCTCAAGCCTGATGTCAGTGTACCGATGTTACCAGCACAGGAGTCCATGGAGAGCCGCATAATAACCAATCAGGTGCTGTGTTGCTACGGAGCTCAAGCCTGATGTCAGTGTACCGATGTTACCAGCACAGGAGTCCATGGAAAGCCGCATAACCAATCAGGTGCTGTGTTGCTACGGAGCTCAAGCCTGATGTCAGTGTACCGATGTTACCAGCACAGGAGTCCATGGAGAGCCGCATAATAACCAATCAGGTGCTGTGCTGCTATGGAGCTCAAGCCTGATGTCAGTGTACTGTATATAGAGAGAACAACTCACTTTCGACTCAGGACATTGCAGCTGCGGTAGTTCCTCTCTACCATCTGTGGCAGTGTCCACCACGTATTATAGTTTTACTTTGTCTGAATATTGTGTGGCCTACTGTACTGTATTGCTTGGTACTGAACATCAATGTGGCAGAACATAAGACGTGTCAGCTGATGAGAGTGCTTATCTGTCTTTGCTTGTCTAGATTTTTTTTTTGGGGGGGGGGGGGGCAATGGGGAAATTTACTAAGCAGAAATGGCATAATCATTGCCATTTCTAGCTGTATCTAGCCAAAATTTACTATGGTCGATATACATTCGTATTCCAGGTGAATTCGCATCAGATAAATCACATGAGATTCATCTGACGCAAATTGGATGTAAAAAATGGCACATCATGTGTCAAATTGGATGTAGCCTTCCTGGGAAGCTGCCGGGGAAGTTCAAGGGAAATAAGATGCAATTTACAGGTCAGACAAATCTTTCTAGTGTATGGGGGCCTTTACTCCTTCCAGGAGAGTTTCTCAGATCTGATCAATGTTTGGTATGAATGTTCTATTTCACATTTTCCTTTTGCATACAACGGTCTTGCGTCCTTTCTTTAAGTTTGCTTTAAGAAATGAGGGACATTTATTTTCCTTCTTATGTCTCTCTTGTTCCAGCTTAGCATTACCATCTGTAAGCTTATGTAAAATCGGACCTCAGGGGGCGTGGCTTAGCCTTATATACAGCAGGTGCATGTGACCAGAGTGCACGTGCATGACCTGCCGTGCACGTGCACGTGCACTGCCTGTGCACACTAGTCCCGCAGCTAAGCTCCCTGCTCCCCAGGCTGTGGAAAGGTAAGTGAAAGTTTTTCTTTCACTATACCATCCCAGCGTATGTCGGTAGGCTTGCACCCTAACCCACTGGCTGTTGCTAGGTGGAAATCCTATTCCCTAGAACAAAGACAGTTTTCAGATCATAGATTCCTGCAAACTAGAGTCTCTCTCAGCAAGAAGAGTTAGAGCAGAACTTGCTGAGCCCTGATTGGAGGTGCTTAGCACATGCTCCTGTGACCCCTGTGATTAGCTGAGACTAGAGAGAGTGAACCCTATGATTGGCTGAGAGTATAGATAGTGCTGTGCAGGTCATTTAGAGCACAACTGTCATGTTTGCAGCCTCCCTGTGTCCCTCCCAGTTTTGGCCTTGCATATCACTCTAGTCTAATTGAGGCTCTGTATCCTACCACCTCTTTGGAATTTTATTTGATTTATTACTTGGGCACCTGGTGAGGCACCTTAAGGCCATCATGCCCTACGTATCTGCCTATTGGGTTAGAGGTCTGGGCCAGGGGTTAGAGGTCACACAGGGGGGGCAATTGTGCTTCACTCTTAGTGAACTGAAATCGGCCCATTGGTCGGGGTTTGCGTCTGCTCATTTCTGCGCATGTTCAAACCCAAACTGAGCGGCTTTGGCGATTTACAATGTTTGCAGCGGGGAGGGAGGGCTGGGCGCTGATGTGGGGCAGTGGTGGCGCTGGGTCATGGGATTCCAAGCGTTTCATGGGTGTCACATTTAAATGCTGGCTGTTAACATGGGAATGCAGGTGGGACAAAGTCTGTCTGTCCTGTCTTTGTCTCAGCGACCACAAATATAAGTCAGTCTCCAGTGATTTATATTTGCGAAGATAAGATAATTAATTTGATAGTCAGCTACCATCGGATGCTTCCTCCTGCTGCGGGCACATGCCTGGGGGTGTGTCTATGTAACACATCTGCTCACATGGCTGCGGAGGGGGGAAATGTGGGAAGGGGGGTCTGAATTCAGCCCTGGGCCGTGGGGTGGTATCACAAGTGTTCAGTAATCTGCGAGCTTCGCAAGTTACAGAGTCAACCAGAATAACCCCCAGTAACCTCTAACACTAATATGTTATAGTTATTTTCTGTTGTGTACATCTCCCATCATGCACTGCTGTAGATGTTCTCTTCCCCCTCAGCAGTGCGGTCTTATGATTGGGTAGCACAGGGTGGGGGATTGTTTGCTCCTTATTGTTTTGTATGTATGTATATAAAGGTATACGGTCATTGGGTTGACACCATTATGTCAACATGCAGAAACGTCGACATGGTTCTAGGTCGACATGGGTCTAGGTCAATAGGTCGAACAAGTATTAGGTCGACATGGGCAAGGTCAAAAGGTCGACATGGGGTTTTTCACAGTTTTTTTTAGCCAACATGTGCTGACAGGCGGTATTTCATGCCCTACCCTCCACTAGGGTGTGGAGGGAGAACAAAATAGGGTACTCTTTACCTAGCACGGCGCCCACGATTTTGATCGTGGGCATCACAGGTAAAAAAATCGCGGGCATCGCGATTTCCCATAGGGATCAATGTTAAATTTCTCAATTGACCCGATTTTACTGTTCAATGCCTCAATTGACCCGATTTTACCATAGGAAACAATGTTAAATGGCCCACAGAGGCCAAATGGCCCCCACAATTGTTAACGCCACTCCACAATCAACGTCAACCCGAAGCGTGGCGAGCGGCGGTGGTAGGCGTCCTATGACCTTTTCCCCCCCACTATCCACGTCGGCGTGGAGTTGAGAATAGAATAGTGTGGCGAGCGCAGCGAGGGGACGCGGATACCTTCACAGGTAAACGCGTCCCTTCGCGGGCTTCACAGGTATCCGCATCCCCACGCGGGGCTCGCTGCGCTCGCCACGCTTCGGGCTCGCTGCGCTCACCACACTATTCTATTCTCAACTCCACGCCGACGTGGATAGTGGGGGTATGAAAAGGTCGTAGGACGCGTACCGCCGCCCCTGTCGACCTAGACCCATGTCGACCTTTCTGCATGTCGACCTAATGGTGTCGACCCAATGCTTGTTGACCTAATGTTTGTCGACCTAATGATCCATGCCTGTATATAAATTAGTTGCATTCAATTTTTTTAAAAATTAACTGTCTTCTACTAGATTTGTCGGGGAACTCGCTGAGCTAATTAAGGTGAAATCTAAGGGCAATCATACTGATGAAACAGAATTCTGTGAGCATTTCCCCATCTTCATCTGGGCTGTCAGAGACTTTTTACTGAGATTGGTGATTGATGGAAAGGAGGTCACAGAAGATGACTATCTGGAGAACGCCCTGAAGCTGAAGACCCGTAAGTATTGCTTGTGACTTGATCTATAAATTCTGAAAGTAAATGATAACTGATATTTTTATATTTCTTCTCCTTTATATGAAAGCTGAAAAGACACCAAAGATTCAAATGTATAATAAGCTCAGGATATGCCTTCGGACGTATTTCAGTAGCCGCAAATGCTTTGTGTTTGACCTGCCATCGCCAAACAAGGATGTTCTCCAGAAGATGGAGGACGCTCCTGAGAGTATGCTTAATCCTGGTTTTGTGGCTCAGTCAAAGAACTTCTGTGACTATATCTTCAGGAATGCTGGCGTGAAGCGAGTTAGCGGAATTTACCAGGTTACTGGAGACAGTAAGTTGACCTAATGCACTTTTTGACTAAACTTGATCCTTGCTAAATGTCCTCCGGTTCTTGATGAACGATGTAACGATCCACAAATGACCAATGATCCCACTCATGAAACTATTTTTTTTAAAGCTTTATTATTTATCACTGACGCAGTTTCCTTCCAAGCTGTCTGATACCACAAATCATCCATCGGTTCCATCGGTTCCATTCCACAAAATGAGAATTACAATGTTCTAATATTGTTGACAAGTCTTTTTTTAATGCTATTAATTAAAAATTTCTTAATGTGCTGTTGTTTCTGATGGTTGACTAGGTCACAGTCATTTTGCCTTGTCTGATAACACTTGTGTGAAAGAAGCTTTTATAAAGTAAAGGCGCCCATACATTACAGTGACTTCTTCTTCCCTCGGAGTAGTTGCAGGGAATGCTCCCTTAAGGCAGGATCGCATATGATATATCGCATGCAATCCTAGCAAGGCCTAGAGATTGCTTCTGCAGCTGGATCGACTTGGAGGGTCCTAATGTGATGTGCACCGGACCACGGATCGCATCAGACCTGCTGTATTTTACCTGCAATTTGGCTTCTTTGCTTTGATTGCCGTGATTAATCACAGGAAAAGAGCTCAAATTGCAGGTAAATTACCCAGTGTATGGGGGCCTTCACTGTGTGAAAGCCAGCTCGTAAGGAGTACACCAAAGACTGATTTTTCTGGCTCAATATAAACAATGCCTAAACCTACAAATCGCCAGCCTCCGCCATCTGCCACCAGCCGCCGGAAGGGGTGCAGCAACCAATTTAACTAGCTTTCTCTAGCTGACTATAATCAAACCCAGATGTTCTAAACCTGCAAGGACAGAATGTGTCGCATAAGGCTGCATAATATCTATGCACATGAAAAAAAAACTGATCATGAGATTAATCCGTTCTTGCCAAAAGTTATATGCACTTCTTTATGTTTCTTGGCAAAAGTAAAATGCAGTTAAAATGACCAAATAGGTCAAAGAGATGCAATGTATTTCATAGAATAAATTAAATTATATCAGAAGTAGTGCAACATAGACATCTGAGTCTATTGCCAAATTACAAGAAAGCTTTTCAGTTGTACTGTACTGAAAATAATGACATGGCATTATGGGGGTTAAATATAAATGTATCATGACAGACATAAAGTGATATTTTAGTACACAGCTAGACACAATACACAAAACATTACCTACCATACACGTCTGCGAGCCATAACCACAGCGTTCTTATTGTTCCTGTTTCCACAAGTAGGCGCTTGCTGCACGGGCATCCATCTCCCGGACGAGCCCCCACTTGTGGAAACAGGATCATTTCCATGCTGCCAGTGTGATGCTGATGGAAGAATTTAGCTAGACAAATTTTTTTAAATCATTATTATTTATTAACTTAATACATTACCACATCATTGAATGAGACATCTTCAGTTCATACAGTTCCTCAGTGTCGGATGACAACAACACTGGGTGTGGTTGTTACAAACACTTATATGTTATGATCGTTTCTATAGACACTCCCACTACTACTCTTATCACCACCTCCCTAATATGTCACAATGTATATACTTCTGACCCTATTTGGTTATTATGTGTTTTACTTTTGTCGAGAAACATTTAAAAGTGCCTATCATTTTTGGCAAGAACTGATTCACCTCATGATCAGCTTTTTTTCATGTGCATAGATATTATGCAACCTTATGCAACAGAGAAAGCTAATTAAATTGGTCACTGTATGATATGATGTTGAAAATAAATGTAGATATACAATGACTAGAATTATATATCTTTGACAATGTAAAAGGTTGGGGTACCGAGGTTGGGAATCACTGCCTTAGATGATATTGTGTATGAACAATATTGTTAATGATTTTCCATTGAACTGCCTATACTCCTGGACTAACATTGTTGTGCATACACACTGACCAATACTGTTAATGATATGTCACTCCTGAGGTCTGATTTTGGCTATGACCAGTAAGAGACACAGAGACTGGAGTAAAATTAACATGTGGAGGTTTAATGAAGTTTCTCTACATACACAGGAAATATTTATTCATTTATTACCAGTTATTTTTATAGTGCACACATATTCCACAGCGCTTTACAGCCCCTACCCCAGTGGACCTTACAATCTACGTGGGTGTGGGTTGTTAGGTCTACAACAACTAGGTCAACAAGCATTGGCTCGACATGGGTCTAGGTCAACATGGGTCTAGGTCGACATGGGTCTAGGTCGACAGGACATTAGGTCGACACAAGCATTAGGTTGACATGGTCTAGGTCGACAGTCAAAAGGTCGACATGGGGTTTTTCACAGTTTTTTGACCCGAATGTCAACACAGTCAACATGGACACAGTTTGAAGTGCACCGCATCCCTTTGCATCACTCACTTTGCTTGCTATGCTTCGGGCACACTATTTTATTCTCCTGCCCCGCCCCAGTGGATGGTAGGGCATGAAATACCGACTGTCGGCACATGTTGCCTCAAAAAACAGTAAAAAACCCATGTCGACCTTGTCCATGTCAACCTAATGCTTGTGTCAGCCCAAAACCATGTCGACCTTGTTGCCTGTCGACCTAGTGGTGTCAACCCAATGCTTGTCGACCTAGTTGTTGTAGCCCTAATGACCGTATCCCAATCTACATTCCCTATTACGCAGTCTGCATGTGTGTTTACACATGCAGCCCCTCCCCGAGAATGAAGGGAATCCCACGGATGTCAGTCAATTGGACTCCCCTCAGCCAATCACGGCAGAGCTCCAGAGGAGTTGTGTGCCTGATAAGCTGTTCTCAATGTTAATTGGGGGAACCATAAAAGTGACCTTTGCAGTCAGGGTAGCATAATTAATTAAAAAGTGGAAGCGAAGGAGGACAGTGAATAGCGATGGCACCTCACATACTGTATAGTATCAATCCGCGGCACTGTACTGTACTATTGGAGCAATCGCCACCCAACTGGAAAGCAGTGAAGTTACGTGATTTCGCCATAGTACGCTTCAGTGCGCCATCACAGCCCGACAGCAAAAACAGGATAGATGAAAGTGGCTACATCTGTATTTAGGGAGAACATTTTAGGTCAGGGGTTGTGTAATGGGATTTACACACCTACATTTATGAACACAAGCTAGTGTTCCCTCTAAGCTCCTTTTATAGGGTGCTGCACCCTTCCCATTTTTAAACCTCAAAATGCACCCTGCCCTTTTTGTGTGAGTCACTGTGCACCCTTATGCTGCCCCCCACCACAATGACATGCCGCTGAGAACTTTCGGTGTGTGCCTTCATGTGTAATGGGTAATACGGTGTATGCCATACAGAGATTCTGAATCCCTTACACTGGAAGTAACCCTTTTGTAGCTGCATTAGAATAAAGTCACAGACATGACGCACACATGCAGATGCGCTGTAAGAGAGGAGAAGTCCCATGTGCAGCCTCCTCTGTCTGGGCCCCCTCCTCTGTGCCAGGAGCAGTGCCCAGTGCCCCTAGCGCAGTAGAGTCTGAGCACTTGCATGCGCATATAATTTGGAAGTGTTGTTTTCAAATTGCCCCCCTTTCTGATCCTTCATTTAGCATCACAATTAGTATTCCCAGAGGCCTACTTGGTGCCACAACGGTCTTTTGAACGAAGGGCCTTTACCGTTGACTGATTATCACGTATGTAGTTTTTGTGGTTAGGGAGTGTGGCGTGCACCCCCCACCCCCCATTTTTCGCTGCCCACTTTATTGATGTATGTGGTTTCTAATTGACATGATGTGCTTTGCTCCCTTTTGGGTTTTGAAAAAAAAAAAAATAGATGAAAAAAAATATGAGTGCAGTGTGGGCCCTCCTGAGACTCCTCCTCCTGTGTGCACCGCACACATTGTACCCATTATACATACGTCACTGCACGTGTCTCTGATTCAGGCCATTTTGTAGCAAGCTATAGAGAGATTTCTCAGTCTGACCAAGAAGTATAGAATACATTAATTTATTGTTTTTCTCATGTTAGTGTTGGCTAAATTGGCACAAACCTACACAGAGACTATCAGCACCTCCAAAGCCGTCTGCATGGAGGAGGTGGTGCTATCTCTGTCTGAGATAGAAAACATAGCGGCTGTGGAGGAGGCAATACAGCACTATGAGACCAAGATGAAGGACAGCGTGGTGTACCCCACCGAGACACTTGACGAGCTCCTAACTCTGAGCAGAAAGTACGAGGATGAAGCTCTTCAGATATTCATGAAAAAATCCTTCAAGGATGAAGAACAGAAGTTCCAGAGCCAATTGGGGGTGAGTGTCAGATCCAAACATAAAACTAGTCCTGCACCCTGACATACAGTAGGATCACTGTTGAATCTAGAAATGTTGTCCCAAATTCAATTACTCCTGCATTTGGATAGGGACCCTCGCACAGCGTGGCCTCACTAAAAGGGACGTGGTTTAGCAGGGATCCCGTGTGTGTGTGTTTTTGTGTGTGTGTGTGTGTATATGTGTGTATATATATATATATATATATATATATATATATACACAAAAAAACCGATGCGCAAAAAGTAGGAAATATATAGTCCCTTGGGGATGAAGTAAATACCGTCCCAATGTCTGTGTGATCACAATCCAAAGATCACAGTCCAATGGATAATCTCCCACTCGGTATAAATTGCACTCAGATCTTTTGTGATCCGGCCGCACTGTTTTCCACCAAACTGGTGTTTTTCCTGGGTCCAAGCAGGTAGGGAATCTAGAAGAACTTTGAAAACAGGCGCTTCATAGTGCAGTATGCTTTTAAAGAAATTGTGTTTATTGGGTATAACAATACATAAAAAGGGGATGGGTGAACGTACCAGAATGAGCGGTATCGACAACCGCAGTACATAGAACGTAGACAGGGTGCAAGGCACCAGAGATAGGGAGCCGGTCAACACTCGCTGCTCCTTTCTTAGTAGTAACGTCGCTAGGCCACGCCCCAACGCGTTTCGTCATCGACTTCGTCAGAGGGCTGGCCTAGCGACAGTCAGTAACCTCCTTTATCCTCCCTCCTGCCCCGATCAACGATCGAACACAGTTGGAGTCAATCAATTAATAATTGGCACCATAAATGCACTCTCACCTAATGGTATGCTTGTCATGTTTACAACTCATTCTTATACCAATAAAATTAGCTTAGGTCAACAATAAAAAGACAAAAAATATATATATATAGTATAAAACAAGGCTACTTAGCAAAAAAATTTTATAAAATCAAGTGCCATCAAATTTAAAAAAACAATCATTTTCACTAAAAAATTCCATAGGATTATGTACATTTTTTTCTAAAAAACACAATTATCTCTTAATACATGCTCCATTTATCATTACATCATTTGGATGCCATAAAAAAACATTTTTATAAATAAAGATAAAAATTTCAATACAAAATATATTTTTTAGATACAAAAAATGTATAAATGTATATAAATGCATAGAGTCCGAATACATGATATTCCGCTGTCTTACTGATGTTAAAACTGACAGCCGAAGGGAAACAGAAACAGAAAAAGAAAAAGAAATTGATACAGTTATAAAAATAATTAATGCAACAGGATAACTTTGGACAATAATTAATGTAACAGAATAACTTTAGACATTGCTTTCTTACATTTCTACGACCCTCCGTCGTCTGAAAAGAGATGGGTATGTCACTGCTCGTATTCCTAGGTGACAACCTAATCGCCGACACAGTCGACTATATTTTATAGGACCAACCAAACCTTTTATTATGCCCAGATTGACTTAATAAGTTTATTATAATACCAATAAAATGGATAAGGACCTGTGAAATAAATAAGGACCCGTAACAATAACGTCCATACACGAATCTTCACATGTCGACCGTATACCAAAAACTGCTTGCAAGATATTACACACAAACCAATTTACGGGATAATTTATATAGAAGGGTCATATAGATAAATAACTTGTCTGTTTTTAAATAACATCTCTTAACTGAGCATATATCAAATTTACAACTATATTTTATCCAATAAATGGAGTGATTTCCAATCCCTCGTTTAACCCTTGTGGGAACAACGTAGCAAGATTGAACATCCACCAAGACTCCCTTCTCAGGAGCTGTTTTTCTCTATTACCACCCCTGATATCCAGGTTAACTCTCTCCAGGCCTACAAATCTCATACCTTAAGGGTCCCCATTTTGACATGTTAACAAATGTCGTGGAACACTATGGTTTTTAAGTTTGTTTTTTATATTCCTAAAGTGTTCCAAGATTCGTATTTTAAGCACCCTCCTGGTTTGTCCCACATATCTCTTTCCACATGGACAACTCAACATATATACCACATACGTGCTGTTACAGTTAATGGGACCTTTAATTTTAATTTCTTTTTCATTTCTGCCCATTACTGTTTTGCAGCCTCTCAGCCCATGGTTACACATTTTACATTTTCCACAGCTAAGGAACCCTTGGAAAGGTACATTCCCAAAGCTGTCAGTGTTTTTTCTTTCTACTTGAAGTGGTGACAAGCTGGGAGCTAATTTATTACGTAAAGTGCTTGCTCTTCTGAATATCAATTCAGGACGCGGTGTTACAATATCTTTTAGTAACGGGTCCAATCTTACGACTGGCCAGTGTCGTGTAAGTATCCTTCTAATATCATCTGTTTGGGAACTATATTGTGTTATAAACGGGCACACCAATTTTTTAGTTGTGTCCCTGGATTCTCTATACTGTAAGAGACTGCTTCGATCTAGATTTCTGCATTTTTTCAAAGCAGTTTCAATGAGGGGTTCGGGGTAACCCTTCTCTCTGAACCTTGATATATATGTCAGAGCTTGATGTTCAAAAACCTCAACCGAACTACAATTCCTTCTAAGACGTAAGAGTTGCGAGTAAGGGAGGTTTGACTTCCATTTCTTTGCATGGCAACTGTCATATTTTAAATAGCTGTTGCTATCCACAGATTTGAAATGGGTGCTGGTCTCAATTGTTTTGGGAACCCCCTCTTTTATTTCACATTTGAGATCCAAGTACTCCACACTTGTACTATTGAAATTATATGTGAAACTCAAATTGAAGTCATTGATATGTATATATTCAATGAATTCCAGGAATACACTTTCTGGTCCCTTCCACACCACAATCAGATCATCTATATACCGTTTATAATTGACAATATATTCAGAAAAAGGATTATTGCTATATAGATGTTTCTGTTCCCATTCTCCTAAGAATAAATTAGCGAACCCCGGGGCACAAACTGTCCCCATCGCTGTCCCGCACAGCTGGATATAGTATTGTCCCAAGAATGTAAAATAGTTATACTTTAGGACAAACTGTAAACACTTAACCAGGAATTCTACTTTTTCATTTGTTAGAGCAGGATCTCTGCTTAATACATCTTTAATACATCCCACGCCCTTCTCGTGGGGTATCGATGTATACAGAGCATTAACATCTATAGTGGCCCAATTATATCCCTCCTGCCACTCAATGGTATCTAAAACCTGCAGCACCGCAGTAGAATCCTTTATATACGAATTCAATCTGGGTACATATTTTTGCAGATGATGGTCCACATATTCTGAGAGCCTGGCTGTCAGGGATTCAATCCCCGAAACTATCGGCCGTCCTGGAGGGGCGGACTGATTTTTATGCAGTTTGGGCAGATAATATATTGTTGCCACTCTCGGATATTCGTTATACACATATTCATATTCCTCTTTATGTAGTAGACCTCCCGTCCTGCCATCATCTAAGAGTTTTTTTAAATCGATTACAAACTCTTTGGTCGGGTCACCTGGTAAGCATTTATATGATATCGGGTCAGCCAGCAGTCTTTGCATTTCTTTGACATAGTCTGTTCTATTTAATATAACAAGGCCACCGCCCTTGTCTGCCTGTTTTAGTACCAATTCATCATTGGTCATGAGTTCTTTTAACGCTCTATTCTCTCTGTATGTCAAATTGTTTTCTTTAATCTTAAATTTTTATGGCAACTCTTCAAAATATTTTCTAACCAATTGTGCGAACAGCTCAATATTAGGGCCTCGGGATTCGACTGGATAATACGTACTGGGGTTCTTTAAACCTGTTGGATTACTGAGTGGTAATGGGTCTCTCTGAAATTCTTCAGATTCTAACATCTTATTCTCTCTTTTTGAGAAGTGACGTCTTAACGTGAGTTTTCTGATATATAAGTTTAAGTCTACTTCTAGTGAGAATTTATTTACTTTATTTGAAGGGGCGAAAGAGAGACCTTTATTCAAAACTTCTAATTGGTCTTTTGTGAGCATGGTGTCTGATAAATTAAATATCCCTTTTATTTCAGATTTTGGGGGGTCTATGTTAATAGTCTCCTTTTGAAAACGGGAACCCTTTCTCCCTCTTTTGCCGCGTCTTCGCGGTTTCGTTTTCCCCATACCCGAGGGGAATTTCCCTCGTCGGGGCGTTGTTCTAAAAAAAGATTTTGTGTATGTTCCCCCTGTTGTTGTAGGGGTTGGAATCTGTTTTGTAACTGTGGGACATATTCCCGTGATTGATTAGAGTAATTTTTTCTCCATGGTCTGGAGTCTTTTTTGGAACCTGTCACTTTAATCCATCTTTCATTAGAACGATCTCTTGAGGGGTAAACTGATTCGTTTTTTCTATCTTCCCACTTAGTATTCCACCTAGATCTTGATGTGTCAGGTTGTGGGCGGTTCCAACCTGTTCTATTATTTCTATTTTCCTGTCGCTTTTTATTCCAGGACCTAACTTGGTTAAGCTCATAATCTGTTTTGTCCCTTTTAAATTTACTAACTTTAATTTCAATAATTTCCTTTTCTGCTCTAGTCACTTTGGTCTCCATGTATTCTTTAAACTCTATGACTTCTTTAATATTTTTTGTTTCTAATTTGCCGTCTAAGGCCACTAATTTTGTTTCTATTTCTTTAAAATTTTTCCTTTTTTCTAAAATGATTAATTTCATCAATTCAATGGAGCTGTTTTCTAAAATTTTATACCATTCTTTTAAAAATGCCTCATTACCCTGACCAAAGGTGGGCTCTTTGTATAATCGCAAGCCTCTTGGTACTCTTGCGATTTTTACATAATTTTCTAATGTTTCTACATCCCACCATGTTCTCATTTCTCTTAATAGAAGGTACTCTAAATCACCATAAATATCTCCCTCTGCCTCTAAATTGGCAGTTTGTTCAACCACATTAGCAGCAGCTGCATCTGCAAACACATTCACATTTTGCCTAGATCTCTTCTCACGAAGATCTGCAAATCTGGACATTATATTCCTAATGCAGCAATCGTATTAAAGGACAAGTTTCAAAATACACACACAAAAAAACCGACAGTATGCACAGGCATATAAGGAGCGGGTTCAAGCCATCCTCTTCAAGGAACAAGTCGACCTTACCCCATCCCTCCAATCTGGAGATGACATCTATAACCTACTCTTTAAACTTCAGAAAAAAGAGACAGATTTCTTATTGCACGGCAGCACCTTGTCAGATTACTTTCGACATCGGATGATCCCTCGTGGATTCCGCATAAACAATGTGCCTACCATTGGCAGAAATAGCCCTGATTTCTGCCTTAAATGGATTTCCATTTTGAACAAATGCAGCCAAGATCTGATGATCTTGGTAATTGAGGAGTCAGCAAAATTCTGGAGAACACCAGAACCAAAATCGCGGAGCTCCGTACAACGAATAAATCTGTTCTTGATGACAAAAATCATTCACCCCTGTGGAAAAAACTACAAATACAAGTGGATCAATACAAGACTGACCTGGAGAAATTCAAGAAGAAGAAATGGAGCATCGTTCAATCTGACTATGAGGATTGCCGAGTGTATCGTTGGCTAAATGGTACCGAACCCCCGAGATCAAGGGGCCGCCCGAACTTCAGAGCAAATAGAAAACCTCGCACCCACCGTGACCAGTCTCGCTATACCAGTGATAGCGACTTCGCACCTGAAGATTCTGATGACAATCCAAACCAAGGTAACATCCCTTTAGGCCGGGCAACACGGTCCAATTTAGACCTTCGCGGACAAGATACACGAGGAGGGGCGGACAGAACTCCCGCATCTACAAAACCTTCGTCAAACAAAAAGAAACCCTCATCTTTAACTTAAGCTCGCATCCCATCTCTGAGATTGAACAAAGGGTTTTAAATCGGGGTCTTTCTTTTGTCCTGACCAATACCCATGAGGACTTCAAGTGGAAGGTGGATTTGCATAAATTCAATAGATCTATGCGGATTAAAGAATTCTTCCAGCATTCACAATCAATCCCTTCCGATCGACACAACGACTTTTTGAAAAAACACGCCAAGTCCTCTTTTGACCCTCAATCCTTCAACGCTGCTCTAAAAACCTTTCCAAGATTGGTTGATGAATCCATTTCTAACTTCAACAAAGACTCCCGCAAAAAATATTCCAACCTACACCCCGATGAACAACGGGCTCTAATCCATCTCTCTAAAAGGGCAGAAATTATAATAAGACCCGCTGACAAAGGGGGTGCAATTGTCATTCAAGATACTGTAACATATGTACATAACCTAGACCTGATGCTTTCCGATGCCCTTACGTGCAAGAAACTGAAGGGGGACCCGACTATACAGTTCAAAAAAGAAATTGACAGCATCCTTACTGAGTCTCTCCAGAAGGGGCTCATTAGCAAAAAAGTGCTGGACACTCTGATTCAGCCGTTTCCCATTGTTCCAGTCATATACACATTACCCAAGATTCACAAAAACCCGGTTAATCCCCCTGGCAGACCTATCATCTCTGCCAGGGGCTCCCTCACGCAAGCCATATCCCAGTTCCTCGACTGTCTTCTGCAACCATTCATCATCCAGCAACCATACTACCTTAAGGACACCACACACTTGTTGAATAAATTACAAGCTTTACCATCGTTACCACCCGACACGGTTCTGTGTACCCTGGACGTTGCCAATCTTTATACCGTGATTCCACATGCACAAGCCATCATAGCAATGAAAAAATTCCTACTGAGGGTTAAATTTGACAAACTGGACATAGACCTGTTCCTTCAATTACTCCAATACACCCTCTCTAGAAACTACTTCCTCCACAACACCGAATACTACATCCAGCTAACAGGTTGCTCAATGGGTTCCAACGTCTCGCCAGCGCTAGCAAACGTCTTTATGTTTGAGATCGAAAATGACTTTTTCTTTCAAGACCCCAGCATCTACAACAGTATCATTCTATATTGTAGATATATAGACGACCTGCTCATACTTTGGTCCGGGACTCAAACTGAGCTATCCAATCTGATCGCACAGATCAATACCTACGATTGCCCCATTAAACTAACCTCTACAAGCAGCACCTGTAGTGTCAACTATCTGGATGTGAAAATTACATTGCTTGATGGTAAAATTGTGACAAGCCTGTTTTCAAAGCCAACTGATCGCAACACGTTGCTCCACTCAAGCAGCAACCACCCACCAGCATTGAAGAATGGTCTCCCTAAGTCACAGCTAGTCAGGGTGGCTCGCATCACCAGTGATGCAACTAAATTGGAACCTGCACTGGACGACATGGTACAGAAATTTGCCGACAGAGGCTATAATGTGTCTGCACTTGCAAAACATAAGCAAGAAGTCTTAAAGACACCCAGAGAGAAATTCCTGGCTCCAAGCGTGAGAGACCACAATTCTGATACTCGCATTCCTTTTGTGACCACCTTCTCCCCCTCTAGCCTGGCGCTCCCTAAAACATTACATACTTGGTGGCCGATCGTGACCAGCGACAAGACCTTACCCATCTTCTCCAATAAACGTCTGATGCCTAGCTACCGCAGAGCAAGAAACATCAAAGATATGGTGGTCAAAACTAATGTTGACACCACACATGTCCCAACCTTGTTCAACATTAAAACTAAAAAACCAGGCTGCTACCGTTGTCCATCTTGTACCACCTGTAGCTACATGGAACCGGGCTCTACCTTTAAACATCCCTACACAAGAGAAAAATTTAAGATCAAGCATGTCCTTTCCTGCAGGTCTCAATTCATTGTCTATATCATCATCTGTCCCTGTGGGAAGTATTATGTCGGACAAACCATTCGCACCCTGCGCGAACGCATGGCTATGCATCGCCATGCAATTAAGGCTGCCCTGGAGGGCAAGGACATGGACCAACCTGTCGCTAAACATTTTAAGGAATTCCGTCACTCACTTACTCATTTCAAATGTAAAATTATCGATCACATCCCTCCACTTGCCAGAGGGGGTGATCGACACAAACTGTTGACACAACGCGAGTCTGAGTGGATCTACAAATTGAACACTTTGGCCCCGAACGGACTTAATGAAAAAATCTCCTGGGGAGCGTTCATGTAATATTTGCTGTCACCACTCTCTGATCCCGCCCTATGAATATTAGATTGCAGTCTGACATTGATTATGTTATTTATTATGTATGATGCGTTCATTGACTTTTGACACTAGTATACACACTGGTGTCTGCTTTTCATTTTACCTTTACTCTCAGTAATTCTACACATTGTCTATTTAGCACTGTCACTCGTTATGTATATGCCGCAATGTATGTTTATTGCACATTTCGTTTTTCTCACTTCTTCCAACCTTTTTTCAGGTTGGTCTTCTATTGCTACATCCTAGCGCAGGACAGCTGATCGCTACACGGGGTGCCGTGACCCGGATAGCGCAGCTGACAGGAGGCGGACCCCATGAATGGAGAAGTCTGACGTCACTGTAAGCTGGCACCGGCTACACACCCCCGGAAGTACAGCATCCAGACGCCGTAGCACACACACTGGTTTGACTGCACAGGCATATAAGGTACCTTGGTTATGGCATTCTGTTCTTTCCTTTGCACAGCACTGTATGCACTTTAAGTCCGTCCTGACGAAAAGGCTGAGGCCTTGAAACGTTGACGACCATGTATTTATAACCTCTGCACTATAAACGTGTATTTACAAAAATCCGGAGAGTGCCACTCATTTTTTCCTTGAGGTCTGTCCCAGGAGAATATTGCCACTATCATTCCCTTGTGTGGAGGCACCACGGTCTGTGACCAGATATTAGCCGAGAGTGCCAATCAAACCCTCTTCCATATATATATATATATATATATATAGAAGAAATGACTGGGCACTCGAGGACTCGCAGGTGCAGGTAAAACAAGACCAATTTATTCCATAGTGGGTCTTACAGGTGTCGTCAACGTTTCGGGGGCCATACTTCACACTGTCTGCACTTGGTCCTGACGACGGGGGTATGGCCCCCGAAACGTTGACGACACCTGTAAGACCCACTATGGAATAAATTGGTCTTGTTTTACCTGCACCTGCGAGTCCTCGAGTGCCCAGTCATTTCTTCTATATATTCTGTGGGCAGTGCTACGTTGCTGCCCTCTGCAAGTTGGCACCGGGGCAAGGTATTGTGTTCAGCTGATGTAAGCCCAGAGTGACGGCCCTTCCGGAGTTCTATATATATATATATATATATATATATATATATATATATATATATATATATATATATATATATATATATATATATACACAGGGCATGCAGAGGTGGGAGAACTAATTCATCTGTGGCACCTACAGTAAATACCCCCTCCCCCATATTAGGCAGAGACAGGGCCAGTGGTAGGGTATTTGGCATCCCCCTGCAAACTAGAATGCTTTTCTATGAGAATTACTGTGCAGGGCCAATGTGGAGGTTACAATGTTCCATCTCCCCATTACAGGTAGCGGAATTCAGTTCCACCCCATTCCCCCTCACTTTAAACCAGGCATGTCCAAAGTCCGGCCCAGGGGCCAATTGCGGCCCATGCCATCATTTCAAGTGGCCCGCAGCCTCCAGCGCCTTTACCTTGCTGTCTGCAGCAGTGAGGAGGTGCCGGCCAACACAGTAAGATGAGTTTGGTGTGTTTCGGGTGAGTGTGTGTCCAACCCCTGTGTCTGCAATTGTATATCACACTCTTCCGCAATCACTGTGACAGGAGTGTGCGGGGAGGGGGGGCAGCAAGGGGGAAGCTTGCTCCCGTAACATGCAGAGTGGAGGATGGCGGCAATGGGAGCCCAAGCATCTCCTGGGGGACATAGTGAATGGGGGCAGTGTGGGGGACATAGTGAATGGGAAACATACAGTAAAGGAGGGTTAGATCTGGGGACATACAGTGAATGGAGACAGTGATGGACATTCAGAGAAGGGGGGCAAGTTAGGGGACAGAGTGAATGGGTGCAGAGTGGGGAGCATAAAGTGAAGGAGGGGCAGGCTGGGGGACATACAGAGAAGGATGGTCAGACAGGGGAATATAATGTGAAGGGGGCAGGCTGGGGGACATAGAGAGGGGGACCATTCTGATGTGATTAATGATTCAAAGAATGTCAGGCTGAATGGTCGGCCCCCCACATTTTCACCTCACCAAATCTGGACCCCTGCTTTAAACTATAGATATATATATAGGAGCCAGTTCACCTGTTGATAACCCAACGATGATTAGTGTATGTGTTACCAAGGTAACAGACTAGCTAACAAATACAACGCATAAGTGAATTTATACAGATGTGGCCGGGCTCTTCTTTGCTGGCGAATCACCAGAACGTCACCGCTGGCGATCCACCAGCAGCCCAGCCTGCCATCTGACTGAGATGCGCGCGCGTCTCAGTGTCCGTGCGCCGGGGCAATGGGACCCTGTCTGTCTCCGCTTCAGAGAGACGGACAGGGTTGGGGGGGGGGGGGTGCGGGGAGGCGGTGGGGACCCCGGGTGACCGCCGACAAGCCGGCGGGGACCCGGGGGAAGCCGTCGGAAGGGGACGCGCGCATGTAGTGCGCGCGCGTCCCCTTTCGCAAATACAGGTGGCAGGGGATGGCGTCGCCATCGCCATCCCCTGCAAAGAAGAGCCTGGCTCCATCTGTACATAGAGAAGCTACATAGTGAAAACATCGCTACTAAGCGACACATACTCAGAACCGCTCACATTAACAACATTGTTACAATCGCTATAATACACCATAATACTATTGTATCAATCAGTATGTTTGGAACACGTGGTGTGACCATTTCTGCTGTGTTTGATACTTTTGACCACTCTCTTTTCATACAAACACTACACTCCCTAGGTCTTAATGATACAGCCCTTTCCTGGTTCACAGCTTACCTATCTGATCGCTCTTTTAGTGTTCACTGCTCTGACTCTACTTCCTCCTCACTACCTCTGTCAGTCGGAGTTCCGCAACTCTCAGTCTTAGGTCCTTTGCTCTTCTCAATCTATACCTCCTCTCTTGGCAAACTAATCAGCTCTTTCCAGGGCCGGCCTTAGGCATAGGCCAACTAGGCAATTGCCTAGGGCATTTGGAATGCCTAGGGGCATCAGCAGCTTCTGCTGATTAAAACGATATGCAGCATGTCTATATTCTGTGTGTGAGTGAGGCTGTATCTGCATATGAAATAGTGTATTCATGGAACTCACTGTAACATAGCATTCCGTATGCAGGTACAGCCACAGTCGCACACAGAATATAGGCATGCTGCATATCATTTTAATCAGCAGAAGCTCCTTGTGTGTGCTGGTCAAAAAAATGCAAATAAGACGAATTTTCAGCAAAAAAGGCACTGAATGGGTGTGCTGGTTCTATTTAAAATATTGCGGGTAGGGACACCAAAATGATGACTGCTATGATGAGGGTTGATGGTGCTGGGAAAGGGGAGACGGAACTAGTGGCAGTGCTAGGGGGCAACAGTCAAAATCTTGCCTAGGGCGTAATTTAGGCTAGGGCCGGCTCTGGCTCTTTCGGATTTCAGTATCACTTATATGCAG
Organism: Crinia signifera; assembly: GCF_055691185.1. Taxonomy (NCBI): domain Eukaryota; kingdom Metazoa; phylum Chordata; class Amphibia; order Anura; family Myobatrachidae; genus Crinia; species Crinia signifera. The sequence goes on from NC_139223.1 coordinate 12,721,950, forward strand.
ATGATACTCAAATCTACCTATCAACACAGTGTCCTCAGTCCTCAGTCAGAGAGCATGAATGTACCATTAAGTCAGTACTAGTGCTGTGAAGAAACCAAAGCCGGTCAGCTGTCTAATCATTAACTAAAGCTGCTTGTTATATCTGGTTACGAATGGAGCTACATTATTCTGTATAACAAAATACTAAGTCAGATATCGGTATATTCCATACCTTGTTTTAAACCATTGAGTAGAATTAGTCCTTTTACATTATCCGTTTAGATCCTGATCACCCCTGAAGAAGTCCTCATCAGACGAAATGTGTAGGGTCGTATCTGCTGATTTAAGTCAGATGTTGGATCAATATTGAAATCTTATGAGAATCACCAATCTGAAAGAAATATCTTTTTGTACTGATGTTCTGAATAAATACATTGATTTTACCACTGTGTACCTTTTCTGGTGAAAGTATGAGCGCACTTCTACAGTATATCTCTTCTTTTTCCATTTCTATCCCCTGTGCCTCGATTAACAGCGAGGTGTGCTGCTACCCCAGGAAAAAGGCCATAACCCCCCCCCCATATATATATATATATATATATATATATATATATATATATACTTTACTTGATTCATGGACTCAAAGGGGCTTATGGCAGTAAGGATGGTGTAATGGTTAGCATTAGTCCGGGTACTCCTCTTCCTCCTACTCTACTACCTCTCCTATTCCTCCAGTCCGGGTACTCCGGTTTCCTCCCACAATCCAAAAATATACTGATAGGCTATTTGGCTCCCAACAAAATTAACCCTAAAATGTCTGTATGTGCGTGTACATGTGGAAGGGAATATAGATTGTAAGCTCCGCTGGGGCCACAAGTGACCAATGAACCTCGACACCGTACCGCCTAGTTCTCAGAAAATTGTTAATGTACTAGAGATGGGCAAAACGGGTCACTAAGAAGAGCTGGGATCAAGAGGCCAATCCGTGGAAAGATTCGACTCTTTCGGACGAATCTTCGACTCGCTTTGGAAAAAAAGGGTAATTTGATAATAACGAAGCATAATTTGTTTTACAATCATTTATTGCTATTTTTTTTTTAAACCGTGAGCTGAACAAATACACTGATCGATGACTGGGTGCAGAATCGCCATCGATGGCAACCATCAATGGCGTCTGCACCGATGGCCATCCCTAGCAGCAGCAGCCTTGTTATTCTTTCTTTCACTTGCAGTCGCAGCACTGTACTCAGTCTCCAGAGTCAGTACATCTCAGCTGCCACAGGTGGCAGTGCTGAGCTCAGGCAAATGCATTGTAATTAAAAGCAAAACTGAAAGTAAAAGAATGACGGGTCACCTTTTTGGGATCGGCTCACTCACTCTTTTATAGGATCCATCCAAAAGATCAACTTCGTTTGCGAACGACCCATCTCTAAAATGTACCAAAATTGAATATAAATGTGTATGCCCAAAAGGCAAGGGAGGGTGAGTGGGGCTGAAACTTCTGCAAGAGGAAGTACTTCCTGAAAGGACCTGCCCATATACCCCTCTCGCAAGTTCACGCCCTGATTGTCTCCCATAGGCTTCCATCAAAGCTGCAACCAAACTTTATGCAACTAGAAGTCCATAACCCCTTACTGCAAACACAGAACTGTATGCCTCTTAACTACGCTCTGGCTTAGGCAGCCCTTGCTTAATCAAATCTTTTATTTTCTCAGGAACGTGTACTACAGATAAAGGAGGACTTCTGCCGGGTGAATGAGACAAAGTCTCGGGAACGCTGTGAGAGTCTTATTAGGAAGCTTTCTGCAGGATTTGAGAGGGTGCTCTCTGCAGGAACATACAGCGTCCCCGGTGGCCATAACCAGTTCCAGCAAGAACTGGCAGCAATACAGCAAAATTATCAACAGACAACAAGAAAAGGTGTACAGGTAGGTGGGTGGGGCTTATTATTTGACCAATCAGATGTCACTTACTGTAGCATATGTGTTTATTGGATCTGAGCCCTTGTGACCCCTTATGTTATGTACTTCATATAACTGTGATTACTCAGAACTTTATACAGTTCAAACAGCACATTGAAAATGAAGTATGACTATAAATTAGAGGTGTGCACCAGGCACTTTTTGGCTTTTTTTTTAATTTTATTTTTGGTTTTGAATCTCTCGTTGTGGTTTGGATTGGTTTGGGCAAAAATACCCTTTCAGGCTTTGGATATGTTTTTTTTTAACTCCTAAAAACAGCTGTAATCACCAGAAAAAAACAATCTGCTCCTACGCTATCATTAACTTCAATAACTTCCATTTCCTCTCATTTCCAGTCTATTCTGAACAGCTCACACCTCACAATATTGTTTCTAGTCCAAAAGGTTGCACCGAGGTAGCTGAATGACTATGTCCACAAGTATGCGGCACAAACACGTGGCCCATCTAGGAGTGGCACTGCAGCTGCAGAGAGGATGGCAGTTTTAAAAACTAGGCCTCAAAGAGCACATAATACAAAAAAAGAGGTTCAAGATGGAATTTTCCTTGGGCCCTCCCATCCACCCTTATGTTGTATAGTAAATAGGACATGTACACTTTAACAAACCAAACATTTCAGTGCCAGGGTCTGCCACATGACTGTGGCTGAAATGATTGCTGGCTCTATAGAGGCAAGATCTCATCCTCATCCTCTGATTCCTCATCCTCTTCAGTGTGTACATCCTCATCCTCACAGAGTCATACCTCGGGGGCGTGGCCTAATTTGGGGGCATGGCCTATGCCCGCGGCTTCTTTCGCGAGGCCACACCCCCATTTTGCCGCTATGGGGGCATGACCCAGAGGCTCTGTGAGCCTCTAGCCATGCCCCCAGCCCCCTGGCTGCGGGAATAGACGCTGTGCGCATGTGCACAGCGTTTATTCCCCGCTGCTTAGCAGCTGACAGGGGGGACTCCCAACAGCCCCCCCACACCGCGGGACACTGCCGCCCGTGGGTGGGACAGCGGGACAGGCCCTGACAATTGGGACTGTCCCGATAAAATCGGGACTGTTGGGAGGTATGCAGAGTACTAATTCGTCCCAGCTGGAATCCACAATCACAGGTCCCTCTGGAGGCAATTGCTGGAAATCATTGTAGAATTCAGTGCTGCACCAATCGGCCACTGCTCCTCGGCTGCACATCGTAAATGCGATCAAGCCAGATAGGGGTATTTTTTGGGCCTAGTTTTTCAAACTGCCATCCTGTCTGCCGCTGCAGTGCCACTCTTACATGAGACACGTGTTTGGATTAGCATAGCTATACAGCAACCTTGGTGCAACCTTTTGCCCTAAAAACAATATAGTGAGGTGTTCAGAATAGACTGGAAATGAGTGGAAATGAATGTTATTGAGGTCAATAATAGCGTAGGAGCAAAAAAAAAAAACAATAATTCTGTGATTTCAGCAGTTTTTATGCTGTTTAAACAAAAAATCATAACCCAAAACGTTTAGGGGGTGTTTTGGCAAAACCCATTAGAACCCAAAACCTGAAGGTAACCAGAACCCAAAACGCGAAATGTGGCTGGTTCACATCCCTAGATTAAATATGATTAACCCCTTGTTTTCGCAGTTATGCAGCACAGGAGAGCATACCCCTAAAACACGCAGGGCAGCCCCTCTAAAAATTATTTGAACTGGTGACTGAAAAAACAGCACAGGACAGCTTCACTGGACTGATACAGCAGAGCAGGTCACTCCCAGACTGACACAGCAGCACAGCACCACTGGACTGGACTGATACAGCAGAGCAGGTCACTCCCAGACTGATACAGCAGCACAGCTCCACTGGACTGGACTGATACAGCAGAGCAGGTCACTCCCAGACTGATACAGCAGCACAGCTCCACTGGACTGGACTGATACAGCAGAGCAGGTCACCCCTAGACTGATACAGCAGCACTGCTACACTAAACTGGACTGATACAGCAGAGCAGGTCACTCCCAGACTGATACAGCAGCACAGCACCACTGGACTGGACTTATACAGCAGAGCAGGTCACCCCCAGACTGATACAGCAGCACAGCACCACTGGACTGGACTGATACAGCAGAGCAGGTCACTCCCAGACTGATACAGCAGCACAGCACCACTGGACTGGACTGATAAAGCAGAGCAGGTCACTAACAGACTGATACAGCAGCACAGCACCATTGGACTGGACTGATACAGCAGAGCAGGTCACCCCCAGACTGATATAGCAGCACAGCATCACTAGGCAGGACTGATACAGTAGAACAGGTCACCCCCCAGACTGATACAGCAGCAGAGCACCACTGGACTTTACTGATACAGTAGAGCAGGTCACCCCCAGACAGATACAGCAGCACGGCATCACTAGACAGGACTGATACAGAACAGCAGGTCACCCCCAGACTGATAGGTAGTGAAGTAGGAGGAAGAGGATAGCTAGTAGAGTAGGAGGAAGATGAGAGGTAGTAGAGTAGGAAGAAGAGGAGAGGTAGAGTGTGAGGAAAAGGAGAGGTAGTAGAGTGGGAGGAAGAGGAGAGATAGTAGAGTAGGAGGAAGAGGAGAGGTAGTAGAGTGGGAGGAAGAGGAGAGGTAGTGGAATAGAAGGAATAGAAGAGGTAGTAGAGTAGGAGGAAGAGGAGAGGTAGTAGATTGAGAGGAAGAGGAGAGGTAGTGGAGTAGGAGGGATAGGAGAGGTAATAGAGTAGGAGGAAGAGGAGATGTAGTGGAGTAGGAGGGATAGGAGAGGTAATAGAGTAGGAGGAAGAGGAGATGTAGTGGAGTAGGAGGGATATGAGAGGTAGTAGAGTAGGAGGAAGAGGAGAGGTAGTAGAGTGGGAGGAAGAGGAGTGGTAGAAGAGTGGGAGGAAGAGAAGAGGTAGTAGAGTGGGAGGAAGAGGAGAGGTAGTGGAATAGGAGGAATAGGAGAGGTAATGGAGTAGGAGAGGTAGTAGAGTAGGAGGAAGTGGAGAGGTAGTATAGTGGGAGGAAGAGGAGAGGTAGTAGAGTGAGAGGAAGAGGAGAGGTAGTAGAGTGAGAGGAAGAGGAGAGGTAGTGGAGTAGGAGGGATAGGAGAGGTAGTAGAGTAGGAGGAAGAGGAGAAGTAGAAGAGTAGGAGGAAGAGGAGAGGTAGTAGAGTGGGAGAAAGAGGGGACATAGTAGAGAGGGAGGAAGATAAAAAGTGTAGCTACTTCATCTTCATTTGCGGGATCAAATGAAGTGAATGCGTCAGAGGGCTCCAGTAGGGAACTGAGCAGATCACTGACTGAGTCAGAGCATACCATTTATATTTTGGATCTTATCAATCTTGTCCCTGAAGTAGGAAGCAAAATCTTGTGCACTGTAAAGGCCCCCATACATTAGGCTGACTTGTCCTTAGGACAAGTCGGACCCAATTCTCCTGTGAGCCGCCCGGCAGCTCCCCGGGAGGCTCACATACAATTTGGCACTTGATGAGATAATTTTTACATGTGATAAATCGCTTGCGATTTATCACATGTAAAACAAATGGGGAGCTGCAGGGCGGTGAGGAGCAGTGGGGCGGGCAGCGGCGATGCCAATGAGGAGCAAGGCAGCGGCAGTAGTGGGGGCGGGCGGCGGTTCTCAAATGAGTTCCCGGCGTGTGCCGGGTGCGGCGAGTGCTGCTAAACTGGCCGGGCATGTGATCACAAATAGCAGCAGCGGGGACGGGCAGTGCAGTGCCGGCTATTAGATTTTCAAAATACCTGTCAAATGACCGGCCGTTCTCTAATTGGCTGAGAGAGCTCTCAGACAATCAGAGAACGGCCTGTCATTTGACAGGTATTTTAATAATCTAATAGCCGCCACTGCACTGCCCGTCCCGCAGCGCTGCTATTAGTGATCACATGCCCGGCCAGGTCAGTGTGTGCTAGTGCTCAGGGACCCGCTGCCCGCCGTGCTGCTCCCGGTCAGTCTGCAAATATGTTTGCTTGGCAGTTTCCAGGGCAATACTTTATGAGAAGTAGAAGACCCTTGGACTGCGATATTTATGCCATTTACGTTCAGCTTTCCATGAGACATTTTGTGGGTGTCTTGTTAATTTATGGTTGTCATCTAGGCCTACATGGATCCTGGTGGATAGCTGGTACATACTGGGGGGGGGGTACAGGCTTGGTGTCAAAGTATGTGTGGCACAGGCTGGGTGTTGCTGTGTGTGTGTGTGTGTGTGTGTGTAGCTGTGTGTCAAAGTATGTGTATGTGCGGCACAGGCAGAGCCGAATTTCCCATTAGGCACGTGAGGCACCGGCCTAGGGGCGGCACATGTTTGGGGGCGGCACTTGGATGTCTGTGATATTACTGTCAGCCCAAAATGTACAAATAACTGCAAAATATCCACTGTACTGTACTATATTCCATCTTAAATAGAGTGTAAATGGATAGGACATGCAGATACTGCCCCTATAAACTGCCCTACTTAGTAAACATTATTGTTGTGCCTAGGGGCGCCCTCTTCCCTAAATCCGCCCCTGGGCACAGGCATGGTGTTGCTGCGTGCGTGGCACAGGCTGGGTGTTGCTGTGTGTGTGGCACAGGCTGGGTGTTGCTGCGTGCGTGGCACAAGCTGGGTGTTGCTGTGTGTGTGTGTGTGTGTGTGTGGCACAGACTGGTTGTTACTGTGTGTGTGTGTGTGTGTGTGTGTGTGTGTGGCACAGGCTGGGTGTTGCTGTGTGTGTGGCACATGTTGGTTGTTGCTGTGTCTGTGGCACAGGCTTGGTGTTGCTTTGTGTGTGGCACAGGCTGGGTGTTGCTGTGTGTGTGGCACATGTTGGTTGTTGCTGTGTCTGTGGCACAGGCTGGGTGTTACTCTGTGTGTGGCACAGGCTGGGTGTTGCTGTGTGTGTGGCACAGGCTGGGTGTTGCTGTGTTTGTGGCACAGGCTGGGTGTTGCTGTGTGTGTGTGTGTGTGTGTGTGTGGCACAGGCTGGGTGTTGCTGTGGGGGGGGGTTGCACATGTTGGTTGTTGCTGTGTGGCACAGGCTGGGTGTTGTGGTGTGTGTGTGTGTGTGTGTGTGTGTGTGTGTGTGGCACAGGCTGGTTGTTGCTGTGTGTGTGTGGCACAGGCTGGTTGTTGTTGTGTGTGTGTGTGTGTGTGTGTGGCACAGGCTGGTTGTTGTTGTGTTTGTGGAACAGGCTAGGTGTTGCTGTGTGTGTGTGTGTGTGTGTGTGTGGCACAGGCTGGGTGTGTGGCACAGGCTGGGTGTTGCTGTGTGTGTGGCATAGGCTGGTTGTTGTTGTGCACCCGCAGGACGCCGATGTCCTAAGATACTTGCGGGGTGAGGCGGCACTCCAGTCATAAAAAAATACTGAAAACCGAAACTTGGTAGACAATATGTCAGCACCTTTTATGTGGTAACCTAAGTTTACCACACCATATACCCCTTATACAAATCATGCAACACAATAGTAACTTATACTGTACTTGCTTCTTGCACATTATGCCACATGGAATGAGACAAAATTCACACCGATTGAGCAAAAATTCCCACTATGGCACACAGATTGAGTCAAAATTTACGTTATGCCACACAGATTAAGGCAAAATTCACATTTTGCCACATGGATTGAGCCAAAATATACACTATACCGGGCATGTCCAAACAGTGGCCCTCAAGCTGTTGTGAAACTGCACGTCCCAGCATGCTTTGACATACAGTAGTTTTAGCATTCCTTAATTGCAAAACTGTGGCAATGCATGATGGGACTTGTAGTTTCACAGCTGGAGGGGCATAGTTTGGACATGCCTGCACTAAACCAAACAGATTGAGCAATAATGCACAATATGCTTCATAAATAGGGGAATTGTGCGCCAAAGGCGTACATTAAAAATTTACACCATAATGCCCATTACATGTTAAGCCTCACACCATAATCTCCATTACGTATTATGCCAAACACCATAATGTCTATTAAAAATTATGCTACATAAGTGTTGCTTACCTACATGTTCATTGCCAGGGGTTCCATGCTCGTTGCCATGTGGGATTACATGCTCATTGCCAAGGGGGAATACATGCTCGTGGTAACTGGGTCGCCGCCGGGCAGAGAGCAGGGGGCTGTATTCAGAGCACTGCATGTCCCGGCTATTTGAAATAATACCCCTTTCATACCAGAAAATGCAGGGAATATGGTCCCAGGATCATGCAGGAAGATTCTCGGACTGGCCCCTTTTACACCAGCCTACATTTTCTGGTGTGAAGGGGAGAGAAAACCACCCCCGCCCCCCTTTAAACAACCAGCTATATCTTCGGAACCAACTGACCCATTTACATGTAGGCTTCAAATGATTTTGGTCCCGTGAAACTGGGCCGTTTGGTTCCAGAGAAATCTGTCCTCAAACAACATGAACAGCCATGAAATTACATTTCAGAAATGAAAAAAAAAAAAGTTTTACCTGCAATATCTCTAGAACCAATGAACCCATATGGACCAGGTATCAGATTGAAGGCCCAGCGATTTGGGTTCGACTGAGATCAACCTCTAGTTTCTGTGATGCTGTAGGGGGAACTGGCAGCCGTTGGAACCGGGTGGAGGTCGGAATTAGCGGGTCCCATGTTATCCTATGGGGAAAACGTTCCAGGTTTGCCTGGCGGTATCTCCGGTTTCCGGGGGGCTAGCCACGCGGGGCTGGTCTTGTTGGAAAGCCCTGGCCCTCAGCTACAAAATGGGCCTATTTGGAGAGTGGGCCTGGAGCTATAGCTTCATCAGGCCCATTGTTAATCCGGCTCTGTTTGTGCCATATAATGCCATTTGTGCCGTCATGTGTGCTGTATCAGGTCAGGGGTGCCGCCATCTGTGTCGTATAATTCATGGGGTGCTGCCAAGTGTTCCGTATCAGTCCAGGGGGGATGCTAAGTGTACCATGTCTTTTTGGCCTAAAAACAATATTGTGAGGTTTTCAGAATAAACTGGAAATGAGTGGAAATTTTATTGAGGTTAATAACAGAGAAGGAACAAAAAAAAACACCCAAATTCTGTAATTTTAGCTGTTTTATGTGTTTTTTTTTTTAAATACAGATCCAAAACCATACCTCCCAGCATGCCCTCTCCAGGAGGACACAATGCTCTGCTCCTGGGCTTCCCTGGTAATGTATGATTGCCAGCACCTGTGGTGACAACTTTCTTGTCAGTTACCTAGCTCCCCACAGGTGCTGGCAATCATACATTATCCATACCTCCCAGCATGCCCCTCTCCAGGAGGACACAATGCTCTGTTCCTGGGCTTCCCTGGTAATGTATGATTACCAGCACCTGTGGTGAAACCTTTCTTATCAGTTACCTAGCTCCCCACAGGTGCTGGGAATCATACATTATCCATACCTCCCAGCATGCCCCTCTCCAGGAGGACACAATGCTCTGCTCCTGGGCTTCCCTGGTAATGTATGATTGCCGTCACCTATGGTGACACCTTTCTTATCAGTTACCTAGCTCCCCACAGGTGCTGGCAATCATACATTATCCATACCTCCCAGCATGCCCCTCTCCAGGAGGACACAATGCTCTGTTCATGGGCTTCCCTGGTAATGTAGGATTGCCAGCACCTGTGGTGACACCTTTCTTATCAGTTACCTAGCTCCCCACAGGTGCTGGCAATCATACATTATCCATACCTCCCAGCATGCCCCTCTCCAGGAGGACACAATGCTCTGGTCCTGGGCCTCCCTGGTAATGTAGGATTGCCAGCACCTGTGGTGACACCTTTCTTATCAGTTACCTAGCTCCCCACAGGTGCTGGCAATCCTACATTATCCATACCTCCCAGCATGCCCCTCTCCAGGAGGACACAATGCTCTGGTCCTGGGCTTCCCTGGTAATGTAGGATTGCTGTCACCTGTGTTGAAGCATCTTTCTCAGCAATTAACCTGTTCAACAAAGATGGAGAAGAATGTCCAGGAGCAGAGCATTGTGTCCCTCCTGGAGAGGGTCATGCTGGGAGGTATGGCCAAAACCAAAACACAAAAGGGTGTTTTTTGCAAAACCAATCCAGAACCAAAATAAGACGGGAGACACATATCCAAATCCAAAACATGAAAAATGCCCGGTGCATTTACCATATTTAGGCTTTGCTTCCACTACTTGTGCACATTATTTCAGAAAAAAAAACACCTGGTCAGTTTCTCACTGTATGCATGTGGACTCCGTTTCAATACTGTAGCCGTGCTCCTACCCCCAGACTGTAAACTCTATGCTTTGCCACTCTCAGCCCACATTGGACGCTACACCGCATGTTGACCTCATAGTGTGCTGCATTGTTCAGTAGCAAGACACAAACGGGTTTCTGCGGAAGAGAAGCTAACAAAAGCTCAGGGAATCCCGCTGACCGCCGTGCCGGGGACCCTGCTCAAGCTTGATTGACTGAAAGCATCTCCATAGAGATTCCCACAGCCAATCAGGGATCAGCTCTAGCCCGATTGGCTGTAGGCATTACAGGGACTCCACTGACACCCTGTAGCCATGCCGTCGGGGTGTACATTTCATTTATCAGCATGCTACTCACAGCCCATTGGTAGCAGGGACAACCCCAGGCTACAGCCCTGGAAGGGTGAAGCCTGAGGGGGGGACCCCACTCCCCTGTCCAGGGCTGACCAGCCAGGGTGATCATGGTTCAGCCAGGGGACCTTGCATGAAAAGTGTCCCCCGGCTGCGGCATGACACCGCTGGCTGTTGGAGCTGTTGGTTCCAAAATATGGGGGATCTCCCAGTCTTTTTGTCTCCTGTATTTTTGGAACAAGGACTGGTCCAAGAGGCCGGTGCTGGTTTCTTAAATATGGGGAATCCCCATGATTTTTTCCCCCCATATATGGGGAACCAGGACCGGCTTAACGAGCCCTGGGCTGGTTTTGGTTGGGAGCCCCACGTCATTTGTTTTTAAAGGTTTATACAAATCGCACATTCTCATTACTAAAAACCGCACGTCTAAAAAATTGCACATTTTCGTGACTAAAAATCGCCAGAAACCGCATGCAATTTCTGACTTTGTGTAATAATTTGCACCCTAATACATGTGCGAATTTCAGGAAAAATCTGTCTAAAAAATCGCTCCCTATTACATCTCACCCACAGCCTCTAATTGTGGCTGTATGTATAAGACCTCACACTGACTGGCAAGAAAACACTGTGTGAGAACATTTTCTTATGCAGAGAAAATCCCAAATACAGTACATAGAGTATATATCCATGCTAGATATCAATTTAATGAGCATAAGCTGATTGTGCTGCCATAGGCACCGAAACCGTGGGTGCTCCGGGGCCCGAGCACCCACGGAAAGTGAGGAGCACCCACGGGCCACAGCAGCGGGGTCCCAGCAGCGGATATTCTGTCAGCAGCGGGGGTCCCTGCGGCGGATGGGAACTAGTAGTGGTATTAATACCGTTGCTAGTTCCCATCTTCCGAAGGGACCCTGCTGCTGACAGCATATCCGCTGCTGGGACCCCGCTGGCAGCGCTTCCTAGCCAAGAGAGCGTGTGGATAGTCCCATGACAACCTCAAGCCTCATCCAATCAGAGGCTCGGATGGTTCACACTAAATCCAGTCAGCGAGGCGTTGGGCTGACCGGGCTGTTTAAACGGCGGAAAGACGCAGCGGTCACCGCAGTGTGTGTCTGCCAGTGCCCGGATGACGTCCGCCTGCGACCTGTTCCTGTATGCGGATCACTCGGTGCAAGCGCAGTACCATGATGGGGGAAGGCTCTGATGAGCGGCCCCAGGCTGGCGATCACCCGGTGCCGGAAAGGGGCCGCCACAAGAAAGAGTTCGTGACCAGCAGCTTCCGGGTGAGCGCAGTCTCCGATTACAGACAGACTGCCCCCTTCCCCATATATATGTAACCTGTCCCACCTGTCCCTGTCTGGGGGGGGGGGGGGGTTTGATAGTCTGTGGGAGCACCCACCAGAAAAATTGTAAATCGGCACCCCTGTGTGCTACTAATTAGCATCCCGATGCACACACAGGGTGAAATGTACTAGGGTGAGAATTTTCTGCAAAAACGGCCCTAAATAGCACGTTTTCCGAAAATCGCATATGTAGTAACTAGAGATGTGCAGACTCGGATTCCAGAGATCCGAGCCCCCACGGACGTCATCATTCCGAGCCCGGTTCCGAGCAGCGCTCTGAGATTCCCGCAGACGGACTCGGGTCGGGTCTTTAAAAGCGGCTGCTGCGCCCACCATCTTCACTCCAGTCTAGCATTGGGTTGGGAGAGGGTGTGTTGGTGCTGCTGCTGGGGCTTAAACTTGAGCTTGAACGCAATATTTTTTATTCGCTGGGGCTGTCTCTCAGTGCTGCTGTGTAGTCTAACTGTATAATAGTAGTACTACTGTCTCCTCTGTGCGGTCTACCTCTGGTGTGCTGTGCTGTAATTATTTTATTCGCTGGGGCTGTCTCCCTCAGTGCTGCTGTGTACTCTGTTCTCCTCTCTGCTTAGGGTGGGCTCTCCCTAGCAAGGAGGACAGTCTAACTGTGTACCTGTAGTACTACTGTCTCCTCTGTGCTGGGGCCTACCTCTGGTGCTGTGCTGTAATATATATTATATGTCACATCCACCATGGCGTTTACCCAAAGACCCCTGTACTGTGCTTAGCCCTGGACCCTCTAGGTACACTAGAACCATGGCGCTTACCTCTGCTCATGTCTCTGGCTCCACTGGGGTACATGTGGCCGCGATGTCACCACGTGGTGACACCGGGGTATTGTGCTCCAGTTCCATGCAGGGTATGAGTGTCATACCGCCATGTGTGTTTGTGCCTGGCTAGCGTCTGAGGGAAGGCCGGTGGTTGCGCAGCTGCGTACAATCATGGCCGGCTAGAATCTGTCGCCCTCTCTGGCCGGCGCCATCTTTTTGGTTTCCCCAGCCTCTCCTGCACGGCTCCGCCTCCCTGTCTGATTGCCTGACCAATCCCATCACAGCTCATCTGGTAAGTACTGCCTGCTCAGGCTATACGGCAGTCTGTACAATGATGTCCACCCCGCAGCATCATTGCTCCTACCTGGCTCTGTAGTTCTCGCTACGATCCTGAGCTTCTCCCTGAAGAGTTCCTGCTGGCCGTTCACTGCTTCACGTACCACCGGACTCTGCTTACCGCCAATGTGGATCGCAAGGTCAGGTCCTCTAAGGCATGGGTCTTCAACCTATGGCCCCCCAGATGTTGTGAAACTACATGTTCCAACATGCATTGCCACATTTTTATCTATAAGAGCATGCCAAAACTGTCAGGGCATGCTGGGACATGTAGTTCCACAACATCTGGAGGGCCACAGGTTGAAGACCTGTGCTCTAAGGGGTCTCACCTTGCTACTCTCCTGACGGTTACTTCCACGGTTACCTCTGGCAGCAGCCACGACCTCATACAGCAAAGGCCAATTATTCTTCATTCATTATTCTTCATTTATTATTCTCCTTCATCCAACCATCCAATCTTTAACTAACCATCCAATCCTCCAATCTCCAACCAATCATCCAATCTTCCAATCTCCACCCAATCATCCAATCTTCCAATCTCCAACCAATCATCCAATCTTCCAATCTTCAACCAATCTTCCAATCTTCAACCAAGCATCCAATCTTCCAATCTTCAACCAATCCTCCAATCTTCCAATCTTCAATCAATCATCCAATCTTCCAATCTGCAATACAATCTTCATTCGTTCTTCAAATCATCCAATCATCAATTCCTTCTGCAACCCTTAAGTATTCAACTCTGGTTTTATATTCAGCTCCACTCCTCAAGTTATATTGCAATATTCCTCAAGTACCAAGCTTCATCATCTTTTACAATAATCTATTGGACAATTGACTTTATATTTGCATATCTGCCATATACCGCTTATACCATCATTATCACTGTTTGCAATATCTTTATTAAATCCATTATATTTTATCAACATTGTTTCTTCTGTTCTGTCGTGGACACTACCTCAAACGTTAAAGCACCCAGCTTAGGATACTCTACAGCTGGTGCTTTTAAGAATGTGACATTATATGAATAATTAATCTCTTATATATTTGGCTACATCTGTCACTCAAAGTGTGTCTGGAGCTGTAACGCTGGGTGGAGCCTCTGACTCACATGACTGACTCACATGACAGAGAACCAGCCCAGTGAGCCCACAGACAGTGCCAGACACCCTCTGCCTCTCCATGTTACACAGCAAAGACACAGCTACACACCAGACACACCAGGTGAGCACCCCACACCTCCATACCTCCCAACATAACCCTCTCCAGGAGGGACAGAATGCTCTGTTTGTGGACTTCCATCTTAATTTATGATTGTCATCACCTGTTTTAAACAGGGTAATTGATAAGAAAGGTGTTTAAGCACAGGTGATGGTAATCCATAAATTAAGAAGAAAGTCCAGAAACAGAGCAATGTGTCCCTCCTGGAGAGGGTCATGTTGGGTATGCACCTCCCTCCCTCCCCCCCCCCCCTTCACGGCATCCTCACGATTAAATGGCACATGCAAAACACTGACATGGCTATGGTCGACAATGAAAAAGGTTGACAAGATTTATTTTTCACTTTTTCAATGTTTTCATATTCATTCTCATGTGTCGACATGGACACCAATGAAGTGCCACACTTATGTCAACATTTACATGTGTTGACCTTTCTGTGTTGATTTTTTCTTGTGGCGATTCGCGGCACCCCCCCGCGACCCCCCTCCCGCGATTTGCAGCACACCCCCCGCAATTCGCGGCACCCCCGGTGACTCCCGCGATTCGCGGCCCCACCCCGTGACACACCCCCCCTCCTGCGATTCCCGGCACCCCGCGACCCCCCCTCCCACGATTCGCGCCAACCCCCTGACACCCCCTCCTGTCATTGCGGCAACCCCCCGCCCCCGCGACCCACCCTCCCGCGATTCACTGCAACTCCCCGCGCCCCCCCCCTCCCACGATTCGCGGCACCCACACACACACCCCCCCCCGCGACCCCCCCTCCCGCAATTCACGGCATCCACCCACGACCCCTCCTCCCATGATTCGCGGACACCCCTAACCTACTCCCTCCCCCCCACGCCCGCACGCGATTCACGGCAACCCCAGGATTAAATGGCACATGCAAAACACTGGCACGGCTATGGTCGACAATGAAAAAGGTTGACATGAGTTTTTGAAGATTTATTTTTCTTATTTTGAATGTTTTCATATTCATTCTCATGTGTCGACATGGACACCGATGAAGTGCCACACTTATGTCAACATTTACATGTGTTAAACTTTCTGTGTTGATTTTTTCTTGTAGCAATTTTTTTCCAGTGACAACTATGAACTATGTGCACGTCAACCTACACATCATCAACCACTTCTTTGTATAATATATAACACCTGTTCTGTTTTACTGTAGGTGTTTTAAGTCAGACCTTTTACTGCTACTATTACTGTTTATGTAAATGCATTCTGAATAAATTAAGAAACAGCAACATCCTACCATCCTTCTACAAGAATATATAACCAACTTTGCAAAGCTTCCAACGGGCACTGAAAACTCACCTATTCATCAAAGCGTACCCTTCCACTGCATAAACCAGCTGGTTCTCCGACCCCTTGCCTGTTTCCTGTTTACATCCTGCTATCTAACCACCACCCCCTCGCTTGCACCTCTTGTAATCTGTCTGTCTCCCCTTCCTACTAGATTGTAAGCTCCTCCGAGTAGGGCCCTCTTCCCTCCTGTTGTCAAAGCCCACTTCTCTTCACATTTCACTCACAGCTCTCCTTTACTCCAACACTCAGTGACCATCTTCATCTGCATACTCCTCTCCATCATTGGCCTCAAGCCTCTAGTTGTATGTTGATTGAGTCCTCACTACTTATATCCAAGCTGTAATGTGTATTGATCTGTGGCGCTCTTTATTTGTACTGTATTTTTGTTATTTATTCAATGTAATGCCAAGTTTTGTTTCCCTGTATTGTTCCTTTGTACGGCGCTGCGAAACACTTGTGGCGCCTTATAAATAAAATTATAATAATAATAATAATAATAATAATAACTAGGTGATTAATCGCGCCCCGTGCCCCCCATAATTCACAGACCCCCGTGCACCCCCCCTCCTACGATTCGCAACCCACCCTCGCGCAATTCACGCCCCCTCCCACGCTTTGCGGACCCCCGCCCTCTCCCGTGATTCGCCGACACCTGCGCCCCCCCTCCCTTGATTCACGGCACCCACCGTGCCCCTCCCACAATTCACGGCACCCCTAAGCCCCTCTTTAGTCCCCCGTATACTCACACACCCTTATCACTACCCAGCTTCCTGCTCTCCTGAACCATAACTTCCACCACTGGGGAGTCGCTGACGCTGTTTTGCCCACATGCCCCTATCATGCCTTATAGCCCAGCCTCCTGCTCTCATGCACCCAAACTCCCACCCAGTAGGAGGAGACACTGACTAAGGGCCACCATCCTGTACTGCCACGCTGGACCCTCACCCACTGGCAGAAGCTGCACAGTATCTCCCACCCTCCTCTTTAGTCCCCCTTATGCCCACACACCCCTATCACTACCCATCCTCCTGTTTTCCTGTGTCGTGACCTCCGCCAGTGGGGAGCCGCTGACTCAAAAACACCCTACTTTACTATTGCACACACACACCTAAACAACATGCACACACAGCCCCCCCCCCCACACCCACAAATGTCACTGTACCATCCACACTATCAATGTACATCTTACTCTGTAACCGCTTTTTAATTAAACAAAACAATACACACCCCCTTCCACATCATATGCTCTCTATTTAACACATTTCACCTATAACTCAAGTTGCAATACAGGCCATCTTTCATACAATTCTAACCATCTTTCTCATATACAAATGTTCACAAATTAAGGGGGCGCAGCCCCTTACGACGGTGTGAAGAGCGCCCGTAGGGCGCGATGAATCACCTAGTTATATTATATATAGTCCACTGGTGCTGCCTGCACTGAATCTGCCAGTATTATTTAGTTACTCAGTCCACTGTTGCCACTGGCAGTGCTACTGCCTACCTATTGTACCTACCTAGTACATACTAGGCTGCTATATCTAATTGAATTAAAAAATAATACTTGTGCTGTGTGGGACTTTAAAAAATAATTCCATGTTGCTGGTGCACTGACGTGTGCCACTGAGTGCCACTGCGAAGCAGTACCTAATAATAAAATTAATTATTATATAAATTCTGCTGGTGCACTGCATAAAGCTACTGGTGGTGTGTAATATAACTTTTGTGGTGACCACTGGCAGTGCTACTGCCTGCCTGCCTACCTACCTAGTAGTTTATTTTCTCTACCTACTTAGCAGTACCTACTAATAAAATTAATTATTATAAATTCTGCTGGTGCACATATACTAGTATTGCTGACGTATCTACCTGTCTTGTGCCTAGTACTGCTGTATCTACCGTCTGGTGCCTAGTACTGCCGTATCTACCTGTCTTGTGCCTAGTACTGTCTTATCTACCTGCCTGGTGCCTAGTGCTGCCGTATCTACCGCTGCAGTGCCACTCTTACATGAGCCACGTGTTTGTGCCGCACACTTGTGTGGCTTAGCATAGTTATCCAGCTACCTCGGTGCAACCTTTTGCCCTAAAAACAATATTGTGAGGTGTTCAGAATAGACTGGAAATGAATGTTATTGAGGTTAATATAGCGTAGGAGCATAAAAAAACAAAAATTCTGCGATTTTTAGCAGTTTTTATGCTTTTTTAACAAAAAAATCAGAACCCAAAACCCAAAAAATCCAAACACAAAACACTTAGGAGGTGTTTTAACAAAACCCATTAGAACCCAAAACCTCAAGTTAATCAGAACCCAAAACCCGAAAAGTGGCCGGTGCACATCCCTAGTAGTAACATGCCAATTTCGGTAGAATTTGCATTTTGACCTGTCTAAAAAAATCGCACATTCAAAATCACATCCGGATGTATTCTCGATTTTACTTTTTAATATATTTTTTTTTAAATAAAGCAGCCCCCTTAGTAGTGCCCCGTAATATTCCCCCATAGCAGCCCCCATTCTGCCCCTGCAGACAAACTGAAGATGGTGCTGATCACAGGCACTTATATAGAGTCCGAAACTTGCGAGAATCCGACAGCGGGATGATGACGTTCGGCCTTGCTTTGGATCCCAAAAATTGGCACTGAAGATGGATACTGCATCGAGCTAGCCTCAGAACATGCAAGTGTGAGGGTTCTGTGCTGCAGACACGTAGATTCAGGCGCTGAGCGAATGCGCCCTTCTCCGTCAGATGGAACTGTGGACGAGAAGCTGGTCTTCTCCGTCACTCAAACAGTGCGGCGGTCCTGGTTCACTGGGTCATCAACGCGTTTCAGATATTGTCTGTATCTGAAAAGTTTTCTTCACGTGCTGTTTGTTGCAATAAATCCTGCTTTATCTCACCGCTGACTCCTGACTAGTGGATAAAGATACCCTTATGTGAACGCGTGAATGAACCAGAAAGTAAGTTGAGTTCATGCTGCCATTCATTGTGAGCTGAAGTAAAGATACCATTACGTGAACCCCTGCCAGAATTATATTGTAAGTTAAGCTCCATCTGTTTGAATACAGCAGAGTCACTGTGCATAGAGGATCACATAAGAAGAGTCCCACTGAGAAGCCTTTTATTAGAATCTCTCAAAGCGCAAGGCTCCTTATACCTTTTTTTGTATACATGTATGTTTGGGTTGGGCGTTAACCCTAATTAAGGAGACCTGCTGCACTGATCAGCGCAAGGTTCAGAAAATTTCTCTTCTATTTGCATGAAATTACCGTTGTCTGTCTGAGTTGGGGGAGTAGCTATCCACTGGTGAGTAGGCACTGGAGGAGCCGCTGTCTGATGGTGGGTAGGCACTGTGGGGAGCGCTGCGGCTGGTCTCCACTGCTGCCACTGGCTCCCTAGCGTCGCTGCAGCTGCTGCACGGTGGTTGAAGTGCTTCCCCTTCCCCTCACTCCTCCTCATCTGGAAACTGCGGATACAGTGCTGGGGGGAAAAATTGCAACTATTTATGTGACCCGCTTTTGCCACCATTGCTTCATTTATACTTGGGCTGAACAAAGAGCGCCCTCAAGTGGCTGCCGCCCTAGGCAGCTGCCTAATGGTATCCGAACAACAAAAGTTTTACAACTCCAAATGGCGCCAGTGAGCTAATGGTAATAATCTAATAATAACAGGTGACAAGGGGGGAAATGCAAAAAAATATACTTCCTTTATGCACGGTGGTCAAAGTTCCATATGTGGAGTATCTCTGTCAGTTTGTAAACTCCGGTATATGCAAAAAAGAAAGGCTCAAGATAGTGAAGCCAGTTTTAATATACATATACATACACAAACATAACATACAAAAATACACAATAATAGATCCAGTAAAAAACAAAAATCCAGCAATCAAGTGCCCAGTACAATTACCGAATATAGTATCAGAACTGGGTGTTAATCAGTTCATAAGCTCGGTATAATAGTCACCAGTCTGGTCCCGGGTAGCAGTCCTGGGTGTAGAATACCGAAGGTAAATTTCTGGTGTCCCCTTGAGCTGGATCAACAAAGGCTGCCACTTCACTTAGCCAACGCGTTTCGACCTTATGTAGAAAAGGTCTTTTTCAAGGCTTGTGCTGTGGCATGGGCAGCTTGCGTTTATATAGTTTGTCCTTAATTAGAAGGGATCAGCGGTGAACGAGCGTCCACCCGTCTTCCCCGCTGTCACCGCTGATCGCTTCCGGGTTCCGGGTTTGCGTCGCGTCACTTCCGGTATGTGGAACGCTGTTTGCGTTCCAACTAGCCGGAAACTCTACTTCCTGGCTCTCCGTGACGGAGCGTACCAGGGAAAGCGCAGTGCATAAAGCTTGTCCTTAATGTAGTCCCTGAGCCAGCATTATTTTCTGTGATGGGACAAAATAATATGCGAGAATCAGGACATTAAATGCAATACTTCGTGATACTTTTACTCATTCCACAAAGTGCATATAGATTATTTGTGCAAGAAAGTGCAGATAAATAAATACATAATAAAATTTGATATATGCATCTGAAAACGTCCAATATTTAAAATTAAGGATAAATTTTAAAAAAGTTACATTAGCATAAAACTTCAATTAATTAAAAACATCAATTAATTAAAAAAGTAGTGTGGTCTAAAAAAATAGAATAGAAAAGCACTAAAATACATTCTATAAAAACCATTTTATCTCAAAGTCAGCGTTAAGTCCACCTGGTTTGAGAGTTCCAAAGTCATAAATACAGCGCATCTCTGCTTTGGCAAGAGCAGTACTCAAATTGCGCTGTCTATTGTCCGTCTTGACGCTTTTAATCGCCAAGAATCTTTTTATACCACTAATGGATTTATTGTGGACCTCATTAAAATGCTGAGATAAAGCATGGGTGGCGAGCCCTTTTTTAATGTTACGTAGATGCTCGCCTATTCTGACCTTAAATGGTCTTGAGGTGCGTCCGATATATACTAAATTACATGCGCATTCTATCATATAGACCACACTCTTTGTGTTACAAGTTAAAAAATCTCTAAGTTCAAAGGATGTACCATTGATGGTAATTTTATCAGTTTTTTTGCTACCATCACCTTTCACTTCTCTACATCCCTGGCAAATCCCACACCTATGGAACCCTTTCGTAAGGATATTGCCCTCTTTCTTTTGAGGGGGGAGGGCACTTCTAACCAATTTGTTCCTTAGGTTGGGAGCCCTTTTATAAATGAACTGCGGTTTTTTGGGAATAATTCCCCCTATTATGGGGTCACGAAATAGAATTTCCCAATGTCGCTTAAAGGAGTTTTCAATGTATTTATATTGTGCAGAGTAGTTAGTAATAAAGGCCCACTCTGCTTTATTATTCTTTCTGGATGTATCATCCTCTATACTGATGACTCTGTTTTCCAGTAGGGCCTTACGATCAGTATTGTCTACCAAGGTTCTGGCTTGTTGGATTGATTTTTCCTTATAACCACATTTTTTGAATTTCTTTTCTAATTGGTCAGCCTGCACTTTATAAATTTCATTCTCACTGCAGTTTCTTTTAATCCTTTTGAGTTGACCACCCGGAATTGATTCTAACCAATTATTGTGGTGGCAACTCGTGGTCTCAATATAGGTGCCAGAATCCGTGGGTTTCGTAAAGGTTTTAGTACATAAAACTCCATTTTGAATAAAAATAGTGATATCTAAAAAATCAACTGAAACTTCACTGATATTAAAAGTAAGATCTATGTTTAAAAGATTGGTATTAAGGTATGTACAAAATGAAGACAGGGTTTCCCGTCCCCCTTTCCACAGGAACAGTATATCGTCTATATACCGTTTCCAGGATACCAGGTTCGCCCCAAAGGGGTTGTGGGACCAGATAACATCCTGTTCCCACTTCCCCATAAAGATGTTAGCATAACTTGGGGCGAACCTGGTACCCATCGCCGTGCCGACCTTCTGAATATAAAAGGTCTCATTAAACATAAAGTAATTATTATTAAGAATAAATTTAATGCCTTCTATTAAAAACAGTTGTAGCGGGGTAGCTAAAGTGCTTTTTGAAAGTGCTTCTGTACAGGCTTCCACCCCAGCTTCATGCTGGATTATCGTATATAACGATCTAACATCCGCGGTTACCAAGACGTATCCCTCCTCCCACTGGACCGTGGATAGGTAGTTCAACAAGTCTTTGGTGTCCTTCAGATGTGATGTATTCTCCAGAACCAAAGGCTGTAGGTGGAAGTCTATGAACTCCGATAAGTTTGCTGTGAGGGAGTTCACCCCTGACATAATAGGACGCCCTGGGGGATTCAGGGGGTCCTTATGAACCTTAGGTAGAAGGTAAAGAACCGGAATGGCTGGTTCATCATTCAGTAAAAATTTAGCCTCTCTGTTTAGTAAGACACCATCCCCTTCATATTTTTCTATCATCTTTTTTAATTTTTCTAAGATGACAAGGGTGGGGTCAGCTCTTAATTTATGATATGTTGTTCTATCTTCTAGGTGTTTCAAAACTTCGGCTTCGTATCTGGTTCTATCCATTAAAACTATGCCTCCCCCCTTATCACTGGGTTTAATAGTGATAAGGTGATTCTCACTAAGGTTCTTCAATGCGGTTCTTTCTTTAAAAGTAAGATTGGATTTGAAGTCCTTTTGGGGTGCTTTTTTAATATCCTCCTGGACTAGGGAACAAAAAGTGTCTATAAAGTTCCCTTTTATAAAAGTAGGACAGAAAATAGATTTAGGTCTAAAAGGGGTTTCATTAGGTCTGATTAGTTCCTCCTCATCATTCGTGTGTTCTCTGTTGAGGAAGAATTTTTTTAGGCACAGTTTTCGCAGGAACTTATGCACGTCGACAGATGTTGTAAATTTATCTAAAGGGACAGATGGGGCATATTTAAGTCCTTTACCCAAAACTGCTGTTTCTATATCGGTAAGGACATATGTACTGAGGTTAAAGATTTTGACCTTTGTGGCTTCCTCTATGATTGGAGGGCCTGCTTTAACCTTAGATCTTTTTTTCTTGATCTTATTCTTTTTTTTCCTCTGTATGATTTTAATTTTATTGCCACCCCTTTTACCTCTATGCGTTCTTTTAATTACCGTCTTACATTTGTAGACCGATGTTTCCCTAAAAAATGATCTCCATGGTTATCTCTCAGGGGATTGTACCTATTTCTGTTTTCTCTAGGAGTGCGGTCAACAAATTGGTCGTCATCTCGAACTCTCCAATTGCGATCTCTTTGAAATCTAGGTCTCTCCTCTCTATGGTCGCCCCTATAATTTGCAGTTGTAGGATGGAATTCTCTATTCCCATTCCATTCTCTGTCTCTTTTAGGCTCTCGATCTCTCCTTTTTGGTTGGAAATGTTCTTGAGCAGTCCTTTTATAGGGCGTGGGATTTTTAATATATTTTTTATTATTATTTTTTCTATTTTTACTCATCAAAAAGGGTTTATTACCAGAGGTGGTTGGGGTTTCTATAGAGATAAATGAACCCTCGGCATCAAACTCATTCTCCTCATGTTCTTTCTTATCACGGAGAAATTTCCTAATTTTTCTCTCTACTAATATTTTTTCATTTCTTTTGATGTTAGATTCTATATCCTTTTCCAAATCTTTATATTCAGTAAGATCAGTGAAGCGACCTAATAGGTCTTTATATTTTTTAATTTCACCGTCTAAAGTTTCTAGATCCCTTTTCCTTTCTTCTATAATGATGCGTATGAGGGAAAAGGAACACTCATTGATGACCCCTTCCCATGCATCCAAAAATTCATCAGAGGCATCTAAAAAACTAGCTTTTTTATTGATACGCAGGCCCTTTGGTATGATCTGATGACTTAAATATTTATCTAAGGTGGCCACCTCCCACCAAAGTTTATTTTCCTTGATGAGAAGTGTCTCCAATTTTTTCATTATGGATTCTAATGTGTCATCCAAAAGGTCAATGCGTTCACCATCATTTTTAAAAATATCCTCTAATAGAGTCTTCCTTTGATCTCTATATTTAAACATATTGCAGCTGAACTGATATAGACCAAGGATAGATTACAGACAAAAGTACAATTGGTGGTGTCTATTACAGTTCTGCGCCAGGCCGCCACAGAAATTGCAAAGAAGGGTATCCAAAACCTTCAACAATTAGAACATCCGAACAACAAAAGTTTTACAACTCCAAATGGCGCCAGTGAGCTAATGGTAATAATCTAATAATAACAGGTGACAAGGGGGGAAATGCAAAAAAATATACTTCCTTTATGCACGGTGGTCAAAGTTCCATATGTGGAGTATCTCTGTCAGTTTGTAAACTCCGGTATATGCAAAAAAGAAAGGCTCAAGATAGTGAAGCCAGTTTTAATATACATATACATACACAAACATAACATACAAAAATACACAATAATAGATCCAGTAAAAAACAAAAATCCAGCAATCAAGTGCCCAGTACAATTACCGAATATAGTATCAGAACTGGGTGTTAATCAGTTCATAAGCTCGGTATAATAGTCACCAGTCTGGTCCCGGGTAGCAGTCCTGGGTGTAGAATACCGAAGGTAAATTTCTGGTGTCCCCTTGAGCTGGATCAACAAAGGCTGCCACTTCACTTAGCCAACGCGTTTCGACCTTATGTAGAAAAGGTCTTTTTCAAGGCTTGTGCTGTGGCATGGGCAGCTTGCGTTTATATAGTTTGTCCTTAATTAGAAGGGATCAGCGGTGAACGAGCGTCCACCCGTCTTCCCCGCTGTCACCGCTGATCGCTTCCGGGTTCCGGGTTTGCGTCGCGTCACTTCCGGTATGTGGAACGCTGTTTGCGTTCCAACTAGCCGGAAACTCTACTTCCTGGCTCTCCGTGACGGAGCGTACCAGGGAAAGCGCAGTGCATAAAGCTTGTCCTTAATGTAGTCCCTGAGCCAGCATTATTTTCTGTGATGGGACAAAATAATATGCGAGAATCAGGACATTAAATGCAATACTTCGTGATACTTTTACTCATTCCACAAAGTGCATATAGATTATTTGTGCAAGAAAGTGCAGATAAATAAATACATAATAAAATTTGATATATGCATCTGAAAACGTCCAATATTTAAAATTAAGGATAAATTTTAAAAAAGTTACATTAGCATAAAACTTCAATTAATTAAAAACATCAATTAATTAAAAAAGTAGTGTGGTCTAAAAAAATAGAATAGAAAAGCACTAAAATACATTCTATAAAAACCATTTTATCTCAAAGTCAGCGTTAAGTCCACCTGGTTTGAGAGTTCCAAAGTCATAAATACAGCGCATCTCTGCTTTGGCAAGAGCAGTACTCAAATTGCGCTGTCTATTGTCCGTCTTGACGCTTTTAATCGCCAAGAATCTTTTTATACCACTAATGGATTTATTGTGGACCTCATTAAAATGCTGAGATAAAGCATGGGTGGCGAGCCCTTTTTTAATGTTACGTAGATGCTCGCCTATTCTGACCTTAAATGGTCTTGAGGTGCGTCCGATATATACTAAATTACATGCGCATTCTATCATATAGACCACACTCTTTGTGTTACAAGTTAAAAAATCTCTAAGTTCAAAGGATGTACCATTGATGGTAATTTTATCAGTTTTTTTGC
This sequence comes from Crinia signifera, assembly GCF_055691185.1. NCBI lineage: Eukaryota > Metazoa > Chordata > Amphibia > Anura > Myobatrachidae > Crinia > Crinia signifera. The sequence goes on from NC_139223.1 coordinate 12,746,997, forward strand.
TACCATCACCTTTCACTTCTCTACATCCCTGGCAAATCCCACACCTATGGAACCCTTTCGTAAGGATATTGCCCTCTTTCTTTTGAGGGGGGAGGGCACTTCTAACCAATTTGTTCCTTAGGTTGGGAGCCCTTTTATAAATGAACTGCGGTTTTTTGGGAATAATTCCCCCTATTATGGGGTCACGAAATAGAATTTCCCAATGTCGCTTAAAGGAGTTTTCAATGTATTTATATTGTGCAGAGTAGTTAGTAATAAAGGCCCACTCTGCTTTATTATTCTTTCTGGATGTATCATCCTCTATACTGATGACTCTGTTTTCCAGTAGGGCCTTACGATCAGTATTGTCTACCAAGGTTCTGGCTTGTTGGATTGATTTTTCCTTATAACCACATTTTTTGAATTTCTTTTCTAATTGGTCAGCCTGCACTTTATAAATTTCATTCTCACTGCAGTTTCTTTTAATCCTTTTGAGTTGACCACCCGGAATTGATTCTAACCAATTATTGTGGTGGCAACTCGTGGTCTCAATATAGGTGCCAGAATCCGTGGGTTTCGTAAAGGTTTTAGTACATAAAACTCCATTTTGAATAAAAATAGTGATATCTAAAAAATCAACTGAAACTTCACTGATATTAAAAGTAAGATCTATGTTTAAAAGATTGGTATTAAGGTATGTACAAAATGAAGACAGGGTTTCCCGTCCCCCTTTCCACAGGAACAGTATATCGTCTATATACCGTTTCCAGGATACCAGGTTCGCCCCAAAGGGGTTGTGGGACCAGATAACATCCTGTTCCCACTTCCCCATAAAGATGTTAGCATAACTTGGGGCGAACCTGGTACCCATCGCCGTGCCGACCTTCTGAATATAAAAGGTCTCATTAAACATAAAGTAATTATTATTAAGAATAAATTTAATGCCTTCTATTAAAAACAGTTGTAGCGGGGTAGCTAAAGTGCTTTTTGAAAGTGCTTCTGTACAGGCTTCCACCCCAGCTTCATGCTGGATTATCGTATATAACGATCTAACATCCGCGGTTACCAAGACGTATCCCTCCTCCCACTGGACCGTGGATAGGTAGTTCAACAAGTCTTTGGTGTCCTTCAGATGTGATGTATTCTCCAGAACCAAAGGCTGTAGGTGGAAGTCTATGAACTCCGATAAGTTTGCTGTGAGGGAGTTCACCCCTGACATAATAGGACGCCCTGGGGGATTCAGGGGGTCCTTATGAACCTTAGGTAGAAGGTAAAGAACCGGAATGGCTGGTTCATCATTCAGTAAAAATTTAGCCTCTCTGTTTAGTAAGACACCATCCCCTTCATATTTTTCTATCATCTTTTTTAATTTTTCTAAGATGACAAGGGTGGGGTCAGCTCTTAATTTATGATATGTTGTTCTATCTTCTAGGTGTTTCAAAACTTCGGCTTCGTATCTGGTTCTATCCATTAAAACTATGCCTCCCCCCTTATCACTGGGTTTAATAGTGATAAGGTGATTCTCACTAAGGTTCTTCAATGCGGTTCTTTCTTTAAAAGTAAGATTGGATTTGAAGTCCTTTTGGGGTGCTTTTTTAATATCCTCCTGGACTAGGGAACAAAAAGTGTCTATAAAGTTCCCTTTTATAAAAGTAGGACAGAAAATAGATTTAGGTCTAAAAGGGGTTTCATTAGGTCTGATTAGTTCCTCCTCATCATTCGTGTGTTCTCTGTTGAGGAAGAATTTTTTTAGGCACAGTTTTCGCAGGAACTTATGCACGTCGACAAATGTTGTAAATTTATCTAAAGGGACAGATGGGGCATATTTAAGTCCTTTACCCAAAACTGCTGTTTCTATATCGGTAAGGACATATGTACTGAGGTTAAAGATTTTGACCTTTGTGGCTTCCTCTATGATTGGAGGGCCTGCTTTAACCTTAGATCTTTTTTTCTTGATCTTATTCTTTTTTTTCCTCTGTATGATTTTAATTTTATTGCCACCCCTTTTACCTCTATGCGTTCTTTTAATTACCGTCTTACATTTGTAGACCGATGTTTCCCTAAAAAATGATCTCCATGGTTATCTCTCAGGGGATTGTACCTATTTCTGTTTTCTCTAGGAGTGCGGTCAACAAATTGGTCGTCATCTCGAACTCTCCAATTGCGATCTCTTTGAAATCTAGGTCTCTCCTCTCTATGGTCGCCCCTATAATTTGCAGTTGTAGGATGGAATTCTCTATTCCCATTCCATTCTCTGTCTCTTTTAGGCTCTCGATCTCTCCTTTTTGGTTGGAAATGTTCTTGAGCAGTCCTTTTATAGGGCGTGGGATTTTTAATATATTTTTTATTATTATTTTTTCTATTTTTACTCATCAAAAAGGGTTTATTACCAGAGGTGGTTGGGGTTTCTATAGAGATAAATGAACCCTCGGCATCAAACTCATTCTCCTCATGTTCTTTCTTATCACGGAGAAATTTCCTAATTTTTCTCTCTACTAATATTTTTTCATTTCTTTTGATGTTAGATTCTATATCCTTTTCCAAATCTTTATATTCAGTAAGATCAGTGAAGCGACCTAATAGGTCTTTATATTTTTTAATTTCACCGTCTAAAGTTTCTAGATCCCTTTTCCTTTCTTCTATAATGATGCGTATGAGGGAAAAGGAACACTCATTGATGACCCCTTCCCATGCATCCAAAAATTCATCAGAGGCATCTAAAAAACTAGCTTTTTTATTGATACGCAGGCCCTTTGGTATGATCTGATGACTTAAATATTTATCTAAGGTGGCCACCTCCCACCAAAGTTTATTTTCCTTGATGAGAAGTGTCTCCAATTTTTTCATTATGGATTCTAATGTGTCATCCAAAAGGTCAATGCGTTCACCATCATTTTTAAAAATATCCTCTAATAGAGTCTTCCTTTGATCTCTATATTTAAACATATTGCAGCTGAACTGATATAGACCAAGGATAGATTACAGACAAAAGTACAATTGGTGGTGTCTATTACAGTTCTGCGCCAGGCCGCCACAGAAATTGCAAAGAAGGGTATCCAAAACCTTCAACAATTAGAACATCCGAACAACAAAAGTTTTACAACTCCAAATGGCGCCAGTGAGCTAATGGTAATAATCTAATAATAACAGGTGACAAGGGGGGAAATGCAAAAAAATATACTTCCTTTATGCACGGTGGTCAAAGTTCCATATGTGGAGTATCTCTGTCAGTTTGTAAACTCCGGTATATGCAAAAAAGAAAGGCTCAAGATAGTGAAGCCAGTTTTAATATACATATACATACACAAACATAACATACAAAAATACACAATAATAGATCCAGTAAAAAACAAAAATCCAGCAATCAAGTGCCCAGTACAATTACCGAATATAGTATCAGAACTGGGTGTTAATCAGTTCATAAGCTCGGTATAATAGTCACCAGTCTGGTCCCGGGTAGCAGTCCTGGGTGTAGAATACCGAAGGTAAATTTCTGGTGTCCCCTTGAGCTGGATCAACAAAGGCTGCCACTTCACTTAGCCAACGCGTTTCGACCTTATGTAGAAAAGGTCTTTTTCAAGGCTTGTGCTGTGGCATGGGCAGCTTGCGTTTATATAGTTTGTCCTTAATTAGAAGGTAGCAATTAGAATTAATGGTAGCTCCGGCCCTGGGTTCTGATCTCAAGCTCATCTCTAAACTGAACGCACCTCTGGATAAGGGTTATGATCTATAGCTGGGTGGATGCACCCATACAGACTCATGGCTTTTGATCCTATAGGCCTTTCCCCTTTTAAACATTATGTTCTCTAAATCTGTGATTTTCTGCAGGCGGACGGGGTGCTGAACGATTACCTGATGTCCAAAAAACCCATTGAAGCCAACATTCTGAGAGCTGATGCAACTCTGACTGAGGCACGGAAGCAGGTGGAAGGTGAGCAGTAGCATTTAAGATCAGAGGTCACACCTCCCTAGCAATTCTGGGTCCTAGTGCTCAGAGTCTGTAGTACACAGAAGGCAGTACCATCTATGCCTTCTCCCTTTTGTCCATCTATGCCCCCTCCCATAAGGGAGGTGGGGAGGGTGAGAGGGGGAGGGAGGGGGAGGGCCCTGCCTATTTTGCCAGTACCTGGCCCCACAATTCCTGATGGCAGCCGTGGACAGAACAAAGGTTCTGCTCCTTCACAGAGGGCTCTACATCTAACCCTAATACATGGCCAGCTCCCTTCATCGCTTCAGCCTGGATTTCTCATCTCTAGGCACTCCCACCCTGTTCATTAGTTGCCAGCTCACCTGGATGACAGTAAGCAGGCAGACACTAATTACGCCAGACAGGTGCCGCTTCTTGGTGGCAGGATCAGACAGGACAGGGAGCCTGGCTGTGATACACTGCCTGCATTGTGCTCCCCCTGCCTGGCCGCCCTTGTAAGGTCATGAAGGCACGCGTATAGCAGGCAGCGCCACTCACACAGCCTGTGAAGCCACAGCCCGGCAGGCTACATGGATATATTGCCACTGCACTGCAATATAGATATCAGTTTGAAGTACAAACCGCACCCGAATCTAACTCTCTCAGCCCCACCTGCAGTGCATAAGGTTTTGTTCATTAGAGAGTGATTGTGCCTTTTGTGAGTGAACCAGAATAACCCCTATGAACTTTGTTATTAACATAAAGTACAGATGTATCCTTATATGTTGCGGCTGCAATGCATAGGCCAGGGCCGTAACTAGGTGTGTGCCAGCTGTGCCTTGCCCACACCGCATCTGCATTGTGAGTGCACCAATCAGTGGCGTAGCTATCATATCTCCACCCCCATTGAAAATTCCGGGAGTGCCACCCCCCCCCCAGCAAAGTTAACAACCCAAATCTAACTCTCTGCACATGTCACATCTGCCCCACCTGCAGTGCAGCACAGTTTTGTCCATTTTTAGAACAAATTTGTCCTGCGATCAGGTCTGAATTAGGCCCAATGTTTGCTATTTTCCAGCCTTTCTCCTGTAGCCATACATGCCTACCCTCCTGGAATGGCTGTGAGCCTCCTGGAAATTGTGTCCTCCCGGCCCCCAGGAGGGTGGGCATTCCCCCGTAATCTCCCCAGCCTTCATCAAACCCCCCTGACCTTTGTCATCGTTATTTTGTGTCTGCTTATATTTCCTAAATCTTTTTTGCTTTCACAATTCCTACTTCTTTCATGCATTATACTGTATACCAAAGTGATGTTGGCAGATTGTACTTGGGGAAGGGTAAATAATACACCTTTCAGACCACAAATGCCAGGTCGCACCTAGGATTAGGACACAAGTTCACCCCAGGAGCGACCTGGCATTTGCGGTCTGTGACCCACAGTGACCCGGCTTATTGCTGTCGGGTGGAGCGGATGAATGGTGCACCATAGGGGTGAGGGAGGAGGCAGCACTTGGAGCTGACAGTGCTGCCTTCTCCATCGTGTGAACAGGACCCGGGTTACCCATAAACACTGCACCTCGACCTGGGTCACAGCAGTGTTCAACCCTGGTCGTGACCACGGTTGAAATGCCGGGTGGCTCGACCCGGGCTGATGCTTTCAAACCGCACTCTCAACCCAGTTTGATGTTGGAACAACCTTGCAATAACCCGGTTCGAGAGTGCAGTCTGAAATTGATATAACTGGGGCATTGGGATGATTTTCAGGCCAGTAAGAAATTGTCCGGTACTTTTATTTACACTCATTTAAATATTTTTAGTGGAGAAAGCGAACCAGAGAAACAGAGAGATGGAATGCAAAGTGCAGCAACTACAAGACGCTGCGGAGAAACAGAAGCGTGACTATGAGACGGCATCTATGCAGGAGAACATAAGACACCTGCAAAAAAAAATGGAGGATGAAAGTAGACAGTCGAACCAACAAATAGAGCGACTTATTGCACAGCATATAAGGGTAAATACTTCCACTGAATCAGTTCACTTACACTCACTCATTTGCAGCTGTGCAGCTACAGGACATTTATCATCTGCAATACTGCAGCAGCACAAACTCGGAGATGTCACATGACTCAGGATGCACATTAGCCGCTGCTCTTACAGACTAGTGCGAGGTGGACATACAGATGGAGCAGGCTCCATCTTTGCAGGGGCTGGCCGACTCTCACCAGGGGCGCGCGTGCACGAGACGCTCGCGCGCACCCCGTGGCTACGGAGCTGGCTCCGCCGCCTCCCCCGGTGCCCCTCGCCGCCCCCCCCCCCTATCCCTGCCCATCTCCCTGAAGAAGAGACGGACAGGATGCTGCCACGGCACCGTCCTAAAACTGGCACGCGCGTGCATGTGAGACGCACGCGCATCCCAGTCAGATGGAGCGCCTCTGCGCCGGCGATCGCCTGCGCAGGCATGCTGGCGATCCCCGGCCAAGGATCAGAGACGCTCCATCTGTACTGGAGGTCATTCTGGTTGACTCGTTCGTGCTTGTTTCTGCACGCATAAATACACAGAGCGACCGATCGCAAACAGTCAATCGCACCACCGCCCCCACCGCATCTGAACAGAAGCCTTCACAAAAACGGTACACAAAGGGGAGTGAGCTCAAGGCAGCCGCACACTTGCGTGTTCGTAGACACATTCACATGAGCGACGGTTCTTGCACTGTGCGCACGTACACACACGCTCAGTCTGATGTGTTTGCTCGGATCTGTAACCATATACACACAGTCAACCCACAACTTCATTGTTTACATATGATCCAACACTACAGTTAATGAGATCATTTGCCTCACTTCGTTGTCTTTATTGAAGGACATTGTCTAAATTACAGGCAACAGTTGGTAATAACATTGATATTAAGGGCTGATATATACACACAGAGGCGGAGCTACCATTGGTGCAGCAGGCGCAGTGCACCAGGGCCCCTGAGGACTAAGGGGTCCACTGCTCCCCCGTCGTCCACTGTTTTCCCCTGTCACACTCTGACTCCCCCTACCTCTCTCTGGTAAGGGGGAGGCAGAGTGCCATGTTGCATATAATGAACTGAGTTTGGGTGCAGGAGGGGGGCCAAATTATATTTCTGCACCTGGGCCCACAACCCACAAGTTACGCCACTGTGTACACACATATACTGTAAATCCTATATTAAGCACGGATCGTAGAAATGGCTAAGAACTGTGCTTACCGTGGCCCGGCATTCACTACATGAGCTTAGCGAATTGATTAATGAAAGAAACTGGTATGGTGCATGGCTTAGTAGTGTGTGAAGACGGATGCAATATAACTATTGAGAGTGGTGATTGGTGTTGTGAGCGCTTCCCCATTTAGTTGTAGCCAGGGGACATCTAGGAGTCACTTAGTTTGAATGATTTTCCTTCCCAACACTCCCAATGTATGCGTGCACTTTTTGTATAATCCCCTTGTCCCATTTTACACCCGTTTTTTCTAGAGATGTGCAGACTCGGATTCCAGAGATCCGAGCCCCCACGGACGTCATCATTCCGAGCCCGGTTCCGAGCAGCGCTCGGAGATTCCCGCCTGACTCGGGTCTGTCCGCGTGGTCAGAACGTCATCTTCCGGCGCCGGATTTCTCGAGGCGTTAAAAGCAGCTGCTGCGCCTGCCATCTTCACTCCAGTCTAGTAGTGGGTTGGGAGAGGGTGTGTTGGTGCTGCTGCTGGGGCTTAAACTTGAGCTTGACCTTGAACGCAATATTTTTTATTCGCTGGTGCTGTCTCTCAGTGCTGCTGTGTAGTCTAACTGTGTACTTGTAGTACTACTGTCTCCTCTGTGCGGTCTACCTCTGGTGTGCTGTGCTGTAATTAATTATTTTATTCGCCGGGGCTGTCTCCCTCAGTGCTGCTTAGGAGAACAGTCTAACTGTGTACCTGTAGTATTACTGTCTCCTCTGTGCTGGGGCCTACCTCTGGTGCTGTGCTGTGCCTGTAATATTATATTATATATTAATAATAATATTAATTAATTTTATTATATATATATATATATATATATATATATATATATATATATATATATATATATATATATATATATATATATATATATATATATATATATATATAGTCCACTGGTGCTGCCTGCACTGAATCTGCCAGTATTATTTAGTTACTCAGTCCACTGTTGCCACTGGCAGTGCTACTGCCTACGTAGTGTACCTACCTAGTACATACTAGGCTGCTATATCTAATTTAATTAAAAAATAATACTTGTGCTGTGTGGGACTGTAAAAAAAATTTCCATGCTGCTGGTGCACTGACGTGTGCCACTGAGTGCCACTGCCAAGCAGTACCGTCCTAATAATAAAATTAATTATTATATAAATTCTGCTGGTGCACTGCATAAAGCTACTGGTGGTGTGTAATATTAATAACTACCTTTTGTGGTGACCACTGGCAGTGCTACTGCCTGCCTACCTACCTAGTACCTTATTTTCTCTACCTACTAGGCTGCTATATTATTAAAAATTAATTGAATTATATATAGTCCACTGGTGCTGCCTGCCTGCACTGAATACTGTGAATAGAGGTTGCCAGTATTATTACTCAGTCCACTGTTGCCACTGGCAGTGTTACTGCCTAAGTGTACCTACCTAGTAGTACAAGTACATACTAGGCTGCTATATCTAATTTAATAAAAAAAAAAAAAAATACTTGTGCTGTGTGGGACTGTAAAAAATTATTCCATGCTGCTTGTGCACTGACGTGTGCCACTGAGTGCCACTGCCAAGCAGTACCTAATAATAATATTAATTATTATAAATTCTGCTGGTGCACAATACTAGTATTGCTGACGTATCTACCTGTCTTGTGCCTAGTACTGTCTTATCTACCTGTCTGGTGCCTAGTACTGCCGTATCTACCATCTGGTCTGGGGCTCACTGCCTAATACTGGCGTACCTGTGTGGTCTGGGGCTCACTGCCTAATATTGCGGTATCTACCTGTCTGGTCTGGGGCTCACTGCCTAAAACTGCCGTACCTGTGTGGTCTGGGGCTCACTGCCTAATACTGCCGTGTCTACCTGTCTGGTCTGGGGCTCACTGCCTAATACTGCCGTATCTACCTGTCTGGTCTGGGGCTCACTGCCTAATACTGCCGTACCTGTGTGGTCTGGGGCTCACTGCCTAATACTGCCGTGTCTACCTGTCTGGTCTGGGGCTCACTGCCTAATACTGCCGTATCTACCTGTCTGGTCTGGGGCTCACTGCCTAATACTGCCGTACCTGTCTGGTCTGGGGCTCACTGCCTAATACTGCCGTATCTACCTGTCTGGTCTGGGGCTCACTGCCTAATACTGCCGTACCTGTGTGGTCTGGGGCTCACTGCCTAATACTGCTGTATCTACCTGTCTGGTCTGGGGCTCACTGCCTAATACTGCCGTATCTACCTGTCTGGTCTGGGGCTCACTGCCTAATATTGCCGTACCTGTGTGGTCTGGGGCTCACTGCCTAATACTGCTGTATCTACCTGTCTGGTGCCTAGTACTGCCATATCTACCTGTCTGGTGCCTAGTACTGCCGTATCTACCGCTGCAGTGCCACTCTTACATGAGCCACGTGTTTGTGCCGCACACTTGTGTGGCTTATCATAGTTATCCAGCTACCTCGGTGCAACCTTTTGCCCTAAAAACAATATTGTAAGGTGTGAGGTGTTCAGAATAGACTGGAAATGAGTGGAAATGAATGTTATTGAGGTTAATATAGCGTAGGAGCAAAAAAAAAAACACCCAAATTCTGCGATTTTAGCAGTTTTTATGCTTTTTTAACAAAAAAATCAGAACCCAAAACCAAAAAAATCCAAACACTAAACACTTAGGAGGTGTTTTGCCAAAACCCATTAGAACCCAAAACCTCAAGGTAATCAGAACCCAAAACCCGAAAAGTGGCCGGTGAACATCCCTAGTTTTTCGTAGTGTTCTGAGGCCGCGCCCAGAGGGGCACGAACAACACGCCTTGCTTTCGTTGTTCGCTTGGGAAGTGTTTTTATGCTCATAGTGATGCAAGTTTGAAGATCTGAACATGCATATTGTGTATGTGGTGTGTGTGCAGTAAGCAAAAATACGCTACCACTGCGAATTCAAAGCATAGGGTGTCAAACAGAATCAGGGCCACTGTGTGGTTTATAGCAGCTGATGGGAGCAGTAGCGGGGATCAGTGATGTTCCTGGCTGAGTGTGCATTAGGTGTAGTGAGCAACTATGCAGTGGCTGATGGGAGCAGTAGTGGGGATCAGGGGTGTTCCTAGCTCAGTGTGCATTAGGTGTAGTGAGCAGCTATACAGCAGCTGATGGGAGCAGTAGTAGGGATCAGGGGTATTCCTAGCTCAGTGTGCATAAGGTGTAGTGAGCAACTATGCAGTGGCTGATGGGAGCAGTAGTGTGGATCAGGGGTGTTCCTAGCTCAGTGTGCATAAGGTGTAGTGAGCAACTATGTAGCGGCTGATGGGAGCAGTAGTGGGGATCAGGGGTGTTCCTGGCTGAGTGTGCATTAGGTGTAGTGAGCAGCTATGTAGCAGCTGATGGGAGCAGTAGCGGGGATCAGGGATGTTCCTAGCTGAGTGTGCATAAGGTGTAGTGCGCAGCTATGCAGTGGCTAATGGAAGCAGTAACAGGGATCAGTGGTGTTACTAGCTGAGTGTGCATTAGGTGTAGTGCGCAGCTATGCAGCAGCTGATGGGAGCAGTAGTGGGGATCAGGGGTGTTCCTCACTGTGTGTGCATTTGGTGTAGTGAGCAGCTATGCAACGGATGATGGGAGCAGTAGTGGGGATCAGAGGTGTTCCTAGCTTAGTGTGCATTAGGTGTAGTGAGCAGCTATGCAGTGGCTGATGGGAGCAGTAGCGTGGATCAGGGGTGTTCCTGGCTGAGTGTGCATTAGGTGTAGTGAGCAGCTATGGAGCAGCTGATAGGAGCAGTAGTGGGGATCAGGGGTGTTCCTCACTGTGTGTGCATTTGGTGTAGTGAGCAGCTATGCAATGGATGATGGGAGCAGTAGTGGGGATCAGAGGTGTTCCTAGCTGAGTGTGCATTAGGTGTAGTATACAGCTATGCAGTGGCTGATGGGAGCAGTAGTGGGGATCAGTGATGTTCCTGGCTGAGTGTGCATTAGGTGTAGTGAGCATCTATGCAGCAGCTGATGGGAGCAGTAGTGGGGATCAGTGATGTTCCTGGCTGAGTGTGCATTAGGTGTAGTGAGCAGCTATGTAGCAGCTGATGGGAGCAGTAGTGGTGATCAGTGATGTTCCTGGCTGAGTGTGCATTAGGTGTAGTGAGCAGCTATGCAGCAGCTGATAGGAGCAGTAGTGGGGATCAGTGATGTTCCTGGCTGAGTGTGCATTAGGTGTAGTGTGCAGCTATGTAGCAGCTGATGGGAGCAGTAGTGGGGATCAGTGATGTTCCTGGCTGAGTGTGCATTAGGTGTAGTGAGCAGCTATGCAGCAGCTGATAGGAGCAGTAGTGGGGATCAGTGATGTTCCTGGCTGAGTGTGCATTAGGTGTAGTGTGCAGCTATGCGGCAGCTGATGGGAGCAGTAGTGGGGATCAGTGATGTTCCTGGCTGAGTGTGCATTAGGTGTAGTGTGCAGCTATGCGGCAGCTGATGGGAGCAGTAGTGGGGATCAGTGATGTTCCTGGCTGAGTGTGCATTAGGTGTAGTGAGCAGCTATGTAGCAGCTGATGGGAGCAGTAGTGGTGATCAGTGATGTTCCTGGCTGAGTGTGCATTAGGTGTAGTGAGCAGCTATGCAGCAGCTGATAGGAGCAGTAGTGGGGATCAGTGATGTTCCTGGCTGAGTGTGCATTAGGTGTAGTGTGCAGCTATGTAGCAGCTGATGGGAGCAGTAGTGGGGATCAGTGATGTTCCTGGCTGAGTGTGCATTAGGTATAGTGAGCAGCTATGTAGCAGCTGATGGGAGCAGTATGTTAGGATCAGGGGTTTTCCTAGCTGAGTGTGCGTAAGTACGGAACTGGCGTACGTTCCACCACCGTTGAATGCGTCGCCATATTGTGTCCCCTGAGAACATATTCAAATAACCGCTTTCACATCCAGGTAATGGAGCCCCTCTGAACAGGGCAAGGCAAGTGAGACCAGCGGTATCACAAACCAGCATACTTACCGCCCCGATCACATGGCATAGTGTTTCAATCATGCAACAACGAATCAACTATTTAGAAGTGTTTGCATCACCGGAAGTGACGTGTCCACCCTCCCGGTCAGCGTGTGGCTCACAACCAATGGTGGCATGCGTTTCACCACTGGGGAATGCATCACTGTCAAGGGGATTTATGGTTATCAAACTCTGGGTGCTTAGAATATATACAGTATATACAGTTAAACTAGGGGAATTCCTCAAATTAGTAAAGTTATATTAAGGTAACCATCTTTTAATAATAAAGCAGATTTAAGACTCATTTGTACCCGCTCTATAATACCAGCCACTGGGCCAACTATTAACAGTTTTAAACTCCAATTTTATCCAATACAAACAAGACATACACACATGCCACAGTGAGAAATCTTTGTCTGGGCGCATTAGTGCACAAGCAGACTCAACTCATTTCAAGGGTAAAATATATTTTTTCCCTACCCTGCTCCACTTGTCCTGCAAAAAAATGGGACAGACCTCGATCAAAAAGAATGAAAAAAAAAAAGCATTGCGAAGTCTCATAACTAGACAAAACGCGTCATCTATAACCTTGTGAAAAAGTACGTCTCTAACAAGAAATTGACACGAAAAAACTTTTTTTAAATTGTATGTTAATAAATATTTTATGTCTAAAGTATAAAACTTCTTGTTTATGAATTTATAATGGGAGGAGAGTTAGGAATTACCGTCCAAAAATATAGCGCGCCCCGTAACACTATTGTGGGTATATTTGGTTTGTGGAGCCCCACTAGTAGGGGGCTGAGAGTTATTGGCGACCCACTTCTTTGGAATCACTACTAGCTCAGCATAAGAGATTTTGGGTGATATATATATATATATATATATATATATATATATATATACAGTGGTCGAAGTGGGGCAGGATGTCATACCGCCACTTTCATATGGGGGTTAAAAAAAAAGCCGGGTACCCCAGGACACGCTCTGACCAGCCAGCTCAGCCTGAAAGCGAGGAGCAGTAGGGATGGCCATCGACCATCGATGATTCGAAATCATCGATGGTTCATGGCCGATGTCGAATACTTTTGCCATCGATTGGGGGAGTACCAGATGGTTTCCCTCCATCGATGGAATAGCAAAACGATGTTTTGCTTTTTTTTGTTTCAAAAGTGCTGGGACACGGAGCATAGCTCCGCCCCCCGACACCCGAGAAGCCACGCCCCCCAGTTTTGATTGGCCCACAGGCCAATCAAACACAATGGATGACCATCGATATGTAAAAATATCGATGGTCAGCCATTGCATAGTTAAGCACTATCGATGGCCAGTTGCCAATTTGCCATCGATAGCAACCATCGATGGCAATGGCAACGATGGCCATCCCTAAGGAGCAGTGTGGTAGTGTCCGGGACTGACTAGCAGGCAGCTACATGCCATGCCGTGCATCATCATAGATCAGGGCTGGACGATTCCCACATGCCATGCGAAGTTTCCCTGTCTGCTAATTGGAGACAGAGATAAACTGGAGATAAAGCGGAGAAAAGGTAAAAGGAGATAAAGCACCAGCCAATCAACTCCCAACTGTCTTTTTCAAACACAGCTGATTGGCTGGTGCTTTATCTCCTTTTACCTTTTCTCCGCTTTATCTCCAGTTTATCTCTTCTCCAAGCTTTATAAATCTGCCCCACAGAGTGGAGACAGCGCTGGCCGGGGAGGCATCCACTGCAGCCAGTCTGTAAGTGTTTAAAAACAATGTCCTGCTCTGTGTTGGCGGGGGAGGGGGCAGTTGGGTTAGGGTTAGCATGTACTGCAGGGTTGTTATTTTTTTTACAGTGGAGATTAGCTATCTACAGGAACTGGGCGGGAGGCAATTCTATACCAGAGGGAGATGATATGTCCTAAGGGGGCGGGAACTATTCTATGCTAGGGGGAGATGATGCTCTTTCTGAGGAGGAGGGGGTTTATTTATTGCTAAAAGGAAATCCTGTAACTGAGGGGGTCTTCTGTACTAGGGGAGTGTACACTGCTTATACCTACAGCTGCTAACTAACTTCCCCTATCATGGTGCCCCATCCCCCTTCATTTTCATTTGTATCTGCCCCTCCACAGTAATATATGATTGACAACAGCATCAGGGAAACTACAGCAATGCATTCTGGTAACAATATTTACCTTCCCCTTCTTACAGCCTAATCCTAAACAGCCTAATCCTAAACACACACCCATACCGGTCTATCCGTATGCCTTCCCGCTATTTCCTAACCCTTGTACCCCATTGCCAAAACCTAAACCTCCCTCCCAGTACCCTATCTATAAGTTCCCCCTGTTGGCTAAACCTAACCTTCCCCCCTCCCCATCCTAACACTTACCCACCTGCATATTTATTATCTGTATGCTTGGAGTCGGGACTCTGACATCGATATCCTCAGTGATGTCAGGATTCTGGCACCTGGGCGCTAGTTGGGATGCTGGTGTCGGTATTCCGACTGCCAGCATCCGATCTGCTGCAATACTAACCTCATCCCTCTCTAAATCCCTATTTTCTGATGTGATCAATTTGATGTCACTCTCCCTGCCATCCCTCCCTCTGTCCCTGCCATCCCTCCCTCTGTCCCTGCCATCCCTCCCTCTGTCCCTGCCATCCCTCCCTCTGTCCCTGCCATCCCTCCCTCTGTCCCTGCCATCCCTCCCTCTGTCCCTGCCATCCCTCCCTCTGGGCAGCAGTGTGTGTAGTATGTATGAATGAGAGCGGCAGTGTGTGTAGTATGTATGAATGAGGGCGGCAGTGTGTGTAGTATGTATGAATGAGGGCGGCAGTGTGTGTAGTATGTATGAATGAGGGCGGCAGTGTGTGTAGTATGTATGAATGAAAGCGGCAGTGTGTGTAGTATGTATGAATGAGGGCGGCAGTGTGTGTAGTATGTATGAATGAGGGCGGCAGTGTGTGTAGTATGTATGAATGAGAGCGGCAGTGAGTGTAGTATGTATGAATGAGAGCGTCAGTGTGTGTAGTATGTATGAATGAGAGCGGCAGTGTGTGTAGTATGTATGAATGAATGAGAGTGGCAGTGTGTGTAGTATGTATGAATGAGAGCGGCAGTGTGTGTAGTATGTATGAATGAGATCATCAGTGTGTGTAGTATGTATGAATGGGAGCGGCAGTGTGTGTATTATGAATGAATGAGAGCGGCAGTGTGTGTAGTATGAATGAATGAGAGCGGCAGTGTGTGTAGTATGTATGAATGAGAGCGGCAGTGTGTGTAGTATGTATGTATGAGATCATCAGTGTGTGTAGTATGTATGAATGGGAGCGGCAGTGTGTGTAGTATGTATGAATGAGAGCGGCAGTGTGTGTAGTATGTATGAATGAGAGCGGCAGTGTGTGTAGTATGTATGAATGAGGGCGGCAGTGTGTGTAGTATGTATGAATGATGGCGGCAGTGTGTGTAGAATGTATGAATGAGGGCGGCAGTGTGTGTAGTATGTATGAATGAGGGCGGCAGTGTGTGTAGTATGTATAAATGAGGGAGGCAGTGTGTGTAGTATGTATGAATGAGAGCGGCAGTGTGTGTAGTATGTATGAATGAGAGCGGCAGTGGGTGTAGTATGTATGTATGTATGACGGCGGCAGTGTGTGTAGTATGTATGAATGAGAGCGGCAGTGTGTGTAGTATGTATGAATGAGGGAGGCAGTGTGTGTAGTATGTATGAATGAGAGCGGCAGTGTGTGTAGTATGTATGAATGAATGAGAGTGGCAGTGTGTGTAGTATGTATGAATGAGAGCGGCAGTGTGTGTAGTATGTATGAATGAGAGCGGCAGTGTGTGTAGTATGTATGAATGAATGAGAGCGGCAGTGTGTGTAGTATGTATGAATGAGAGCGGCAGTGTGTGTAGTATGTATGAATGAGTGCGGCAGTGTGTGTAGTATGTATGAATGAGAGCGGCAGTGTGTGCAGTATGTATGAATGAGAGCGCTAGTGTGTGTAGTATGTATGAATGAGAGCGGCAGTGTGTGTAGTATGTATGAATGAGAGCGGCAGTGTGTGTAGTATGTATGAATGAATGAGAGCGGCAGTGTGTGTAGTATGTATGAATGAGAGCGGCAGTGTGTGTAGTATGTATGAATGAATGAGAGCGGCAGTGTGTGTAGTATGTATGAATGAGAGCGGCAGTGTGTGTAGTATGTATGAATGAGGGCGGCAGTGTGTGTAGTATGTATGAATGAGAGCGGCAGTGTGTGTAGTATGTATTAATGAATGAGAGTGGCAGTGTGTGTAGTATGTATGAATGAGAGCGGCAGTGTGTGTAGTATGTATGTAGTATGTATGTATGAACTAATTGCAATAATGACAAGGGATGAACTGGATATTGTGGCTATTACAGAGACATGGTGCAATGAAAATCATGACTGGGACATAGCTATACCAGGATATACTTTATTTAGGAAGGACAGAATGGGAAGAATTGGAGGAGGGGTTGCAATATATGTGAAAAAAAAGTATAAAGACTACCTTAATACAAAGTATTGAAGAAAAAACTGAGGCCCTTTGGGTGACCATAGAAACAGGGGAGAAGGCGATTTTTCATATAGGGGTGATCTACAGACCACCAGGTCAGGAAGAGGAACTTGACAAGAGCCTAATGCAGGACATCAATAAAATGGCATTAAAAGGAGAGGTGATAATCATGGGAGACTTTAATCTACCTGATGTAAACTGGGAGCTGCCTGTTGCAAGTTCCACCAGAAGTAGGGACATGCTGAATTACTTGCAAGGAGCATCCCTCCAGCAATTGGTGAGGGAGCCCACTCGTAAGGACGCAATATTAGACTTAATACTTACAAATGGTGACAGAATATCTGACATAAATGTTGGTGAAAACCTGGGATCCAGTGACCATCAAGCAGTATGGTTCAAAATAAAGACAGAGACTGACTCATTGCACACAAAAACAAAGGTGTTAGATTTTAGGAAGGCTGATTTTGTAGAGATGGGAAACTCTGTAAGGGATTCTTTGGCAGAGTGGAGGAACTTGGAAGGAGTGCAGGATAAGTGGGAAAAATTAAAAAGTGCAATTCTAAAAGCAACAGAACTTTGTGTCAAAAGAGTTAGGAAAAACACACGAAAAAGGAAGCCATTGTGGTTTGCAAAAGAAGTAGCAAGTATTGTGAAAGCAAAAAAGTTGGCCTTTAAGAAATTTAAGAAGACGCAGAAGAATGAGGACAAAGAGGTGTATCTTGTTAGACAGAAGGAGGCTAAGAAGGTAATCAGATGTGCAAAAGCACAGGCTGAAGAGAAAATGGCCCAATCAGTGGGTAAAGGGGGGAAAACTTTTTTTAGGTATATAAGTGAAAGGAGAAAAACAAAAAGTGGAATAATAAGACTAAAGACAGAGAGTGGAAGTTTTCTTGAGGAGGACAATGTAATAGCAGATAATATTAATAATTATTTCTGCTCAGTATTCACTGCTGAAAGAGAGGGGAAGGGGCCACAATTAAGTTGCAAGTATAGTCAGAAAACTGAGGGAGAAACAAGTACATTTACAGAGGAGAAAGTCCTCACAGAACTCTCAAAACTGAAAGTGGATAAATCAATGGGGCCAGATGGGATACATCCAAGGATACTAAAAGAGCTCAAAGGGGAGCTGGTAAAACCAATAACAGAATTATTCAACCAGTCACTAGCTACTGGAGTAATTCCAGAGGACTGGAAAACAGCGAATGTAGTCCCACTGCACAAAAGTGGAAGCAAAGAAGAGGTAAGCAACTATCGACCAGTGAGCCTTACATCAGTAGTAGGGAAATTGATGGAAACACTCTTAAAAGAAAGAGTTGTAGAATATCTCAAAACCAGCAATTTACAGGATCCAAAACAGCATGGGTTTACTGGGGGAAGATCATGTCAAACAAATCTTATTGACTTTTTTGACTGGGTGACTAAAGTAATAGATCAAGGTGGGGCTGTAGATGTAGCTTATCTAGACTTTAGTAAGGCTTTTGACACTGTCCCACATCGCAGACTGTTAAATAAACTTGAAAGCTTGGGATTGGATTCTAAGATAGTTGAATGGATAAGAGCATGGTTGCAGGACAGAAAACAGAGAGTTGTAGTAAACGGAGTACAGTCAAAGGAGGGAAAGGTTACAAGTGGAGTACCCCAGGGATCTGTACTTGGACCAGTGCTTTTTAATATCTTTATTGGTGATATTGCAAATGGAATTGAGGGTAAAATGTGCCTTTTTGCAGATGACACAAAGGTATGCAACAGGGTAGACACACCAGGAGGGGTAAAACAAATGATTGATGATCTAGGTAGATTAGAGGAATGGTCAAGGGCATGGCAACTACAGTTTAATGCCCAAAAATGCAAAATCATGCACTTGGGTTGCAAAAATCCAAAGACTAAATATAGTATAAATGGCACTATAATGGAAACTACTGAGGAAGAGAGGGATCTAGGTGTCACTATTTCAGGGGACTTAAAGGCAGGTAGGCAATGTAACAAAGCAATGAAGAAGGCAAGTCAGATGCTTGGTTGCATAGGGAGAGGTATCAGCAGTAGAAAGAAAGAAGTAATAATGCCATTGTATAGGTCATTGTTACGACCTCATCTAGAGTATTGTGTTCAGTTCTGGAGGCCATATCTCCAGAAGGATATAAATACATTAGAGACTGTACAAAAAAGGGCAACTAAAATGGTGCATGGCCTACATCACAAAACGTACCAGGAAAGACTAAAAAATCTTAATATGTATACTTTAGAGCAGAGAAGGGAAAGGGGGGACCTGATAGAAACTTTCAAATATATCAAGGGTTCTAACAAGGTACAGGTGGGAGACATTCTTCACAGGAAGAGGAGCAGCAGAACACGAGGACATGCACTGAAACTAGAGGGAGGAAGATTCAGGGGAAATTTGAGGAAGAATTACTTCACAGAAAGAGTAGTAGATAAGTGGAATAGCCTCCCATCAGAGGTGGTAGAGGCAAATACAGTAGTACAATTTAAACATGCTTGGGATAAGCATATTGATATCCTTACAAAAAAATAAGGATCAAATATGGTTTGAGGTAACATGTTTAAAAAAAGGGGCAGACTAGATGGGCCAAGTGGTTCTTATCTCCCGTCAAATTCTATGTTTCTATGTTAATGGGAGCGGCAGTGTGTGTAGTATGTATGAATGAAGGCGGCAGTGTGTGTAGTATGTATGAATGAATGAGAGTGGCAGTGTGTGTAGTATGTATGAATGAGAGCGGCAGTGGGTGTAGTATGTATGTATGAATGAGGGCGGCAGTGTGTGTAGTATGTATGAATGAGGGCGGCAGTGTGTGTAGTATGTATGAATGAGGGCGGCAGTGTGTGTAGTATGTATGAATGAGGGCGGCAGTGTGTGTAGTATGTATGAATGAGGGCGGCAGTGTGTGCAGTATGTAGGAATGAGGGCGGCAGTGTGTGTAGTATGTATGAATGAGAGCAGCAGTGTGTGCAGTATGTATGAATGAGGGCGGCAGTGTGTGTAGTATGTATGAATGAGAGCGGCAGTGTGTGTAGTATGTATGAATGAGGGAGGCAGTGTGTGTAGTATGTATGAATGAGGGCGGCAGTGTGTGTAGTATGTATGAATGAGGGCGGCAGTGTGTGTAGTATGTATGAATGAATGAGAGCGGCAGTGTGTGTAGTATGTATGAATGAGAGCGGCAGTGTGTGTAGTATGTATGAATGAGGGAGGCAGTGTGTGTAGTATGTATGAATGGGAGCGGCAGTGTGTGTAGTATGTATGAATGAGGGCGGCAGTATGTGTAGTATGTATGAATGAGAGCGGCAGTGTGTGTAGTATGTATGAATGAGAGCGGCATCGCATCGCATGCGACCAAAAAATCGCATGCGATGCGACCGACGCGATGCCCGCGATTTCCCATAGGGAACAATGTTAAATGTCCCAATTGACCCGATTTTCCTGTTCAATGTCTCAATTGACCCGATTTTCCATAGGAAACAATGTTAAATGGCCCACAGAGGCCAAATAGGCACCCTGCAGTGTGAAATGGCCCCCACAATTGTTAACGCCACCCCACGATCAACGTGAACCCGAAGCGTTGCGAGCGCAGCGAGACCGCGAGGGGCGGCGGTACGCGTCCTACGACCTTTTCATACCCCCACTATCCACGTCGGCGTGGAGTTGAGAATAGAAAGTGTGGCGAGCGCAGCGAGCCACCGAGCCCGAAGCGTGGCGAGCCCCGTGAGGGGACGCGGACAGCCGTGAAGCCCGCGAGGGGACGCGTATATCTGTGAAGGTATCCGCGTCCGCTCGCCACACTTTCTATTCTCAACTCCACGCCAATTGAGACATTGAACAGGAAAATCGGGTCAATTGGGACATTTAACATTGTTCCCTATGGGAAATCTCGGGCATCTCGTCGGTCACCAGTCACTATTTTCTTGTTATTGCACTTAAACCTTGACAAAGGGGTGAATGATACCCCGAAACGCTGGTTTGCTTTAATACACGCTGTTGAAAACCCTTGGAGTGCCGCTGTCTGTTCCTTCCTACGAGACTACCTGTTTGTTCCAGAAGGCATGCAATGGGTTGGGGATAAGGGAGGGGGAGTTAGGAGTCCGCACACACTTTTCTTTAGAGTATCCCCTATATTTAATTGGGGGGAGGTTGCCTTCAATTTCTGGTTATTTGGGCAGCGGGTGCTATCCAGGCAATATGGTTAGAGTACAGGTTCAAAAGAGAGAAGAATTGCACTGTGGATGCACACCTAAATGGAGGAATATTTCAAACAGATGGAAATATTCTGGTCTTTTTTTAATATAAAAATTGTACTTTATTATTTTAATTCGATCTAAAAAAGGAGATGAGCAACCTGTCAGGATTTTTTAACATATAGAATCCGTGTGGTGATCTCCCTTCGTTGCTTGTGAAATTTCAATGAAAAATCCAGAAGGCACCCAGGTACTGAATTCCAGCTGAGGGGGTGCCAGGCCATCTCTCTCTCTCTCTCTCTCTCTCTCTCTCTCTCTCTCTCTCTCTCTCTCTCTCTCTCATTCTCTCTCTATACACAGTGGTCGAAGTGGAAATTTAGAAGTGGGGGTATGCAAAAGATAAGGCTGTAATTATGCGCACGCCTCGCGCGCTCGGAGAAAGGGGGCGTGGCTACTTTAAAAAGGGACGGGTTCACCTATAAAGGGGCGTGGTCACTTAAAAAGGGGCTTGTTCTTAAGTGTAGTGTACCTCACCCATATTTGCCTTATACACATTATCCACCACGGAATGAGATAAAATTCTAATTATGCCAGTGGCCGCTCCTAGACATTATGCCAGGTACAGCCGCTTATACACATTATGCCAGGTAGATCCCTTTGCACACAGTATGCCATGTACAGCCCTTTGCACACGGTACGCCAAGTACAGCCCCTTGCTCTACAGTGCCAGATACACATTATATGTCCCCGCATTGGTAGATATACATAATATGCCCCAACATTGACAGACATACGTGCCCCCAAAGTACCAGATACACATGATATGCCCCCAGCAGTGCCAGATACATATTATATGCCGCAGCAGCCCCAGATACACATTATATGCCCTACAGTGGCAGATACACATTATATGCCCTACATTGGCAGATACACATTATATGCCCTACAGTGGCAGATACACATTATATGCCCTACATTGGCAGATACACATTATATGCCCTACAGTGGCAGATACACATTATATGACCTACAGTGGCAGATACACATTATATGACCTACAGTGGCAGATACACATTATATGCCCTACAGTGGCAGATACACATTATATGCCCTACAGTGGCAGATACACATTATATGCCCTACAATGGCAGATACACATTATATGCCCTTCAGTGGCAGATACACATTATATGCCCGACATTGTTAGATACACATTACGTGCCCTCAGCATTGCCAGATACACATGACCCTACAGTAGCAGATACATATATGCCCCCGGTGCCAGATACACATGTCCCCACAGTGGCAGATACACATGCCCTCCACTGCCAGATACACATTGCCCCCACAGTACAAGGTACACGTGCCCCCCAGTGCCAGATACATATGTTCCCACCACAAGTGCCAGATACATGTATCCCCACCAGTGCTCCACAGTGCCAGATACACATGTCCCCACAGTGGCAGATAGTTTACATATATGCCCCAGCGCCAGATACACATTGCCCCCACAGTACACCTGTCCCTTAGTGCCAGACACATGTGCCCCGCAGTGCAAGTGAAGCTTCCCTCTCTCCTCCCCTCCACTCCATACATACGTACTACACACACTAAAATACAAAAGACAGGAAAAGCGCCCACTGTTAGGATTTGTTGTTCAAAGTCTTCAAAGTCCATATAAAAAGTTCTCTTTTTATCTCCAGCACAGGTATATGTGAAGAAAATAAAAATAGAGGGAACACAATGTGTAAATCTGTTTCTTGAACCACAAAAAATATATATAGATGGGGTTTCTTTAAGGACACTTCATATCCCTTTTTTTTTTTCTCCAGTGATGTTATAGTCTTTAAGGTTCACCACGTGTTCTCTGGTCTGTGTAAAAGCTGACGTACATGTATGCTTACATATATCTGGAGCTTTCAACACACATCAGGGTATCTTTTTAGTAGGTATTCTTACTTGTATGCTTACTTTAAGCTAAGTATGGATCCTCACATCAGGGTATCTTTGACCATGGACACGTCTCCAAAGGATTTTTCACGTAGTTTTATTATAACAAACGAGGGTCAAATTATACAAATTTTAAAAATGGTTTCCAATATCTTAAAATGTATACCAGTGATTATGGATTGTTCTAAGGCCCAGGTTAGGGAGTCACAAAAAGATGTTATGCCCGGGACGGCTCACCAATACCTTAGGTCTATCACAAAGAACATAAACTGGATATACCTTAAAAACAGCAGCACTGCACCAACGCGTTTCGACCCTCAGGTCTTTATCAAGGTGGTGCTGTATATGAGTTCAGACATGGTTTATATACCTTAAATCCCCTCCCCTTCCCCTTGTCATAGGTGGGTGTGGGAGGTGGGTAATCGTTGGCAATACATCAAATTGTTGAAACATTGGTATAGTAGTGCATTTTGTAAACAAACATCATCAAAGAACATATGAAAGTTTTAAAAAACACAGAATTTCATCGCATGCACAAACATATCAATTAAAAAACCTGTCAATCAGAAAAAACGGAAATGTGGACCGGAAGTCCATTTATGGGCATGTTACCCTGCACCCTGTATCTCGCCTGCCCTACGGGGGCTCTTTATCCTTATGTTATTATATATGCTCGTGTGGGGGCTGGCCAGGGTGGCTCTCCACTGGGTGTTAGCGTATGGGAAGCTCCGCTTCCGGTATACGAACACCCGGAAGTCGGAGCGCACCGTGGAACGCACGGCCATCTTGATTTAATGTGTCTTCTGGCTGTGACACGCATCGCCGTCTGACGCGATGCGCTCCTATTTAGATGTTGACACGCACCGCAATGCACACTGCGCGCGCAGGGCAGCGCATATTCCTATAGTAAACAGAAGCTTGATTCTGGCTTCTGTTATGGTGACACGCACGGCCATTTTGGATGGTGTGTGCATCTATTCATTTTGCTATGACACGCACGGCCATATTTGATTTAACGTTATGGTTATGACACTATCTCCTTTTAAAGCTGTACAGCCATAAAATGTTTAGAGTTCTATCTAGATCTTTTATTATTAAGAACATGAAAATATCTTTTTAAATAACCATTCATATTTGGAACTTTTGTCTGGATATATTTTTTTCTAATGTATATGATGGCTGAATCCATTATGGTATCTTGTTTGGCTGATTAAAGGAACCATTTGACCTCAAAATCGCCGTTTAGGCCGTTGGGTGTGAGGGTTTTCATATTGTAGATATATTTCATTTTGGGCAAGTGTTCTGTCACATCCTTTTTCTCGCCAGTTCCCTACTACTTTTTTAATACCAATCACTTTGGTTATATCTTGCGTGGAACAGGAATGTTTGTTTTTGAAGTGCTCTGAGAGAAGATGGCCTGTCATGCCTTTTTTGATGTTTCGGGCATGTTCGGCCCATCTTTCTCTAGCGTCCTACCTGTTTTGCCCACATATTGAAGGCCACATGAGCATTGGATCATGTATATGCAGTTTTTGCTATTGCAAGTAATGAATTCTTGGATCTTGAAAACAGAGCCATTAGCTGTGGCTGTGAATTCTGTTACCTTGGTAGGGGTATTTTTGTGGGTCTTGCACATAGGGCACATGCCGCACCTATGGAAACCCTTAGTTTTGATTCTCCCGTCTCTTTGTTCGGGATTAGCGCTTTTTACTATTTTAGATTTCAGATTTTCCGCCCTCCTGTAAATAAACGTGGGTTTGTCTCCAACGTGGTTCTTTAACAGCGGATCTTTAGTTAATATGTGCCAGTGTTTTTTGAATGCCTTTTCTATTTCCTTGTGTTGATTATTGTATTTGGTGATGAAAGCTAATTTTGGTTTGGTTTTTTTCTTATTGTTATATTTCAACATGGATGTTCGGTCTTGGGATTTCAGTTCTTCTATTTTTTCATCAATCTTTTTTTCCGGATAGCCTTTTTCCATAAAGCGGTTTTTCATTTCTTTCGCTTGTTCCTGGAAAACCGTCACTTCAGAGCAGTTGCGTCGTATCCTCTGTAGTTGCCCCGAGGGGATGCCTTTCAGCCATGTTGGATGATGATTGCTTGTCACCGGGATATAATTGTTATTGTCTGTAGGTTTTGTATAATTTTTCGTGTGTAATTTCCCCTCCTTTACGTAGATGCATAGATCCAAAAACTGTACCTCAGTGTCACTGATGTTAAAGGTAAGTTTTATATTGTGGTCGTTGTTATTGAGAATATTGCAGAAATCTTCCAAAGTTGATCTGTCACCTCTCCATATAAACATAATATCATCGATATACCTTCTCCAAACTTTAATTTGTTCTCGGTGTATGTTGTTTGTCCAGATATTATGATCTTCCCACCAGCTCATAAACATGTTCGCGTACGCAGGTGCGAACTTCGTTCCCATAGCGGTACCTGTTGTTTGCTGGTAGTACCGCTCTTTGAACCAGAAAAAATTGTTATTGAGAATGAATTCTATGGCGTCTTTCAGGAAATCTATTTTATTTTGATTGAAATTGGCTTTTGTGAGATGGTATTCAACCGCTGCAATTCCTGTTTGGTGATTGATTATGGAATATAATGAGGTGACATCGGCTGTTACTAGGAGGTCATCTTTTTCCCAGGTTATTTGGGTGATACAGTTAATGGTGTCTATTGTGTCCTTGAGGTAGGATTTGGTCTTGATTACCTCTGGCTGCAGCGCATGGTCCACAAATTTGGAGAGGTTTGCTGTCACCAAATTTGTGCCTGCTACGATCGGACGTCCGGGGGGTTCTTTATTGTTCTTGTGTATTTTAGGAAGTATGTAGAAAACTGGGAGTGACGGATTGGGATTGTGTATGAATTTTGCTTCCTTTTCTGTAATCGAATTGTTGCTTTGATGTTTGACTAGCATTTGTAGTAAATTCTTCTCTATTTTGGTAGTTGGATTACTTCTTAGGAGGATGTAGGTGTTTCTGTCGTTTAATTGTCGTAAAGCTTCCTTCTCGTAGTCGTTTTTATTCATTATAACGATGCTCCCCCCTTTATCCGCGGGTTTGATAATTACTTCTTTGTTGTCTTGAAGTGTTTTTATAGCATCTCTTTCTTCTTTTTTCAGATTGGGCTTTTTCGGCCACCTTGGGACAATGTTTTCCAATTCTTCACATACGAGTTTTTGAAAGGTCTCTACCAGGCATCCTCTTGCGAAGGTTGGGTTAAATGTTGATTTGGGTCTGAAGTGAGTGGGATTTTCTTCATCTTCCTCTGCTTCTTCTTCATTTCTGTCTTCTTTCGCAAAAAATCTTTTAAGTGACAACTTTCTGGTGAACTTTTGGATATCTATATACGTTCCAAATTTGTCGATTTTGTTATCTAGTGCATACTTTAGACCCCTGTTGAGGACTGCAGTTTCATTTGGATCGAGTGGGTGATTACTTAAGTTGAAAATTCTATTATCTTTTTTTGTTGTTGGTTCTCCGATGGATTGTGTGTCCACATTTGGGTTTTCATCTTTCTGTTCTGGATCCACATCTTTTTCCTTCTTCCTGAAATGTAAACCCCCTCTCTTTCCTCTTCTTTTTTTCTTGTACAGATGAGTTATATATAATTCCTCCGCTTGTGACTCCGATCTAAAAAACTTTCCTGAGTTTTTTGTTGGTATGGGGTCCTTGGGTTTTGGCGTCCTGCATGCCATTCATCATGGACTATGAAGGTTTTGTGATTGTTGTGTCGGTAGTTGTTTTCTACTCTTGAATGACGTATTCTGAATCTATCTTTTTCGTAAATTCTCATATTTGTTCTGTTTGTTCTTGTATCTCCTTTGTATGTCCTTCCGTTATTTCTTTCATGGTTATCGTTGTATCTTCTTGTTCTACGTTTCTCCCAATGTTGGGGTGTATTCTCATATTGGTCTTGGTTCTGTCGCCATTCTCTTAGATCTCGAAACCTTTTATGTGGGACTTTATGTTTAATTTTGCGTTCTGTGGTGGCTCTTAGGTTTGTTTGTGATGTTCTCTGATGGGGGGTTAGGATCGGGATTTCACAGTCGCAACTTGTTTCTCTCTGTGTTGTTAGGTCTAAATCTTCTGTCTGTTCCTTATGTGTTTTGTCCCTGATGTACTTCCTCTGTTTCCTCTGTATTGTGGCTTTTTCTTTATTTTTTACTCGATATTCGATATCTTTTTCTATTTGGCTGTATTCTTCTAAGCCTCTTAGGGGTTCCAAGCTTTTGGTAATTATATTAATTTCCTCCTCTAAGTCGTTTAGATATCTTTTTCTATCTCTTATAATATGGTTCATTAAAGAAAAAGAACATTCCTCCAAAATTTTATCCCAGCCTAGATTAAAATCTGGGGACTCGTTTTTATTGGATGGTTCTTTCTTTATAATTAATCCCTTAGGGATCATTTTTTCCATTAGGTACTGTTCCATGGTGGCTACTTCCCACCATGTACTGCTCTCTTTGTTCAGAGCTTTTTCTAACCTTTCCATTATTTGTTCTAGGCTTTCCTCTTCTACCTCAATGGTTTCATTGTCATATTCTTCATTTTCAAATACATGTTGTACAATCAATTTTCTTTTATCTCTATATCCCAACATCCTGCTGCCTGATCTTATAGGTAACACACAAATGTAATACAATAAAATGCAATAAAATCAATGGCGCTGAAAAGGGCGGCACTAACCTGCCCAGGGGTTACCTTCCCTGGGTAAAGAAAGACAGTAAAATACAAAAGACAGGAAAAGCGCCCACTGTTAGGATTTGTTGTTCAAAGTCTTCAAAGTCCATATAAAAAGTTCTCTTTTTATCTCCAGCACAGGTATATGTGAAGAAAATAAAAATAGAGGGAACACAATGTGTAAATCTGTTTCTTGAACCACAAAAAATATATATAGATGGGGTTTCTTTATATATATATATATAGATGGGGGTTCTCGTGGTGAGCCTTAAAGACTATAACATCACTGGAGAAAAGAAAAAAAAGGGATATGAAGTGTCCTTAAAGAAACCCCATCTATATATATTTTTTGTGGTTCAAGAAACAGATTTACACATTGTGTTCCCTCTATTTTTATTTTCTTCACATATACCTGTGCTGGAGATAAAAAGAGAACTTTTTATATGGACTTTGAAGACTTTGAACAACAAATCCTAACAGTGGGCGCTTTTCCTGTCTTTTGTATTTTACTGTCTTTCTTTACCCAGGGAAGGTAACCCCTGGGCAGGTTAGTGCCGCCCTTTTCAGCGCCATTGATTTTATTGCATTTTATTGTATTACATTTGTGTGTTACCTATAAGATCAGGCAGCAGGATGTTGGGATATAGAGATAAAAGAAAATTGATTGTACAACATGTATTTGAAAATGAAGAATATGACAATGAAACCATTGAGGTAGAAGAGGAAAGCCTAGAACAAATAATGGAAAGGTTAGAAAAAGCTCTGAACAAAGAGAGCAGTACATGGTGGGAAGTAGCCACCATGGAACAGTACCTAATGGAAAAAATGATCCCTAAGGGATTAATTATAAAGAAAGAACCATCCAATAAAAACGAGTCCCCAGATTTCAATCTAGGCTGGGATAAAATTTTGGAGGAATGTTCTTTTTCTTTAATGAACCATATTATAAGAGATAGAAAAAGATATCTAAACGACTTAGAGGAGGAAATTAATATAATTACCAAAAGCTTGGAACCCCTAAGAGGCTTAGAAGAATACAGCCAAATAGAAAAAGATATCGAATATCGAGTAAAAAATAAAGAAAAAGCCACAATACAGAGGAAACAGAGGAAGTACATCAGTGACAAAACACATAAGGAACAGACAGAAGATTTAGACCTAACAACACAGAGAGAAACAAGTTGCGACTGTGAAATCCCGATCCTAACCCCCCATCAGAGAACATCACAAACAAACCTAAGAGCCACCACAGAACGCAAAATTAAACATAAAGTCCCACATAAAAGGTTTCGAGATCTAAGAGAATGGCGACAGAACCAAGACCAATATGAGAATACACCCCAACATTGGGAGAAACGTAGAACAAGAAGATACAACGATAACCATGAAAGAAATAACGGAAGGACATACAAAGGAGATACAAGAACAAACAGAACAAATATGAGAATTTACGAAAAAGATAGATTCAGAATACGTCATTCAAGAGTAGAAAACAACTACCGACACAACAATCACAAAACCTTCATAGTCCAAGATGAATGGCATGCAGGACGCCAAAACCCAAGGACCCCATACCAACAAAAAACTCAGGAAAGTTTTTTAGATCGGAGTCACAAGCGGAGGAATTATATATAACTCATCTGTACAAGAAAAAAAGAAGAGGAAAGAGAGGGGGTTTACATTTCAGGAAGAAGGAAAAAGATGTGGATCCAGAACAGAAAGATGAAAACCCAAATGTGGACACACAATCCATCGGAGAACCAACAACAAAAAAAGATAATAGAATTTTCAACTTAAGTAATCACCCACTCGATCCAAATGAAACTGCAGTCCTCAACAGGGGTCTAAAGTATGCACTAGATAACAAAATCGACAAATTTGGAACGTATATAGATATCCAAAAGTTCACCAGGAAGTTGTCACTTAAAAGATTTTTTGCGAAAGAAGACAGAAATGAAGAAGAAGCAGAGGAAGATGAAGAAAATCCCACTCACTTCAGACCCAAATCAACATTTAACCCAACCTTCGCAAGAGGATGCCTGGTAGAGACCTTTCAAAAACTCGTATGTGAAGAATTGGAAAACATTGTCCCAAGGTGGCCGAAAAAGCCCAATCTGAAAAAAGAAGAAAGAGATGCTATAAAAACACTTCAAGACAACAAAGAAGTAATTATCAAACCCGCGGATAAAGGGGGGAGCATCGTTATAATGAATAAAAACGACTACGAGAAGGAAGCTTTACGACAATTAAACGACAGAAACACCTACATCCTCCTAAGAAGTAATCCAACTACCAAAATAGAGAAGAATTTACTACAAATGCTAGTCAAACATCAAAGCAACAATTCGATTACAGAAAAGGAAGCAAAATTCATACACAATCCCAATCCGTCACTCCCAGTTTTCTACATACTTCCTAAAATACACAAGAACAATAAAGAACCCCCCGGACGTCCGATCGTAGCAGGCACAAATTCGGTGACAGCAAACCTCTCCGAATTTGTGGACCATGCGCTGCAGCCAGAGGTAATCAAGACCAAATCCTACCTCAAGGACACAATAGACACCATTAACTGTATCACCCAAATAACCTGGGAAAAAGATGACCTCCTAGTAACAGCCGATGTCACCTCATTATATTCCATAATCAATCACCAAACAGGAATTGCAGCGGTTGAATACCATCTCACAAAAGCCAATTTCAATCAAAATAAAATAGATTTCCTGAAAGACGCCATAGAATTCATTCTCAATAACAATTTTTTCTGGTTCAAAGAGCGGTACTACCAGCAAACAACAGGTACCGCTATGGGAACGAAGTTCGCACCTGCGTACGCGAACATGTTTATGAGCTGGTGGGAAGATCATAATATCTGGACAAACAACATACACCGAGAACAAATTAAAGTTTGGAGAAGGTATATCGATGAT
This sequence comes from Crinia signifera, assembly GCF_055691185.1. Classification (NCBI taxonomy): domain Eukaryota; kingdom Metazoa; phylum Chordata; class Amphibia; order Anura; family Myobatrachidae; genus Crinia; species Crinia signifera. The sequence continues at coordinate 12,777,317 of NC_139223.1, forward strand.
ATTATGTTTATATGGAGAGGTGACAGATCAACTTTGGAAGATTTCTGCAATATTCTCAATAACAACGACCACAATATAAAACTTACCTTTAACATCAGTGACACTGAGGTACAGTTTTTGGATCTATGCATCTACGTAAAGGAGGGGAAATTACACACGAAAAATTATACAAAACCTACAGACAATAACAATTATATCCCGGTGACAAGCAATCATCATCCAACATGGCTGAAAGGCATCCCCTCGGGGCAACTACAGAGGATACGACGCAACTGCTCTGAAGTGACGGTTTTCCAGGAACAAGCGAAAGAAATGAAAAACCGCTTTATGGAAAAAGGCTATCCGGAAAAAAAGATTGATGAAAAAATAGAAGAACTGAAATCCCAAGACCGAACATCCATGTTGAAATATAACAATAAGAAAAAAACCAAACCAAAATTAGCTTTCATCACCAAATACAATAATCAACACAAGGAAATAGAAAAGGCATTCAAAAAACACTGGCACATATTAACTAAAGATCCGCTGTTAAAGAACCACGTTGGAGACAAACCCACGTTTATTTACAGGAGGGCGGAAAATCTGAAATCTAAAATAGTAAAAAGCGCTAATCCCGAACAAAGAGACGGGAGAATCAAAACTAAGGGTTTCCATAGGTGCGGCATGTGCCCTATGTGCAAGACCCACAAAAATACCCCTACCAAGGTAACAGAATTCACAGCCACAGCTAATGGCTCTGTTTTCAAGATCCAAGAATTCATTACTTGCAATAGCAAAAACTGCATATACATGATCCAATGCTCATGTGGCCTTCAATATGTGGGCAAAACAGGTAGGACGCTAGAGAAAGATGGGCCGAACATGCCCGAAACATCAAAAAAGGCATGACAGGCCATCTTCTCTCAGAGCACTTCAAAAACAAACATTCCTGTTCCACGCAAGATATAACCAAAGTGATTGGTATTAAAAAAGTAGTAGGGAACTGGCGAGAAAAAGGATGTGACAGAACACTTGCCCAAAATGAAATATATCTACAATATGAAAACCCTCACACCCAACGGCCTAAACGGCGATTTTGAGGTCAAATGGTTCCTTTAATCAGCCAAACAAGATACCATAATGGATTCAGCCATCATATACATTAGAAAAAAATATATCCAGACAAAAGTTCCAAATATGAATGGTTATTTAAAAAGATATTTTCATGTTCTTAATAATAAAAGATCTAGATAGAACTCTAAACATTTTATGGCTGTACAGCTTTAAAAGGAGATAGTGTCATAACCATAACGTTAAATCAAATATGGCCGTGCGTGTCATAGCAAAATGAATAGATGCACACACCATCCAAAATGGCCGTGCGTGTCACCATAACAGAAGCCAGAATCAAGCTTCTGTTTACTATAGGAATATGCGCTGCCCTGCGCGCGCAGTGTGCATTGCGGTGCGTGTCAACATCTAAATAGGAGCGCATCGCGTCAGACGGCGATGCGTGTCACAGCCAGAAGACACATTAAATCAAGATGGCCGTGCGTTCCACGGTGCGCTCCGACTTCCGGGTGTTCGTATACCGGAAGCGGAGCTTCCCATACGCTAACACCCAGTGGAGAGCCGCCCTGGCCAGCCCCCACACGAGCATATATAATAACATAAGGATAAAGAGCCCCCGTGGGGCAGGCGAGATACAGGGTGCAGGGTAACATGCCCATAAATGGACTTCCGGTCCACATTTCCGTTTTTTCTGATTGACAGGTTTTTTAATTGATATGTTTGTGCATGCGATGAAATTCTGTGTTTTTTAAAACTTTCATATGTTCTTTGATGATGTTTGTTTACAAAATGCACTACTATACCAATGTTTCAACAATTTGATGTATTGCCAACGATTACCCACCTCCCACACCCACCTATGACAAGGGGAAGGGGAGGGGATTTAAGGTATATAAACCATGTCTGAACTCATATACAGCACCACCTTGATAAAGACCTGAGGGTCGAAACGCGTTGGTGCGGTGCTGCTGTTTTTAAGGTATATCCAGTTTATGTTCTTTGTGATAGACCTAAGGTATTGGTGAGCCGTCCCGGGCATAACATCTTTTTGTGACTCCCTAACCTGGGCCTTAGAACAATCCATAATCACTGGTATACATTTTAAGATATTGGAAACCATTTTTAAAATTTGTATAATTTGACCCTCGTTTGTTATAATAAAACTACGTGAAAAATCCTTTGGAGACGTGTCCATGGTCAAAGATACCCTGATGTGAGGATCCATACTTAGCTTAAAGTAAGCATACAAGTAAGAATACCTACTAAAAAGATACCCTGATGTGTGTTGAAAGCTCCAGATATATGTAAGCATACATGTACGTCAGCTTTTACACAGACCAGAGAACACGTGGTGAACCTTAAAGACTATAACATCACTGGAGAAAAAAAAAAAAAGGGATATGAAGTGTCCTTAAAGAAACCCCATCTATATATATTTTTTGTGGTTCAAGAAAGAGATTTACACATTGTGTTCCCTCTATTTTTATTTTCTTTACATATACCTGTGCTGGAGATAAAAAGAGAACTTTTTATATGGACTTTGAAGACTTTGAACAACAAATCCTAACAGTGGGCGCTTTTCCTGTCTTTTGTATTTTACTGTCTTTCTTTACCCAGGGAAGGTAACCCCTGGGCAGGTTAGTGCCGCCCTTTTCAGCGCCATTGATTTTATTGCATTTTATTGTACTACACACACTGTCGCCCTCATTCATACATACTACACACACTGCCGCTCTCATTCATACATACTACACACACTGCCGCTCTCATTCATACACATTGTTACCCCGTTACTACATGCTCTGAGCGTACACGCAGGAAAGCGATGCCATCAGAATAACCCCCTGTGTTTGCAGCCACAGCACATTGTTACCCCGTTACTACATGCTCTGTGCGTACACGCAGGAAAGCGATGCCATCAGAATAACCCCCTGTGTTTGCAGTCACAGCACATTGTTACCCCGTTACTACATGCTCTGTGCGTACACGCAGGAAAGCGATGCCATCAAAATAACCCCCTGTGTTTGCAGTCACAGCACATTGTTACCCCGTTACTACATGCTCTGAGCGTACACACAGGAAAGCGATGCCATCAGAATAACCCCCTGTGTTTGCAGTCACAGCACATTGTTACCCCGTTACTACATGCTCTGAGCGTACACACAGGAAAGCGATGCCATCAGAATAACCCCCTGTGTTTGCAGTCACAGCACATTGTTACCCCGTTACTACATGCTCTGAGCGTACACGCAGGAAAGCGATGCCATCAGAATAACCCCCTGTGTTTGCAGTCACAGCACATTGTTACCCCGTTACTACATGCTCTGAGCGTACACGCAGGAAAGCGATGCCATCAGAATAACCCCCTGTGTTTGCAGTCACAGCACATTGTTACCCCGTTACTACATGCTCTGAGCGTACACGCAGGGAAGCGATGCCATCAGAATAACCCCCTGTGTTTGCAGTCACAGCACATTGTTACCCAAGTTACTACATGCTCTGAGCGTACACGCAGGAAAGCGATGCCATCAGAATAACCCCCTGTGTTTGCAGTCACAGCACATTGTTACCCCGTTACTACATGCTCTGAGCGTACACGCAGGAAAGCGATGCCATCAGAATAACCCCCTGTGTTTGCAGTCACAGCACATTGTTACCCCGTTACTACATGCTCTGAGCGTACACGCAGGGAAGCGATGCCATCAGAATAACCCCCTGTGTTTGCAGTCACAGCACATTGTTACCCAAGTTACTACATGCTCTGAGCGTACACGCAGGAAAGCGATGCCATCAGAATAACCCCCTGTGTTTGCAGTCACAGCACATTGTTACCCCGTTACTACATGCTCTGAGCGTACATGCAGGAAAGCGATGCCATCAGAATAACCCCCTGTGTTTGCAGTCACAGCACATTGTTACCCCGTTACTACATGCTCTGAGCGTACACGCAGGGAAGCGATGCCATCAGAATAACCCCCTGTGTTTGCAGTCACAGCACATTGTTACCCCGTTACTACATGCTCTGAGCGTACACGCAGGAAAGCGATGCCATCAGAATAACCCCCTGTGTTTGCAGTCACAGCACATTGTTACCCCGTTACTACATGCTCTGAGCGTACACGCAGGAAAGCGATGCCATCAGAATAACCCCCTGTGTTTGCAGTCACAGCACATTGTTACCCCGTTACTACATGCTCTGAGCGTACACGCAGGAAAGCGATGCCATCAGAATAACCCCCTGTGTTTGCAGTCACAGCACATTGTTACCCCGTTACTACATGCTCTGAGCGTACACGCAGGAAAGCGATGCCATCAGAATAACCCCCTGTGTTTGCAGTCACAGCACATTGTTACCCCGTTACTACATGCTCTGAGCGTACACGCAGGGAAGCGATGCCATCAGAATAACCCCCTGTGTTTGCAGTCACAGCACATTGTTACCCCGTTACTACATGCTCTGAGCGTACACGCAGGGAAGCGATGCCATCAGAATAACCCCCTGTGTTTGCAGTCACAGCACATTGTTACCCCGTTACTACATGCTCTGAGCGTACACGCAGGAAAGCGATGCCATCAGAATAACCCCCTGTGTTTGCAGTCACAGCACATTGTTACCCCGTTACTACATGCTCTGAGCGTACACGCAGGAAAGCGATGCCATCAGAATAACCCCCTGTGTTTGCAGTCACAGCACATTGTTACCCCGTTACTACATGCTCTGAGCGTACACGCAGGAAAGCGATGCCATCAGAATAACCCCCTGTGTTTGCAGTCACAGCACATTGTTACCCCGTTACTACATGCTCTGAGCGTACACACAGGAAAGCGATGCCATCAGAATAACCCCCTGTGTTTGCAGTCACAGCACATTGTTACCCCGTTACTACATGCTCTGAGCGTACACGCAGGGAAGCGATGCCATCAGAATAACCCCCTGTGTTTGCAGTCACAGCACATTGTTACCCCGTTACTACATGCTCTGAGCGTACACGCAGGGAAGCGATGCCATCAGAATAACCCCCTGTGTTTGCAGTCACAGCACATTGTTACCCCAGTTACTACATGCTCTGAGCGTACACGCAGGAAAGCGATGCCATCAGAATAACCCGCTGTGTTTGCAGTCACAGCACATTGTTACCCCGTTACTACATGCTCTGAGCGTACACGCAGGAAAGCGATGCCATCAGAATAACCCCCTGTGTTTGCAGTCACAGCACATTGTTACCCCGTTACTACATGCTCTGAGCGTACACGCAGGAAAGCGATGCCATCAGAATAACCCGCTGTGTTTGCAGTCACAGCACATTGTTACCCCAGTTACTACATGCTCTGAGCGTACACGCAGGAAAGCGATGCCATCAGAATAACCCGCTGTGTTTGCAGTCACAGCACATTGTTACCCCGTTACTACATGCTCTGTGCGTACACGCAGGAAAGCGATGCCATCAGAATAACCCCCTGTGTTTGCAGTCACAGCACATTGTTACCCAAGTTACTACATGCTCTGAGCGTACACGCAGGAAAGCGATGCCATCAGAATAACCCCCTGTGTTTGCAGTCACAGCACATTGTTACCCCAGTTACTACATGCTCTGAGCGTACACGCAGGAAAGCGATGCCATCAGAATAACCCGCTGTGTTTGCAGTCACAGCACATTGTTACCCCGTTACTACATGCTCTGTGCGTACACGCAGGAAAGCGATGCCATCAGATATATCCCCGTGTTTGCAGTCACAGCACATTGTTACCCCAGTTACTACATGCTCTGAGCGTACACGCAGGAAAGCGATGCCATCAGAATAACCCGCTGTGTTTGCAGTCACAGCACATTGTTACCCCGTTACTACATGCTCTGAGCGTACACGCAGGGAAGCGGTGCCATCAGAATAACCCGCTGTGTTTGCAGTCACAGCACATTGTTACCCCGTTACTACATGCTCTGTGCGTACACGCAGGAAAGCGATGCCATCAGAATAACCCCCTGTGTTTGCAGTCACAGCACATTGTTACCCCGTTACTACATGCTCTGAGCGTACACGCAGGAAAGCGATGCCATCAGAATAACCCGCTGTGTTTGCAGTCACAGCACATTGTTACCCCAGTTACTACATGCTCTGAGCGTACACGCAGGAAAGCGATGCCATCAGTATAACCCCCTGTGTTTGCAGCCACAGCACATTGTTACCCCGTTACTACATGCTCTGAGCGTACACGCAGGAAAGCGATGCCATCAGAATAACCCCCTGTGTTTGCAGTCACAGCACATTGTTACCCAAGTTACTACATGCTCTGAGCGTACACGCAGGAAAGCGATGCCATCAGAATAACCCCCTGTGTTTGCAGTCACAGCACATTGTTACCCAAGTTACTACATGCTCTGAGCGTACACGCAGGAAAGCGATGCCATCAGAATAACCCCCTGTGTTTGCAGTCACAGCACATTGTTACCCAAGTTACTACATGCTCTGAGCGTACACGCAGGAAAGCGATGCCATCAGAATAACCCCCTGTGTTTGCAGTCACAGCACATTGTTACCCCAGTTACTACATGCTCTGTTTTTTTTCCCATTCTCTATGTAATGATTCTCTCTGTCTGCTCAGGAGATGGAAGCGTTCAGGGCACAGGGATCGGAGCAGGCCAAAATGTACCAGGCGCAGATCGAAAACCTTGTAAGGAGGAAGGATAAGGAACAGCAGAAAGACTGTGTGCTGCTATGAGAGGATCTATGCAGTTTCTGGCCCTGGTTCTGTCTGTACTCACTGCAGTCTCAAATCGCTTCTTAAAAATATATATATTCACAATGTTTAAATAAACTCAACAAATATTAGTAGTAGTGTCGGGATTCTCTGATATTTGGGCAAGAAAACTTTTTTATGTTTCTGGACCTAGGGGCAAAGTTACTAAGATGGGCGTTCTATTTCAGATACTGTATACCTGCCTGCTTTTTTTCACTCCTCTCTGGGAGAAGCCTGGAGTGGCGTAAAAGGGGGGAGCGGTGAGGCTACATGTCAGGGGCAGGATGAGGCTGACATCAACAAGACCCCCAAGACACTCAGCCGCAGAAATGCGGGTCCGTGATTGACGCGGTTCGCATCATTTTAGCCCCTCCCTGCAAAATTCGGAATTTGATGCAGCGGGGAAGGGGGTGCAGGGGCTGCGGGGTGATGCGAGAGACTTGGAAGGAGTTTATAGCACTTTGCGCCACTGAGTATTATAATTAATTAATAACCTCTGCTGAATGAAAGGACACTGGACACACTGCCTTATATATTCAAAATTGTATAAAATTAAGCATATTGATAATACACATGAAAGATAATAAAAAATATAATACAATACAATCAAAATTAGTTGATATGCATTAGCTGTACTGTATAATACAAATATTCTGGTTATTGAAGAGAATGGTGGTATAATTCTGGTTAGTTCCGGTACTGCCAGTATTAGTGGTAATGAAATTAGTCTGTTAATGCAGATGGGGTCTGTTAAATCAGGTTAGTTTGTGCAAGTTATGGCACATATATTAGTAGTTGTTAGTAGTCTGTGGTTGGATCCCTTAGACTATACATACAATTTGCGTCTGATAATTGCCCTGTAACGGTATGCTCACCCTCCTGTATTTTGTAGACGAATCCGGAGGGGTCGGGGAGCTGGATAATTCAACGGCTCTACCAGGTGCAGATAATTGCAGGTAGCCTGGGATGAGGCGTAGGGCTGTGCACCAATGGGCTGTGTGCCGGAGGGCTGTACGTCGGCCAATGGTGATGTATCCTGACAGAGCGGGGTTTGCGGCAGATGATTAAGCCAGGTGGACTCTCTCCCCAACGCTCCATGGATCAGAGCGGTGCTCTGCTGGACAGATGATTGCGCCAAGTAGGCTCTCTCCCCGGCTCACCGTGAATCGGAGCGGTGCTCTGTTGGGCTCCAGTGATTGGAGGGGGACGGATGCTACAAGCTGGCACAAATACCGGAAATGACAACCACATGAATTCTCCACGTAAGGGCGGAAGTGACGTTGACGCATTTCGTCTCCCAGACAACCGGAAACTTTTTCGAGGGTTAGGTTAGAGGAGGAACCTCTTAACCCTCCAACTACCCACAACTTTGTTTTTTTCGATGCAAGAGACTTGCCCACATTCCTGGGGGCTGGGAGTGGAGCCCAATTTGCTGGAGCCTCCGGGAGAGTAGGCAAGTATGATTTCAGATGGGTTGCTGCAACCAATCAGATACTAACTATTATCTTCTATAACGGGGGTGGGCAAAATGCGGCCCTCCAGCTGTTGAGGAACTACACATCCCAGCATGCCTTGCCTTAGTTTTGCTACTACTACTCTCAGGTTTCTTGCACTGGTACCCTTCCATTTCCCTTTGTTATTGGAAAAGGCACTAGGCAAGGTTGCCCCCTCTCCCGATCACTTTTTTCCATTGCCTTAGAACCCCTTGCTATGGCCTGGAGATTATCAAAGACTTATAAAGAAATTTTAATTAATGATGTGGATCTTAAGGTAGCTTTTTTTTGCGGAAGATATGCTCCTATTTGTGAAAATTAAGAAAAAAGGAGTGTCAGCGCTGGCTATGCCAATAATTGGATCAGACGGTTCTCAAAAGATATAACAAATTTAATAGTAGTAAAACATAAAAGAAATACAATAATATAAAAAATAAAAATGAATATGTTAAATAAAATAGGTGTGAATCAATAGACTGAGTGTCCAATTAATGATCTTTAAAAAGTATATCACCGGGATATTAAGGCTTGGTGGCACTTTATGCACTGACAATCAATGTTACCATCCTGGGTGGTCTGGTGTATGGATGTATCCAGACTGGTGACTGAAGTGTCCTTAGTTGTCCTATATTTTCAAGGACTCACAGTTCCCACTTGTGTAGACTTCCTCTTGTTTTTGCTGGAATAATTAGGGATCAGGCGGTTATCTAAGATGCGATTGATCCAGTTGAATATCGAGGGACATCTGTGGGTAGGTTGGACAGGTCACCGAATCAGCAAGGATGGTGTCAGTATGCCAGGTTTATTGGCATAGCCAGCACTGACACTCCTTTTTTCTTAATTTTCAACCCATTGGGGTCTGACAACCCAGTGTCAGCTGTTGTTTGGTTGCGCACCATGCACACACATTCATGCTCCTATTTGTGTCTGATCCTCTGGAATCAATCCCTAAGATTTTGCGATTGATCTCAGAATTTGGCCAGTTGGCTGCATACAAGGACAATATCACCAAATCGGAAATGCTGCCCATCCATTTTTCAGATCTCTCCTTTCCTCCATTATCTCCACCTATCCGTATAAAATCACTGCAGCCTCCATTAAATATGTAGGAGTGCAGGATTCAGGAGATCTTTCTAGACTATATCCTCAGTCATTTCCAAATCTATAGCCAAACTAGATGGCTGGGCAGACCTCCCTCTCTTTTTACTAGGCAGAAGGGTTGTTTTTTTTTTTTTTTTTAAACGAATATTTTTCCAAAAATGTTTTATATCCTACAGCTACTCCCTTTCTGACTAAAAGACGCCAATGATATTCATTTCCGTAAAGCTATGTTAACATTTATTTGGCATGGAGAAAAAACGGAAGGGTGCGTATTCGAAATTGACAATAGATAAATCCAAGGGGGTTTTTGGAGCACCTGATTTTTCATCCTACTATTTATCTATACTTTTTTGATATGCAACAGATTGGATTCTTAGACCGAACCACTATGCTGATTCAAAAATTGAGTCTTAATATTTTTCACCCATTTTCCTTGAACGCATTACTGCATACAAAAATATATCTTATTCCACCCCCTCTATTGCAACATCCCTTATTTTTTGATACATACAGTATATAGGTTGGGTCAAATTGCATAAAAAACTGAGATGTCTTAATACGTATCCCTTTGGGGAAACCCAGCCTTTACTCCCTCCTTATATAACTTTCTCTTTCCTCAGTGGTGGGGGAAGGGGTATGCTAACCAAGTTTTTATCCTTGAGGGCAATACTCCAGATCCCACATTTGAAAGTGAATTTCTCACTCCCCAATATACATTTCTTCATGTACCTCCAAACACGCCATTATGTTCAATCATTAGATAAGACTTCATTTATCCCGTCTCCAGTGTCTCCCTTTTTGAAGGTTTTGAAACATTGGGAGATCCAGCCCCACAAAATTAAACAAATCTATTGTCTTTGTAATCTGTCGCAGGATGCTAAATAAACTTGAAAGTGTGGGATTGGATTATAAAACAATTAAATGGATAAGAACCTGGTTGCAGGATAGGAAACAGACAGTTGTAGTAAATGGAGTGCATTCTATGGAGGGACATGTTACCAGTGGAGTACCCCAGGGATCTGTACTTGGACCAATGCTCTTTAATATCTTTGTTAGTGACATTGCAAATGGTATTGAAGGGAAAGTATGCCTTTTTGCAGATGATACAAAGATATGCAACAGAGTAGACACACCAGGAGGGGTAAATCAAATGACTGATGATCTAAGTAAACTTGAGAATTGGTCAAGAGAATGGCAACTACAGTTTAATGCTAAAAAATGCAAAATTATGCACTTGGGACTGAAAAACCCAAAGGCTCAATATAGTATCATAGGTACTATAATGGAAACTACTGAGGAAGAGAGGGATCTATGAGTCACTATTTCAAGTGACTTAAAGGCAGGGAGGCAATGTAACAAAGCAATGAGGAAGGCTAGTCAGATGCTTGGTTGCATAGGGAGAGGAATCAGTAGCAGAAAAAAAGACGTAATAATGCCACTTTATAGGTCATTGGTACGACCTCATCTGGAATACTGTGTCCAGTTCTGGAGACCATATCTTCAGAAGGATATAAATACATTGGAGAGTGTACAAAGAAGGGCAACTAAAATGGTGCATGGCCTACATCACAAAACTTACCTGGATAGACTAAAAGATCTTAACATGTATAGTTTGGAGCAGAGAAGGGAAAGGGGGGACATGATAGAAATCTTCAAATATATCAAGGGCTTTAACATAGTACAGGTGGGAAATTTTCTTCAAAGGAAAACAAGTAATAAAACACGAGGACATGCACTGAAACTGGAGGGAGGTAGGTTCAGGGGAAATGTTAGAAAGAATTACTTCACAGAAAGGGTAGTGGATAAGTGGAATAGCCTCCCATCAGAGGTGGTAGAGGCTAAGACAGTAGAACAATTTAAACATGCTTGGGATAGGCATATGAATATCCTTACAAAGAAATAAGGATTAAAAAGGGTTGAGTTTACCTGAAGGGTAAAAAAAGGGGCAGACTAGATGGGCCAAATGGTTCTTATCTGCCGTCAAATTCTATGTTTCTATGTTTCTTTTGACAGATTTACCGGCCAAATCTTACTTGCTGAAACTAGCTGAGTCTTGGAAAGGAGATATCCCTAGTACTGAATCCTATGATGACCTCTTCCATTTTCACTCTACCATGAAACTTTTAAGCTCAGCTTATCTACAAGAAGTACATGTAAGCTCTCTTCATAGAGCGTATATCTCCCCAAATATAGATGCACACTCTGTACATGCATTTTTGTGTGGAGTAACAATAACCAACTTCATCATCTTTTCCTTATGTTTACTCTCATTTCTACTGTTCCAGAAGAGATGATATTAAGCCATTGTTAAGCCAGCTCCAGCGGTTGCTGAAGTTCATAGAATAATGTTCTAACACATATCACGATCTATATCTTTAGACAATTGGGCCAACCTCCTCCGCTTTCATAAGAAATACTGTAGGACTCTTATATTTCTACCCTAGACCCTGAAGTACAGTCCAAGATCATTATGGTTTCAGATTTTCAAACATGGTCCTTGCTGAAGTCCTCTATACAACCTACTGTACTGCTAGATTACTATACTCTGGCATCTCACTTAAGGGAGTCCTCTGCGTTCCACTTCTGGTCTTGGGATTTTATTTAATATGACTAAATTTTTACGTATAATGTAGAAATACTTGCTGCATGCAATTTTATTTATGTTAAATTCTCATGTATTACAATTAAATAAGATGTAAATATATTGAGCTTGATGTAAGAATAGCCCATGACCTTATGAGCCAGAAGCAATCAATGGTCACGCTGTAAATATGTTGTACTCTGCACTCCTGGGATAATGTCTGGAAGATGGGAAATAAGCTCCTGAAACGCGTTGCAGAAAACACACAAGTGTGAATGTTAGACCTGAGGAGATTCCTGAGTGGATGTCTCTGAGGGAGTCCTGAGGTCGGCTTATCCGGAAACCCTTTATCTGCACTACAGAACATCATTTGGGCCTTTTATTTATTACGGCCTGGTAACCTCCATCTTCATTATTGTTTTATCTGAGATCATTTACTTATGTTACCAAGGAATAAAGGGGCAGATTTTTTAAGCTTGGAGAAGAGATAAACTGGAGATAAAGCGGAGAAAAGGTAAAAGGAGATAAAGCACCAGCCAATCAACTGTGTTTGAAAAAGACAGTTGGGAGTTTTATCTCCTTTTACCTTTTCTCCGCTTTATCTCCTGTTTATCTCTTCTCCAAGCTTAATAAATCTGCCCCAAAATGTTTTATGTTTTTTACATGATGGCTCTTATTCTGGTTGACTCGATTGGGCACGAATTTGCACCCTTGCGAGTCAACCAAAACCCACCGTGCTGTGCGGAAGCCGCTACTGACATTAATGCTGCAATGATAAATCATGTACATGTGGTATGAATCATGGTATTACATACAGTATGCCCCAGCTTAATGTGAATTGCTGATAATTAAATGGTATTTGAAAGTGACAACATTTTTGTAGGAAGCGTATCTAATAATCAGACCAATTATAATCCTCTGTGTGTGAGTGTGTGTGTGTGTGAGTGTGTGTATGTGTGTCTAGTGTGTTCCTTAACATCACAGAGAACAAAGTGTGAAATATACATGGTTCTAAAGGTGCGCACACACTGGCCGATATATTGATGGACCATCAGAAAATCGATATATCCGTGAACTGTGTGCAACACAGTCAATGCAGATATACACAGTGGTGCACTCAGGGGGGGTTTCTGAGTACCCATAAAACCCCCTAGGAGTCTAAGGGCCCTAAGCTGAAATCTGAGGGTCCCCTCTTTCCATGGGTACAATAATCTTAAAAATCGGCTATTGGGAACCGGAGATATCTGACTTAAGGCCCACACATACAGCACGATATTCAGGCATTTTCTGAGCGATTCTAACAAATCGCTCAGAAAATGCCTGAAGATGCATGTAAATCGCTGTGTATATAGCCCACAAAGCGATTTACATGCGCGCACCCGCCGTTCTGAATTTGTCATAGATTCAGAAAGGACGAGCTGTACAATTCAGAGCAGTCGCTCAGAAAGCTCCTGCTCATCTCCCGCATGTGTGGCTGCGGGCAGATGAGCAGGGCCGAGCGACTGCAGACCCGCCGCACCCCGCGCCGCAGAACCCGCCGCCACCCCTGACCCCCCTCCCCCACCAGCTGTAGCACCCATCGCCACCCCCACCTCACCTCTCCTCGGGGCGGCAGCGCGGCGGACATGTTAAAAAAAAAATTATAATTTAAATTTCAAAATGGCCGCGGCCAGCCAATCACGGCTCGCCGCGTCATTGCCCCGCCCCCTAGAGCTGGCTATATTAGCCAGCTCGAGACGGGGTAGGGGCAGTCAGTCCGACGGCGGAGAAGGAGAGAAGAGCTCCTGAAGTCCTGGGAGGCGCGGCCAATGCAAAAGAGCTTAAAAGGCCGCCGCCCCCAGGTGAAGAACACAGATGAAGAGGCAGAAGCCCTGGGCGGCGGCAGCCATGCAAAAGAGCTTAGGCGGCTGCCGCCCCCAGGTGAAGATGCCGCAGAAGCCCTGGGGGGCTGAGCTCCCCTGGGTGAAAAAAGAAGAATCAGATTAATAAAATATTTTAAAACCAGTGTTTGTGTGTTTTATTTTAATATTTCCTTTACAGGGGGGCTATACGTACCGGCGGGCCTTTAATGCCCCACATGCTGGTACCTGTGGTTCTCCCAAGTACCAGCATGTGGGGCAGGCTTGCTGGGACCTGTAGTCCTACTGTAAAAGACAATATTACTGTTAAACAAGCTATCAACCCTGCACCCACCGCCCAGGGGTGCAGGGGATAGCCCCGGGCTGCAGCCCAGGCCTGGGGTGCCCTGGAGAGGGGGGACCCCCTTATTTGGGGGGTCCCCACCTCCCCAAAAACTCCCGGCCTGGGCTGACTAGTTAGGGTGGGTAATGCTTTGGCCACGGGACACCATCAAGCGTGTCCCCTGGCTATGGCATTACACCCCCTGCTACTGGTTCTGGTCTCCGAAATACGGGGGACCCCTATTCATTTTGTCCCCCCGTATTTTGGAAACCAGGGCCAGCTCAAGAGCCTGGTGCTGGTCCCCAAAATCCGGGGGACCCCACGCACTTTGTCCTCTGGATTTTGGGAACCAGGACCACTCAAAAAGCCCGGGGCTGGTCATGCCTGGGGGGGGGGACCCCATGCCATTTTTTTATTTTACAAAATGATTGTATGACAGGACGAGACGCTGGACCCCGGACTTGGTAAGTATTTTTTTTATGTCCGTTTCCACTGTACCACCAATGTTAAAAAGTTTGCATATGGGGGGGTCGGTCGGTGCAGGGGGAACCACTAGCCACCAATGATTAACTTTTTTTGGGGGGGGGGGGCAATATTAGGGGGAGGTGAAAGAATACTTATTAAAGAAAAATAAGTAATGTTCAGTAATAATAACATTTTTGTGATGAAGTGCAGTGTTGTACTTCACTTTCTGTGACAGATTTGAAATCTCCCGTGCTGAATCTCCCGTGCTGAATCTCTGACACAAATCTCTCTGTATGTGGCTCATTGTCTGAAATGAGCCACAAGAGTGAAATCTCTTGTGCTGAATCTCCCGTTATGTATCTCTGGCACACATCTCTGCGTATGTAGGGCCCTTTAGAGTTTTTCTGAGGGTATATTCCAAAAGCTGGGACTCTCCCCCTTTGATGGACACTAGACGCTTGTCTCTACTGTACCCAGAACCAGAGATATCAGCCTTCCAGCAGCTGGTTACTGCTCCAGCTCCACACTCCTGGTATGTAGTTTTATATACTCATTGGCGGATTGCTCTCCCTTCTGAATTCTGATCCCCTAGTCCATTTGGTAGGTGGGATTCTCTAGTTTTTAATTCCATTAAAATCGAATAAATCTATTTCTGGGAACTGGAGTTATCTGCAGTTAAGCAAGCTGTCCTCCCGCCAGAAAATTATGAATAATAAGCCCACTCCACTATACACCCCTCCTCTGCGTATTACACATCCTCTACCACCCTGGAAGTTATGTATCAGGACCCCTTCATTCAGCCCAATGTCCCCTTCTCCCACCATCTGTGCAGTAAAGGGGCAATTAATGGAAATTACTGATCCAGGCCCTACATGCTGAGCGGTTGATATAATACCCCCTACCACCCGGGGGACATCAAAGTTTCCCCCATCCCTACCGCTGGAGGATTGGTAGGGGCTCCAATACATTGCTATGCCCAGGGGTCATACACTGTTGTTATGTTCGTATATATGTGTGTCAGTTTGCACTTGCACTGTCAGTTTTGAAAATGCCCAGCTGTACCTCTAATGACTTTACCTCTCTTGCTGTTCCATTGAGAGTAGGTGTCCCTGATTATTTTATTCTTGGCCCTCTTCTCTATCTCTACATGTCCTCTCTGGGTGAACTTATTTGTTCACTCGACTTCCATTATGCCGAAAATACTAAAATCTACCCCTCGTTTCCTGATCGCTCTCCTTCCATCCTAACTCATATCTCCAACTGTCTCTCTGCTGTCTACTCTTGGATGACCCAGCGCTATTTTAGACTTAAAATATCAAACACTAAGCTGACCTCTTCCGACCCCCCTGCATAAAACCTGACCATCTCTCATCCTAACCTGTTTATGCTCACCTCTCCCCCTTCTGTGTTACCCCTGTCTGTCTAACCCTCCCCTTTAGAATGTAAGCTCTCACGAGCAGGGCCCTCTCTCCTCTTGTGCCCTTCTTAGAATATATAAACTACTGCCACCCTGATAATTGCTTCAGTGTCCTGTCCCCTGATGAAACTATCCATATTAACCATGTACTTGTCCTAAACTGTCTTGTAATGTGATTTGTTTTGTGTTTGCTCATAACTATGCTCTGTAAAGCGCTGCGGAATTTGTACGCGCTATATAAGAAACTGTTAATAAATAAATAATAAATGTGTGTGTGTATTATTATTTATATACATTTGGTCTATCTATAATACTTTAACTGACCGCCTTATACTGGGTCACCTAAGTGTCCATCTCCGTGCTTTGCTCCGCCCCTCTGGAAACCCCCTTCTGAAAATCCTGCGTTTGCCACTGGGGACCCCCCCCCCCCAGGACTTACCTGACCAGGCTGAAGCCTGGTGCTGTCTCCGGTGACCCTGGAGCGGTGGTCACCGGGCTGATTCTGTGTAAAAGAAAGAATAAACTATTGTTTAATACTGTGGAACTATGAGTCCCAGCAAGTCTCCCCCACAACCTGGGACTTGGAGAACCACAAGTCCCAGCATGTGGGGCATTAATGGGCCCGCTGTCACTTGTAGTTCCACAGTAATAAAAATAGTAAAATAAACACACTGACACACAAGAAAAATAAAACTTTAATACATCCAAAGCCCATACATACTGATACTTACCTATCTTGAGCCAGTCGGTGGGCAGTGTAGTCGTATCTCTCACACACGCTGTAGCATGTCTATCCAGCAATTTCACCGCTGGTGTCTGCAATCTGTACCGTACCCATGTCAGAGACCGCTCACCCACGTCTCTCACCCGCGGCACTGCAGCATGTCTCCCCTCACCGACTGGGGGATCTTCTGGCAGGATGTTCTTTGAGGTCCGATTTCACTCCCCTGACCAATGATGGGGGTTAGCACATGTGCATGCGCGAATATGCACTTCTGCAAACCCCTGGAGCAAACGGCTTCGGCGAGTTTCATACTTGTTGGGGTGTTCACTCAGTGATAGGCAGACAGGAGGCAGACAGGGGGCGGTCGCAGGTGTCCGCCCAGTGTTTTATGGGAGTGCAGACTTTTGTACAGCAACCTTGGCAGAGGCCTGGTGGGAGCAAACATGTCCGATAGGTGGGGCAAACTGTGGAAGTTGAATCCTGTAGCCACACATACAGTGGCATCACTAGTGGGGTTCAAGGGTGCAGCTCACACGCAGGTGTCACCCTTCAATGAGGAGTCACCATGCCCATACACTTATCAGTCAAAGGAAGGCTTCTCCTACCCCTCCAGTGGCCCTTGACCACTTCAAATGAGGCACCGGCTCATGAGCCAGTCAAAGCTTGCACACCGGCAGCTCTGATTGGCTCACAAGCTGGCACCATATTTAAAAATAGCTGAGTGCCATTGGAGGGGTAGGAGAAGCCTGCACGCCATACTCCTCCCCTTAGTGGCCAGCAGAGTCAATGGAGGCCAGACCGTGGAGTTGAGCGAGCATTACAGAGGGCATTATCTATAAGGCTCCTATTGAATTATCATGATTGACATTTACCTTAACTTAACTCTAAATTACCTCTAAAAATAATCACACGGACACCTTATTCTAAAAATAATCACACGGACACCTTATTCTGAAAATAATCACACGGACAACATCTGCATAAGTTAAAAGGTCAATAATATTTATTAAGTGGTATGACCCTACTGAAAGGGATGGCCAGGAAAGTGCTTGGAGACCAGCTCAGGTCAAAAAATGTTAGAAATGGTGGCGACTACAACGCCCCAACTTATAACCAGGGCGATGAACTGCCCCCATTAAATTTAAGGCACAGCCCGCACTGTGACGGCCTTACCGCCCCTCCTATGGCATGGCAAGGACAGTTCCAGGAAGTGGCCAATGTCCCCCCTTGGGGGCAGGACTCACCAGCTGTCCTGGCAGAGAGGGGCAATACCGCACATTGACCACCTGTACCTCAATATTGACCGCTGGTCGAGAGCGCCTTCCCTCCAATTAGTAATTAATAGTTGAGAAGCCAAATTGGGTGAAGGCCAAAAGGCCAGGTAGCAATTGAAAAAAGCAAGGGAGGGAGGGTGGGAATCCAGACTATGGCCCTTATTCTGCATCGTGCGGTACGGCCCGCGTGCGGCCGTACCGCCGATGTTTTTAGTCTGCACATGCGCAGAGGTCAATCTGCGCATGTGCAGCCCCATTCGCCGCAGACGTATTTTGTCCGCCGCAAAGGGGGCGTATAGGGGCGTGAGGGGCTTCATACCCTCATTTCCCTATGTATACGCCCCGGGTTTCATGGGCGTTCCCATGCAAACGCGGGGCGTATGCATGGTAATGAGGCTATGACGCCACTGATGGGGGCGGAAAGCTGACGTCGCCGGATGTCAGCTCTCAGCCCCCATACAAGCTATCACACGGACGATTGTCCGTGTGGTCTCAGCTTGCGGGAGCTGCTGTGGCGTGCGGCCCTGCCTTCGATGGTCGACGACCATCGAATGCAGGGGGCAGCTCCCACCATGGTGGAGGCGTACGCCCCACCATTTTTATGCGGATCGCCAGCCGTCCGTGTACGGACGGCCGTGGCGATCCGTCTCGTGGGCGGGGATTGGTTTGTGCGGCCGGAGCACCGTGTGCGGCTCTGGCCGCACCAACCAGAATAAGGGCCTATAAGAGGAAGCAGCATCATCTGACTCCCCTATACTGTATATACCCCTGCATAAGCTACCACCCCTGCTACACCTAATTGGCTACTCTAACCATCAATCCTCTGACTTCTATGGGTAATGAACTATTCACACAACTTTATTAGGACAATCAAAAAATTAGCAGGCTCTTAAATGCCCTCATTCCTATGCAGCCCTCGCTTAATCTAAGTAGCACAACAGGGGGCATTACGAATAAGAAGCACTACAGAGGGTATTATGTATAAGTGGTACAACATAGGGCATTACGCATAAGAAGCACTACAGAGGGTATTATGTATAAGCGGCACTGCAGGGGGGTATTTCAAATTATAAAAATCATCTGGCTACTAAAATAAAAATTGAATTAAAGCAGTGGTTCCCAAACTTTTTGAATCACGGCACCCTAAAGTATCAGAATATTTTTCACGGCACCCCTAGGCCAAAAGTTGGCTACTAATTTCAGGAAAAATATTAAATTAGTTGTGATTTAAATGTTTTCCTTAGGTCCAGTTATGTGGTGAGGAACATGATTCACTTCTGTTTACCTACTTATTCTTAATTGGAAGCCACAAGCACTAATTTTACCTATTTCATTAGCCATAAATAACTTGAATTGGTTCTGGACCACCAATCTGAGGCACCCCTGCAAGTGCTTCAAGGCACCCCAGGGAGCCTAGGCTCACAGTTTGGGAACCACTGAATTAAAGAGTTTGGAGCAGTTTAAACTAGAGATGTGCAGACTCGGTTCTGAGCAGTGTTCGGAGATTCCCGCCTGACTCGGGTCCGTCCGCGTGGTCAGAAAGTCATCTCTCGATGCCGGATTTCGCGAGGCTTTAAATAGTGGCTGCTGCACCCGCCATCTTCACTCCAGTCTAGTAGTGGGTTGGGAGAGGGTGTGTTGGTGCTGCTGCTGGGGCTTAAGCTTGAGCTTGACCTTGAACGCAATATTTTTTATTCGCTGGGGCAGTCTCTCAGTGCTGCTGTGTACTCTGTTCTCCTCTCTGCTTAGGGTGGGATCACCCTAGCAAGGAGGACAGTCTAACTGTGTACTTGTAGTACTACTGTCTCCTCTGTGCGGTCTACCTCTGGTGTGCTGTGCTGTAATTATTTTATTCGCTGGGGCTTTCTCTCAGTGCTGCTGTGTAGTCTAACTGTGTACTTGTAGTACTACTGTCTCCTCTGTGCGATCTACCTCTGGTGTGCTGTGCTGTAATTATTTTATTCGCTGGGGCTGTCTCTCAGTGCTGCTGTGTACTCTGTTCTCCTCTCTGCTTAGGGTGGGATCTCCCTAGCAAGGAGGACAGTCCAACTGTGTACTTGTAGTACTACTGTCTCCTCTGTGCTGGGGCCTACCTCTGGTGCTGTGCTGTAATATTATATACTAGCTGACCCGCCCAGCGTTGCCCGGGAAACCCTTGGGGTTTCTTTATTTCCAAAATTGC
Source organism: Crinia signifera (assembly GCF_055691185.1). Classification (NCBI taxonomy): domain Eukaryota; kingdom Metazoa; phylum Chordata; class Amphibia; order Anura; family Myobatrachidae; genus Crinia; species Crinia signifera. Next base: position 12,797,522 of record NC_139223.1, read on the forward strand.
TGAAAAATGTCATCTTACAATATGCTGTGCCAAAGACCTAAGATTGTAATTTGTTATAGATTCCACCATAATGTTAGAATGTGTTTGCATTGATACTCAATGACGGCAATAAAATCAGATGTGGTGTTGTTGTTTGAAACACAACGCTCCTGAGTTGATAACTTGTATGTGTTGATGAATTCCACATCCACTCCTGAGATTTAGCACCTACTGTATGACATATCCTCCAACATCTGAGGGTCAGAAATCGGATAAATCAGAAAGGGACGTGGCCACACCTCCATTTCTATACTTTCAAATTGTACAGTTTCTAGGGTGTGTAATTACAGGTGCTGAGTGCAAAGGGACCGGGGTGGGCGTTACTTACCCCGCCATAATTAATTAAAAATTCACTGCTCCCTGCCACTGCCCTCACCGAACCTGCAGCAGTCTCTGAGGTCTGGGGATCTGTAAAGCACATGCACTGAGCGTCTCTACCAAACAGTGGGGCAGCGCCTGAGTGTGGGAGCAGGTCCACGGGCCTGGCCACATGATGTCATGACGCGACGCACGCTACCCGCACCACTGTAATGCCCCACTGGGAATGGGTGCAATGGGCCAAATTCTTCCCTACACCCGCCGAGCCAATCCACTGATCCAGCCATCACAATCATCAATGGGTGCATTGATAAGGTTTGAGTGTAAGAAGTTGAAGAATAAGACTGAGAAAAAGAATTGCCATGTTACAAAGTGTACAATTTACTCAATAAATCGTGAAAAAAATGTAAGTGTACATAGAAGTACAATCAAGAAATGAAAGTAGGATTAAAAAATAAGTTCTGATTCAAACTGATAATTGTTTGGATGGGGTGGGTTGTGAAACAAATCTATAGGTGGGGGTATGGATATTGTGGGCATAATTGGTGTTTGTTACACCTACATGGGGCGCTCAATTGATGGGATTTTCACTACAGTGTCACGGTCACATTGTCACCATAGGGGGATTCCCAATTGGGGTCCAGGTGGTCTTTTAGGGACCCTTTACAATCCTGTAGGTCTCTTCTCCTTGAGCTTACGGTCTCCCTTAATGATAGTCAATCACTGAGGGAGACCATAGGCTCCAGGAGAAGAGACCAACGGGATTGTAAAGGGGTCCCTAAAAGACCACCTGAACCCCAATTGGAAATCCCACTATGGTGACACTGTAGTGAAATTTTTTCATCATCTGGGTACCCCCTGTAGGTGTACCAAACACCAATTATGCCCACAATATCCATACCCCCTCCACCTATAGATTTGTTTCGCAACCCACCGCCATCCAAACAATTATCAGTTTGAATCGTAATTTATTTTTTAATCCTACTTTCATTTCTTGATTGTACTTCTATGTACACATATTTTTTTCACGATTTATTGAGTAAATTGTACACTGTAACATGACAAATCTTCATCTCAGTCTTATTCTTCAACTTCTTACACTCATAACATTCAAACAAATGCATGCAGCGCTCATGTCCATCGACCAAACATTATCTATGAACCAAAAGAGTCTGGGAAACCCTTAAGGCAGAGCAGTGTCTGATATCCAACTGACTAACAGGGTGAGTGCAGTGTACCCACTTTGTATTGATCAATGGGTGCATTGGCCAGGACAAAGATTTCTCAGTGCAACTGGAGGACTGGAGAGACGGATATGGGGAACAAAGTAGAAATGGTACATTAGGTACAGTTTTTATTTGCCGGTACAGACTGTTAAATAAACGGCAAATTATTTTTTATGTGTTTGTGTGTGTTGTACTGTTTTTGTGTGTGTGTTGTAATGTATGTGGTTTTGTGTGTTATATTGTATGTATCTGTCCAATGCGTAAGTGTGTGAGGTGTGCTATGTATATACAGTATGTGTGTGTTGTGTCTTTGTGTATCTGTGCAAAGTTTAAATGTGTGTTTTGTGTGTGTTGTACTGTTTTTTGGGTGTGTGTGGTGATTGTGGGTGTGTGTTGTGCTGTTAGAGGTATGTTATGTGTGTGTATCTGTGCAATGTTTAAGTGTGTGTTCTGTGTATTGTACTGTTTTTGGGTGTGTGTTGTAGTGAATGTTGGTGTGTGTTGTACTGTGAGTTGTGTGTTATGTGTGTGTGTGTTGTGTTGTGTGTATATCTGCCGAATGTGTAAGTTTGTGAGGTGCGCTACCTATATATATGTGTGTGTAGTGTGCTGTGCATATCCTGGCAATGTTTAAGTGTGTGTGTTCTCAGTGGCGTAGCTTGGTTTGGGGCGCCCCCCCGCCGGTAATGGGGCGGCGCCTCCCCCCCACCCCGGCCGCCGGTGCCACCCCCCCATCGCCACAGGCTTACCTGTCTGCGCGTCCCGGCTCCCCTCCTGGCTTCAATTAATAATTCTATGCAGACGGACCACGATAAAATGGCCGCCCCCATACCGCAAACAGTTTCAGAGAACTGTCTGCTTTATGGGGCGGCCATTTTATCGTGGTCCGTCTCCATAGACTTGATTGAAGCCAGTAGTTGTGTGTTTGTTATACTGTTTTTGGGTGTGTGTTGTAGTGTGTATGGATTTGTATTGTACTGCATGCGGTGTGTTTCCAGCGATTTCAGCCCCTATCTCCCCGTGTGTACACAGCTTAAGTGTGTGAGGTGCTCTACGTATAAATGTGTGGGTTGTGTGCTATGTGTGCGTATGTGGTGTACTGTGTGTGTGTGTGCGTGTACAATGTGTACATGTGTGTGTGTTATGTGTGGTCTATGTATATCCTCAATTATTTCCTAATTGTTTAAAGCCTTCACCATAATGTTAGAATGTGTCTGTCATACTCAATGACAGCAATGAAATCAGGTGTGGAGTTGTTCCTTCGTCCACGGATTCCCAGATCGTCGATCTTTTCCCCAGATCATCAATGGAGGAAAATTAAAACTTGGTGTTTTTTTAAATTCTAAGTGAATTTTCCCAAAAACGGCTTCGAGGTGCACACCACCGGGTCCAGAGGTATCTTGTTGCCAAATTTGGTGTCTCTGAGTGCCACGGTGTGTCCGCAATGCGACGGACACGCACACACACACACACGCACACAGACTCTTCAACTTATTATATAGATTCAATCATCCCATTTACACACTCACCACCATTATATGATAAGTGTGCCCCAAAAAACCTCACGTATGTTCTCTTGTAGTCATCTCCGTGACAACCCCCTTTACCAGTAGCTTTATGCAGTGCACCAGCAGAATTTATAATAATTAATTTTATATTAGGTACTGCTTGGCAGTGGCACTCAGTGGCACACGTTAGTGCACCAGCAGCATGGAATTATTTTTTACAGTCACACGAAGCACAGGTATTATTTTTTTTATTAAATTATATATAGCAGCCTAGTATGTACTAGGTAGGTATACTTAGGCAGTAGCACTGCCAGTGGCAACAGTGGACTGAGTAACTAAATATTACTGGCAGATTCAGTGCAGGCAGCACCAGTGGACTATATATACAATATAATTAATTATTAATATAATCTATATAATAAGTTGAAGAGTCTGTGTGCGTGTGTGTGTGTGTGCGTGTCCGTCGCATTGCGGACACACCGTGGCACTCAGAGACACCAAATTTGGCAACAAGATACCTCTGGACCCGGTGGTGTGCACCTCGAAGCCGTTTTTGGGAAAATTCACTTAGAATTTAAAAAAACACCAAGTTTTAATTTTCCTCCATTGATGATCTGGGGAAAAGATCGACGATCTGGGAATCCGTGGACGAAGGAACAACTCCACACCTGATTTCATTGCTGTCATTGAGTATGACAGACACATTCTAACATTATGGTGAAGGCTTTAAACAATTAGGAAATAATTGAGGATATACATAGACCACACATAACACACACACATGTACACATTGTACACGCACACACACACACAGTACACCACATACGCACACATAGCACACAACCCACACATTTATACGTAGAGCACCTCACACACTTAAGCTGTGTACACACGGGGAGATAGGGGCTGAAATCGCTGGAAACACACCGCATGCAGTACAATACAAATCCATACACACTACAACACACACCCAAAAACAGTATAACAAACACACAACTACTGGCTTCAATCAAGTCTATGGAGACGGACCACGATAAAATGGCCGCCCCATAAAGCAGACAGTTCTCTGAAACTGTTTGCGGTATGGGGGCGGCCATTTTATCGTGGTCCGTCTGCATAGAATTATTAATTGAAGCCAGGAGGGGAGCCGGGACGCGCAGACAGGTAAGCCTGTGGCGATGGGGGGGTGGCACCGGCGGCCGGGGTGGGGGGGAGGCGCCGCCCCATTACCGGCGGGGGGGCGCCCCAAACCAAGCTACGCCACTGAGAACACACACACTTAAACATTGCCAGGATATGCACAGCACACTACACACACATATATATAGGTAGCGCACCTCACAAACTTACACATTCGGCAGATATACACACAACACAACACACACACACATAACACACAACTCACAGTACAACACACACCAACATTCACTACAACACACACCCAAAAACAGTACAATACACAGAACACACACTTAAACATTGCACAGATACACACACATAACATACCTCTAACAGCACAACACACACCCACAATCACCACACACACCCAAAAAACAGTACAACACACACAAAACACACATTTAAACTTTGCACAGATACACAAAGACACAACACACACATACTGTATATACATAGCACACCTCACACACTTACGCATTGGACAGATACATACAATATAACACACAAAACCACATACATTACAACACACACACAAAAACAGTACAACACACACAAACACATAAAAAATAATTTGCCGTTTATTTAACAGTCTGTACCGGCAAATAAAAACTGTACCTAATGTACCATTTCTACTTTGTTCCCCATATCCGTCTCTCCAGTCCTCCAGTTGCACTGAGAAATCTTTGTCCTGGCCAATGCACCCATTGATCAATACAAAGTGGGTACACTGCACTCACCCTGTTAGTCAGTTGGATATCAGACACTGCTCTGCCTTTCCCAGACTCTTTTGGTTCATAGATAATGTTTGGTCGATGGACATGAGCGCTGCATGCATTTGTTTGAATGTTATGAGTGTAAGAAGTTGAAGAATAAGACTGAGATGAAGATTTGTCATGTTACAGTGTACAATTTACTCAATAAATCGTGAAAAAAATATGTGTACATAGAAGTACAATCAAGAAATGAAAGTAGGATTAAAAAATAAATTACGATTCAAACTGATAATTGTTTGGATGGCGGTGGGTTGCGAAACAAATCTATAGGTGGAGGGGGTATGGATATTGTGGGCATAATTGGTGTTTGGTACACCTACAGGGGGTACCCAGATGATGAAAAAATTTCACTACAGTGTCACCATAGTGGGATTTCTAATTGGGGTTCAGGTGGTCTTTTAGGGACCCCTTTACAATCCCGTTGGTCTCTTCTCCTGGAGCCTATGGTCTCCCTCAGTGATTGACTATCATTAAGGGAGACCGTAAGCTCAAGGAGAAGAGACCTACAGGATTGTAAAGGGTCCCTAAAAGACCACCTGGACCCCAATTGGGAATCCCCCTATGGTGACAATGTGACCGTGACACTGTAGTGAAAATCCCATCAATTGAGCGCCCCATGTAGGTGTAACAAACACCAATTATGCCCACAATATCCATACCCCCACCTATAGATTTGTTTCACAACCCACCCCATCCAAACAATTATCAGTTTGAATCAGAACTTATTTTTTAATCCTACTTTCATTTCTTGATTGTACTTCTATGTACACTTACATTTTTTTCACGATTTATTGAGTAAATTGTACACTTTGTAACATGGCAATTCTTTTTCTCAGTCTTATTCTTCAACTTCTTACACTCAAACCTTATCAATGCACCCATTGATGATTGTGATGGCTGGATCAGTGGATTGGCTCGGCGGGTGTAGGGAAGAATTTGGCCCATTGCACCCATTCCCAGTGGGGCATTACAGTGGTGCGGGTAGCGTGCGTCGCGTCATGACATCATGTGGCCAGGCCCGTGGACCTGCTCCCACACTCAGGCGCTGCCCCACTGTTTGGTAGAGACGCTCAGTGCATGTGCTTTACAGATCCCCAGACCTCAGAGACTGCTGCAGGTTCGGTGAGGGCAGTGGCAGGGAGCAGTGAATTTTTAATTAATTATGGCGGGGTAAGTAACGCCCACCCCGGTCCCTTTGCACTCAGCGCCTGTAAATACACACCCTAGAAACTGTACAATTTGAAAGTATAGAAATGGAGGTGTGGCCACGTCCCTTTCTGATTTATCCGATTTCTGACCCTCAGATGTTGGAGGATATGTCATACAGTAGGTGCTAAATCTCAGGAGTGGATGTGGAATTCATCAACACATACAAGTTATCAACTCAGGAGCGTTGTGTTTCAAACAACAACACCACACCTGATCTCATTGCCGTCATTGAGTATCAATGCAAACACATTCTAACATTATGGTGGAATCTATAACAAATTACAATCTTAGGTCTTTGGCACAGCATATTGTAAGATGACATTTTTCAGCAATTTTGGAAATAAAGAAACCCCAAGGGTTTCCCGGGCAACGCCGGGCGGGTCAGCTAGTAAAAAATAAACTTTTATTAGATATGCGCTAAAAGAAGAGTAAGGGTGAACTCGTCACTTGTGTTATCTCACAAGTAACTTGACTAGTCACCTTGTATAGAGAGTCCTGAGTATATCTTTTAAGCTGGCGCAATGATGGAGTACAGTTCGGATCGACCTGTCCACGAAAATTAGTAACAATAATATAGATTAAATTGGCACAAATGCTGGAGATTACTTGGTACAGGTAGTTCAATTCAGACGCTTGACACACACATAGAACAGTATATATACAGAAAGTATATGTATATGTAGCCTCCGTCCTAGAGACACAATATGAGACAGTAAGCTGTAGTAACAAATAGAGAGGCGTGGAGTTGGTACAGATTATAAATTATAAATTGTAAGTTTGGGTCAGACACTGAGTGTTTCTGCTGTTCTGTGTTATTACAACACCGGGAATTCCCAGTGACTCCTCCCCACAGGTACTAAGCCGGCCAATCACTGCTTAGCTGCTGAGATCGGGACAGAATCAGGCGATCCAGTGATGTATGGTAGTAAAATTTCTTATCAGAGTGAGAGAACACACGTGTTGATACCCAAGGAAAAGTGAGTGCCTCTGCTTTCAGATGTGCCGGCAGTATCTCACCCTGTTACCTGCCTGCATTGCAGGGTGATCAAAATATGACACTGAGAGCCTATAACTGTTACACACATCAGACTTTAAGTGTTAATTGAGAGGAATTGAAACAGTTACCTCCTAGATATGTTTGGCTCTTTTTACTGTAACTTAGTGATATCAGTGTTACCAGTAGAGCCAAACATATCTAGGAGGTAACTGCTTCAATTCCTCTCAATTAACACTTAAAGTCTGATGTGTGTAACAGTTATAGGCTCTCAGTATTTGTCCTTATCAATCCACCAGAGAGGGCTAAACATTTTTTTTTATCATAGTTCACTTATTATCCTTCAACTGGTTGTATACTTACAATTAACAATATTACCATATTACTTTATCTACAAAAAGCTAATTCCACGGTAACCGGTCATCATTTTGCCTGGTCATTTGGCTGGGGAATGACAGATGTCAGTTCACCCAAACCCCACCAACAAAAAACCATACAGACCAGGCAATCTATGAGAAATCTCCTCAGGCTGCCACAGCGCTCCTAGTAATATTATACTGATACCAGTGACCAACCAGCTGCACCAGCAGCGAGGACACATTCACCATCTTAAATAAAATCATTAGTCCAGCACAATATCGATGCAATTACGGACTAAATGAGCAGATCTGTCTTTTCTTTCTCTCACCTTTCTCTATCTTACAACTACCATTTTTAGGGGAGGTGTCGGCGCTGCTCACTTCTCTCATTTACCATTGGATACATCCAGTAGATGGTGGACAGCAGAAGGTGAGACACGCCACAGACAATAACCCAACTTTTTCCCTACAGACTTGCTCAATGCTCTCTCATCAGTCGTGTCATATTTTGATCACCCTGCAATGCAGGCAGGCAACAGGGTGAGATACTGCCGGCACTTCTGAAAGCAGAGGCACTCACTTTTCCTTGGGTATCAACACGTGTGTTCTCTCACTCTGATAAGAAATTTTACTACCATACATCACTGTATCGCCTGATTCCGTTCCGATCTCAGCAGCTAAGCAGTGATTGGTCGGCTTAGTACCTGTGGGGAGGACTCACTGGGAATGCACGGTGTTGTAATAACACAGAACAGCAGAAACACTCAGTGTCTGACCCAAACTTACAATTTATAATCTGTACCAACTCCACGCCTCTCTATTTGTTACTACAGCTTACTGTCTCATATTGTGTCTCTAGGACGGAGGCTACATATACATATACTTACTGTATATATACTGTTCTATGTGTGTGTCAAGCGTCTGAATTGAACTACCTGTACCAAGTAATCTCCAGCATTTGTGCCAATTTATTCTATATTATTGTTACTAATTTTCGTGGACAGGTAGATCCGAACTGTACTCCATCATTGCGCCATCTGAAAAGATATACTCAGGACTCTCTATACAAGGTGACTAGTCAAGTTACTTGTGAGATAACACAAGTGACGAGTTCACCCTTACTCTTCTTTTAGCGCATATCTAATAAAAGTTTATTTTTTATTCAATCACCCCATTTACACCCTCACCACCATTATATGATAAGTGTGCCCCAAAAAACCTCACGTATGTTTTTTTGTAGTCATCTCCGTGACAACCCCCTTTTTCAGTTTTATTACTGAACATCCTTTGGGAGCACCACCAACCGGACACTGCGAATCATTTAGATATTGCAGTAACCATGTTGGTAATCTAATGTACTGTTTAAAGTAATTGTTCCAATTAGCCTGTGCCAATCCCTCCCGTCTTCTTCTAATAATAAAGCTACTGGTGTCAGGAACCAGGTTGAATGGTTGTCTGTTTTGTTTTCTGTTCAGTTTGTGTTTGGCATTTGACTCACTGGTGGCCTCCAGTGGTAGGTCTGTGCCATATCAGCTCAATATTCTGGGAGCTAATTATTCACTAGTCTGCGAGGTAATGAGCTCGTTAAGCACAAGCCTGGGAGCTGCCTGGATATCCATCAGGTGTAATTAATCACTTGAGCCCTTTATAGGGCAGGCTTTTCTGCAATACAATACCAGTGATAGCTTCCTGCAAGCTAATCCCGGTCCCTGCTTGCGTGTCTGTGCCCAGTCCCCGGACTCAACCTGTCCCAGTCCTGGCATCAGTGGCTGTCCTTTGATTGGTGTGCCATCACACAGTTTTCAGTTCCTGTGCCCGGTCCAGTCTCACTGGTTATTCCCATCTCGGTTCACGTAAGTGCTCCTGTGGAGCCTGGTTATTTTCCATTTTGTTCTTTTGGAGAGCCACCAAGCTCTTTTAGTTATTGGGCCGTTCAGCCCGTTGTTTAGTTTTTTTGGGGTTCAGCATTGCGCCCCGCCATGGGCCAAGCCCATTTGCTCCCTCTGGTAGTCACCACTTATTTATCTTTGTTTCCTTTTGCTTGCCCTTTCTATGCATTTAATAGGCAGGGCCTCCCCCATTCAGTCCTGGTTTTGTTTTGGGGATTCGCCTATTAGCATTGTCTCCTTTTTGTGTGGAGATTCCCCGTGCTCTGTCTCTTGTGCTTGTGACTGGGTCACATTCCCATCATTGGCCAGGTGCCGGCAGATAGGGGCATCTTTCAGTTAGGCCCGTTAGTTAGATTATCCTCTTGAGTTACCCCTGACGATCGCTCTCCTTTTGTCCATCCATAAGACCTGGCTGCATCGAGGTTGGAGTGGGCCTAACTCGCTCCTTCGGACGCGGCAGCCACAGGTGAAGCCTAGTTCCCGCAGAGGTTTGTCATCTGCCCGGGGTACTCAATAGAGTCAGTGTAGGGTTCGCTGTGGCTGTTCTAACCAGTGGTCCCGGCTCCGGGCTCATGCCTGACCTACAGCTCCCTGCCTCCTGTAGTCTCCCTCAGCACCCAGTCAGCAACCTTAACAACAGGTGGTGTGTAACTACCTTTTGTGGTGACCACTGGCAGTGCTACGGCCTACCTACCTAGTAGTTTAGTTTCTCTACCTACTAGGCTGCTATATTATTATTAATACTTAATTAATTTAATTATATATAGTCCACTGGTGCTGCCTGCACTGAATACTGTGAATAGAGGTTGCCAGTATTATTTACTCAGTCCACTGTTGCCACTGGCAGTATTACTGCCTAAGTGCACCTACCTAGTAGTACAAGTACATACTAGGCTGCTATATATAATTTAATTAAAAAATAATACTTGTGCTGCGTGGGACTGTAAAAAAATAATTCCATGCTGCTGGTGCACTGACGTGTGCCACTGAGTGCCACTGCCAAGAAGTACCTAATAATAAAATTAATTATTATAAATTCTGCTGGTGCACATATACTAGTATTGCTGCCGTATCTACCTGTCTGGTGCCTAGTACTGCCGTATCTACCTGTCTGGTGCCTAGTACTGCCGTATCTACCGCTGCAGTGCCACTCTTACATGAGCCACGTGTTTGTGCCGCACACTTGTGTGGCTTAGCATAGTTATCCAGCTACCTCGGTGCAACCTTTTGCCCTAAAAACAATATTGGGGGTTATTCTAGTCCATTCTTTCTGACAAAATCCTTCTTAGATGGACAAAACCATGTGCACTGCGGGTGGGGCAGATGTAACTTGTGCAGAGAGAATTAGATTTGGGTGGGGTTTTTCTTCAAAGTGAGATCTATATTGAAGTGTAAAATCATGCAGTCAGTATTTTCCCTGCACAGAAACAAAATAACTCACCCAAATCTAATTCTCTCTGCACATGTTACATCTGCCCCCCTGCAGTGCACATGGTTTTGTCCATCTAAGAAGGATTTTGTCAGAAAGAATAAACCCCATTGGCCCTTATTCAGAATCGTGCGGTACGGCCCGCGTGCGGCCGTACCGCCGATGTTTTTTGTCTGCACATGCGCAGAGGTCATTCTGCGCATGTGCAGCCCCCTTCGCCGCAGACGGATTTCGTCCGCCGCAAAGGGGGCGTATAGGGGCGTGAGGGGCTTCAGCCCCTCATTTCCCTATGTGTACGCCCCGCGTTTCATGGGCGTTCCCATGAAAACGCGGGGCGTATGCATGGTAATGAGGGCATGACGCCCTCATTACCATGACATGGGGGCGGAAAGCTGACGTCGCCGGATGTCAGCTTTCAGCCCCCTTACAAGCTCCCACACGGACGATTGTCCGTGTGGTCTGAGCTTGCGGGAGCTGCCGCGGCGTGCGGGCCTGCCTTCGATGGTCGTCGACCATCGAAGGCAGGGGGCAGCTCCCACCATGGTGGAGGCGTAGCCTCCACCATTTTTGTGCGGATCGCCAGCCGTCCGTGTACGGACGGCCGTGGCGATCCGTCCGGTGGGCGGCCCTTGGTTTGTGCGGTCGGAGCCCCGTGTGCGGCTCTGACCGCACCAACCAGAATAAGGGCCATTGTGAGGTGTTCAGAATAGACTGTAAATGAGTGAAAATTAATGTTATTGAGGTTAATATAACGTAGGAGAAAAAAAAAATCTGTGATTTTAGCAGTTTTTATGCTTTTTTAACAAAAAAATCAGAATCCAAACACAAAACGTGTTTTGGCAAAACCCATTAGAACCCAAAACCTCAAGGTAATCAGAAGCCAAAACCCGAAAAGTGGCCAGTGCACATCCATAGTTTAAACCCCAAATCTGCAGCAACATCCCTTTAATACATTTAAATAAAACTAACAGAAACTGAAATAGTTGAGAAAAAATATATTTTTTTAATAAATTGTCCCTTTAACATGACATGTGACTGCTGGGAATTAGGGATTACCAAAATGATATCCTGACATCTGAGAGGCACAGAGACATTTGGTGACACACCACTTACTGACATTACACAGCAGCGAACAGTGAAAGTGAAACTTCCTGAACTCATTCTATTTCCATCCATGAGTTGTTATTGCCGGCTTATAAAAGTGGGACCACCAGGAGCCAGACCACAAAGACGCTGCTGTCCCTACAGAACTGCTGGGAGCTGCACAAAAGGACAAGAACGCCAGACATTTAGGTATGTACTAATGTGATGAGGGAGACAGATGGAATCTCACAAATAAGAGTTAATACACTCTAGAACTCCCCAGTGTTGTGCTTAGGGATGCCAATCCCGGAGCATTTTTTCAATCCCGGGAATCGGGATTGAAAAATGCTCAATCCCGGGATTGGTATCCCCCCTCTCTCCCACATTGCCTTACTTTTGAGAGGGGCAGGCGGCAGCAGAATGGAAGCAGGCTGCTGGTTTGACGGTATGTCACTGGACTGTGCAGCCGGGAGAAGTCGGGCAGCAAGCGGGTTCAGTACTGCGGCCTGCGCAGCGTGACCCATGGGTCACTCTGCGCAGGCTGCAGCGCTACACCTCTGGTGTCACAACTCGCTCGCTGCCCGACCTCTCCCGGCCACACATAGTCACAGCGGCAGGTAGTCTCTGGTCACAGCGGCGAAGAGCCTCCGGTAGTAGGGAGCGGCAGTGCGGGGGCCTGTTCTGGCTGCACAGTGTGACGCGCAGCGTGACCTCTGAGCACATCACGCTGCGCGTCTGAGCTGTGCATTAGGAACAGAACGAAGCAGCCGGGTAGCGTCTGAGCGAGCGCTCAGACGCTGCCCAGCATTAGACTAATCTAATCCCGAAATCCCGGGATTGGAAGCTCCAATCCCGGGATTCAAATCCCGGCAATTTTGGGGCCAAATCCCGGGATCCCGCCGATCCCGATCCCGGGATTGGCCACCCTAGTTGTGCTGTCATACCTGCTAGAATTATCTGCTGCAAGCTCACGTGTATCACATACCCTCCAACTGTACCAAATTTGCCGGTACAGTACCGTTTTTTAACAGTCTGTACCGGCAAATTCAGTTTTTACCGAGTTTCTGTTTAGAGATGGGCAAAACGGGTCACTAACGAGAGCTGGGATCCAACCGATCAGTCCGTGAAAAGATCCAGGTCTTCTACGCGGATCAACGTTTCACTTTAAAAGAAGGGGTAATTTGATAATAACGAAGCATAGTTTGTTTTACAATCACTTTTTGCCATTTTTATTTTTACTTTTTTTTTTTTTTTTTAAACAGTGAGCTGAACAAATAAGAACATACATAACCGAGTATAACACAGATCGATGGCTGGGTGCAGAATCGCCATCGATGACAACCATCGATGGCGTCTGCACCAATGGCCATCCGTAGCAGCAGCCTTGTTATTCCTTCTTTCACTTGCACTCACAGCACTGTACAGAGTTAGTACATCTCAGCTGCCACAGGTGGCAGTGCTGAGCTCAGTCTCTGGAGTCAGTACATGTCAGCTGCCACAGGTGGCAGTGCTGAGCTCAGGCAAATGCATTGTAATGAAAAACGAAACTGAAAGTAAAAGAAAGAGGGTTTACCTTTTTGGGATCGGCGGCTCACTCAGTCATTCATGGGATCCGTTCAAAAGACCCGCTTCGTTCATGAACGATCCATCTCTACACTGTGTGCCTGCGCCACAAAATCATTCCTCCTCCTGGCTGTCTGACTGAGCTCCGTGCATACCTCCCAACATGACACATGACACAATGCTCTGCTCCTCTTAATGTATGATTGCCAGCACCTGTTTCACACAGGTTAATTGATAAGAAAGGTGCTTCAGAACAGGTGATGGCAATCATACATTAAGGAAAAGCCCAGAAACAGAGCAATGTGTCCCTCCTGGAGAGGGTCATGTTGGGAGGTATGCAGTGTGTATAATGAGCCAGGCGCGGTCTATATGCTCGCTGGACAGTATAACACTGTGATTATACGTTTTATGAAACACTCAATTGTTTAAATGATGAGACTCGTACCGAAGTTTATAGTCGACATAGGAAGTAGACAACTGCACTTATTGAGAGACAAAGTGTGTCACCAAGGCTCCATTTCCATAATCTCTGATTATGGAAATGGAGCCTTGGTGGCAGTGGCATGGTTACCGTACGGCAGCCACCGCGGCTGCTTGGGAGAGCAAGCTCCAGCGGGGTGCCGCCGGTGCTCACCAGCAGTTGTGGGCTGGGCAGGGTGGCAGGTTGCAATGTGCCCCCAAGCCACTCTGTAACTCACTGTCTCGGGCCACCAAGTAATGGTCACACCCGCCCCTTTCCCCCGGTGCTCACAGCTATACAGACTTCTCAGTGCAGCCTAGACAGCGCCGGCGGCTAATTGAAATGTACCGCCAGCCAATCAGAACTCATGTTCCTGCAGCCGTGGTGATTGGCTGCAGGGATGTGAGCTCCAATTGGCTCACGGACTGGAGCCAAATTTCAAACGGATGCTGGAGGGGCAAGCACTGCAACAGCGGCGACGGCGTGTGTCGGGCTGGGCAGAGGGAGAGTGCTGAGTGGTGGCCATATGACAGCCACCCCAGCCCCTACTACAAGACCCAGGTACACACGTGGCTCCGCTCCCTCTTGTATTTTCCTCCCCTCATACCTTCCCTGCTGTTAGAAGGGATGGATAATATGTCAGGCTGTCAGCACTGCAGCATGTCTGCTCTGGCCCCAGCAGTGACAGTCCCCTTGTGGGGCTATATATATATATATATATGTACATATATCCATCAGGGGGTAGGCAATTCAGGGGGGACGCCAGATGATATTTTGGCTGGGGCGAGCAACATTTTTAGTTACGCCACGGCTTGGTGAAGCAGGGTGCACTGCGGGGGTATGCAGTGGGCCCACCTCCCCTACTGATTCAGGCCAGGTTGTGCTTGCTCACTGGGGACCATGACGGGGAGCAAACGGCCAAGAGTACATCTCCCAATGTTTCCACACCCCTTCCCCAATTTGTACCGATTTTTAGGTATGAGATGTTGGAGGGTATGTAAGGGTAGAGGTGCGAGTGGGATGCAGGTGACTTGTCCGCTTTCCCAGTAGGGTGGGAGTGTCCCTGTATTTTGGCCTGTCCCTTCCCGGAGAGTGGACCAGTAAGGTCCTGTGGTAATGTGCTATAATGTCAGACAATCAGAGGTAACAGAACAACAGGACACATGAATATTACACAGCTTGTATTACAGCCAGAGGAAAAAAATCAACCTAGGTTGATTTGGAGCGCTTCTCACAAGCTGTTCCCTCAAGGATTTAAGCAGCTGCTAAAAAAGGGAGTAGTCAGTTCCCTCATGAAAATAGACAAGAAAAAACAGAAATAGCAGCGCTGTACAGTAAAATTAATAATTAATAATAAGTGAATCAAATTACTATAAAAATATAACAATTTTAATGGTACATAGGATACAATTAATCAGGATTTGAGAATAAAAAGCTTCTATGTAAGAAAATTTAAAATCAAATAACGTGTATATTTAGCACATCATATGACCTGCACTGGAACGGGCTAGAGTCCTTTGTGGAGAAAGTCCTTGGGTGAGCCAATCTTAGTTAGAAAGCCGCTGGAGGTATGATGATCCTTAAAGAATTAGGGCAAAATTCGCCCACAGTGGAGCAACCTCGACGATGTATGCGGTATATGGCTTGTCCCGATAGATGGTAAGTTCTCCCAGGTCTCGATATTAGGTCCAGTAAATTAAGCAGGTGGCAGGGTCCAAATGAGTAAAGTGAAAGGATGGCAATCCACACAACACCAACGCATTTCGCTGACCCCTGTCAGCTTTATCAAGGTGTCTCTGTAAGTGTACCTTAAGGGTATTTATACCCACACTTCCTGGTTACTGATGAGCATACGTAATTGATTCACTTATAAAATACAGCAAATAACAAGAAAGAAAACAAACAAAAAAAAAAACAAGAAAAAAAACATGCTCGGAGACAACTTAGAATATTCATTGTGACAATCACATAAAATCAAATTAAAAATACCATGTAACATAATAAAAAATTCAACATTCTCTCATTTTTTTTTATTATTGTGTTTCACTTCCGGGTTCAACTCCGGGTCACTATTATTTAATTGGCACTTAAGTATCTCAAAACCATATTGGAAACTCCCCACCAAAGTGGCATAGTGAATATATCACATATCATATGTTATTTGTTTATATAAAGACATCTTTATAGGTCTAGGAGAGGCCACTCGTTTACATACCGGGTCTCCTGTCACCGGAAGTGACGTTACGGTGTAAACAGCGTCCCGGAAATAGAGCGGCGTGTCCTAAAATACTTTCCCCGGCCGTGACAGGATTCAGTTTCGGCTCGGGGGTTATGGAGGGAGGTCGGCGGTTCGCATCTTTATTTTTTATGCTCTTCCGCTGCTCTATGCATTTAACGGCGGGCTCCATTGGTGAATGATCAGGGAACGGAACTTATGGAAACGTTCCTTCTGTCCCACTCGTTCATACTTCCCCACCGGAAGCTGTCATAGCGGTGGGGAGTTATAGTCTGTCTGCATTGCACCAGTGTGCATAACTTCCGCGTGTCATGGCGGAGCTAGTCCGTCATTTAAATAGTTACTTCCGTTTATATGTCAATACATGTTCTGGAACGCGGAAGTACAGTATGTACCTGGTGGAACGCAGAGATTATATACATATAAACGGCATACTGTTGTTTCAATACCATGAATAACCAATGATTATTTTATAATACAGGTCGAGTATCCCGTATCCGAATATCCGTTATCCGAAATATTCCGAAATACGGACATTCCAGAAAGTGAAATTTTTTATTTTTTTTTGCTAAAAACTCACTGGGGACATTTGTAACAGCATCTCTGGGGACATGATATGTAACTGGCACTATATATGTGCAAGACAATGATTGCTTGGCATTCAAATTCAGTGCTGAGATAGTACACACATTTTGTTTCATGTTTTGAAACCTTGTTTTTTGAACAATTAAAATATATTTGTGTGTATTTTATGTGGTAATAAAATATATTTGTGTGTATATTATGTGTTTATACAGCATAAATGCAAGATACTTCAAAATACATCATTGAAATATTAACCCCTTCCCGACATTTGACATATATATATACGTCATGGCCGGGATGTACTTCCCGACACATGACGTATATATACGTCATGACTTTAAACTGTCCCCGCGTCTATAGACGCGGGGACAGAGGGACGATGTCTGCTGTCCCTGACAGCAGACATGTCCCTGCATGCCCAGGGGGGCTGCGATGCCGCCCCCCCATCAGCGATCGCTGTGATTGGCTGTTCAGTGTGAACAGCCATTCACAGCGTTTTCCTGTGTTACCGGCGAATCAGACGCTCGGTAACACAGGTGTCAATCACCGCCGGGCGTCAGGGGGCATGAGGGGGTCATCGGTGACGACGACACCTCACCCCACCTGCCCCCAAGGCTGTGATTGGTCCGTGGGACCCACGGACCAATCACAGCCAAGGCGCGTGATTTAAACTAACGGTGACTGCACTGCAGACGCCATTCCGGTCTGGAATTGCGTGCAGAGCGGTCACCGTGCCAATCTGTCGTGATACATACCTGATCCTTGCCTGAAACTTACCTGATCACCGCTGATCACCGCTGGTAGCGTGCTGCCAGCAGCTGGATACTTCCTGGATCTTGTGACTTCTGTGTGTGCTGCTGCTGCAGTGTCATAGAGTCACAGATCGTGAGAGATAGGGACAGATAGTGACAGAGAGTGATAGAGAGTGCTATATTTTGTGTCTGCTGCACCCCCTTTTGTGCTGATCACTATATCTGAGGTGATCAGCAACTTTTTGGGGGTGCAGAGGTTTTTTTTTTATATATATACCTGTCAGTTGCACCAAAGGTTGTGCTGCCTGTGCAACTGACTTCTGCCCCCCCCCCCCCTGCTGCCCCCCCTTTTGTGCTGATTGTGCTGATTAATTAACTGATCAGCAACTTTTTGGGGGTCCAGGGTTTTTTTTTTATATATATATATATATATATACCTGTCAGTTGCACCAAAGGTTGTGCTGCATGTGCAACTGACTGCTGCCCCCCCCCCCCCTGCTGCCCCCCCTTTTGTGCTGGTCAGTTTAAATTAATTAATCAGCAACTTTTGGGGGGTCCAGGTTTTTTTTTTTATATATATACCCTGCCAGGTTGTGTGTCTGCTGCCCCTCACTGCTAATCAGTGTTGCATCACTGCATCACTGATCTGCAGTTTTTTTTTTTTGGAGAGTGCAGTGGGGTTTTGTTTTTACACCCACGTTGCTTGTGTGGGTGTCCTGTGGCCGCTGAGCGCTGATCAGTGACGTACAATCACTGAACAGCATTTTTGGCACAGGGTTGATATCATTTTTTTTCCTGCAGTTTTTTTAAATTGTTTTTTTTTTGGAGAGTGCTGTGGGGTTTTGTTTTTACACCCACGTTGCTTTTGTGGGTGTCCTGTGGCCGCTGATCAGTGACGTACAATCACTGAACAGCATTTTTGGCACATCTGTGCTCAATTTTTGGCGCAGGACCTTTTTTTTTTTTTTTAACCCCTTCAATTTTTTTTTTTTTTTATTGGGATCAAATTCCTGTATAAAGTATTTTTTTTTTCTGCACTACATACACACTACACACTACATACCCCCCGTGTTGAAATAAAGTTTGTACCCCCCCTACACTATACACGTGTTGAAACATTACACTTACAGAAACACAAAAATAAAAATGTCATCCCAAATGTCATCCCAAATGTCATCCCAAATGTCATCCCAGTCATCCAGAAGAATGTATTCAGCGGAGGAGGCATATGCCATGCTTGCCTCTGACTCTGACTCTGACACAGCCAGTGATGCAAGCGGGGAATTTGAAGGATTCGCCTTAAGCTCCTCTTCCTCCTCTGCTGATGAGGGACCCCCTCAAAGACGCCCCCGTAGAGCAGCTGGGACCCCCCCCCCAAATGATTGATCCCGTATGGACCCCACCACCAGACAATTTTGAGCCCCAGGTTCCTGAGTTTTTGGCCATCCCAGGAATCCAATTTGATTCAGCAGGTCTCAGAGAAATTGACTTTTTCAAATTATTTTTCTCTGATGATTTTATAAATTTAATGGTGGACCAAAGTAATTTATATGCCCAGCAGTTTATTGCTCAAAACCCCACGTCATTATTTGCTAGGTGGACCCCTGTAGATGCAGTAGAGATGATGACGTTTTGGGGTCTGGTGTTACATATGGGCATAGTAAAAAAGCCAGAAATTAGGCAATATTGGAGTACAGATGTTCTGTACAGCACCCCATTTTACAGTATGGCCATGACTCGGGCTCGTTTTGAGATAATCCTTAAATTTTTACATTACACCGATAATACACTGTGCCCACCCAGAGATGATCCCACCTTTGACCGGCTATTCAAAGTCAGGCCGGTCATTGATCATTTCAGTGCCAAATTTGCAGAGATGTACATCCCTGAAAAATTTATTTGTATTGACGAGTCCCTTATACATTTTAAAGGAAGGGTTAAATTCCGCCAGTACCTTCCCAGTAAGAGGGCAAGGTATGGCATAAAAATGTATAAGCTGTGTGAAAGCACCTCAGGGTACACCCACAGGTTTAGGGTATATGAAGGGAAGGATTCAAGAATTGAACCGCCAGAATGCCCCCCCTCCCTCGTAGGTGTTAGTGGAAAAATTGTCTGGGATTTAGTGCACCCCTTCCTGGATAAAGGTTATCACCTCTATGTGGATAACTTTTACACTAGCATCCCCCTGTTTAAGGCCCTTGGTTCAAGAGGTACAGCAGCTTGCGGTACTGTGCGCAAGAACCAAAGAGGCCTCCCAAAAACGCACATTGCCCAAGTAATGAGAAGGGGTGAAAGCAGGGGAATATGCACCGAAAATATGTTGTTGGTCAAATATAAGGACAAGAGGGATGTCCTTATACTGACAACAATTCATGGAGACAGTACCACCTCCATCCCTGTACGAGGTACCAGTACCCACACCTCAAAACCTAATTGTATCCTAGATTACAATAGGTACATGGGCGGAGTGGATCTTTCAGATCAGGTACTGAAGCCGTACAGTGCCCTGCGGAAAACAAAAATCTGGTACAAGAAGCTGGCCGTGTATATCATCCAGATGGCACTGTATAACGCTTACGTGCTATTCCGTTCTACCGGCCAGAGGGGGACATTTATGCACTTTCAAGAGGAAGTCATAAAGGGCCTAATATTTGTGAACCAGCAGGCAGAGGGCCCCAGTACTTCTAGTACTGGCCCCTGTATTGTACCAGGGCAGCATTTTCCTAACGAAATCCCCTCCACTGCAAGAAAGGGCAGGACACAAAAAAGGTGCAAAGTTTGCTATAAAAAGGGAATAAGAAAGGAAACTATTTTCCACTGTGAAACTTGCCCCGACAAACCCGGCCTATGTATAAAGGAGTGTTTTAAAATATACCACACATCTATGGATTATTAGGTTAATCATTTCACCGTGCTTCGGGGGTCTTGCTAATGCCACATAGCACCCACCATTCATTCCACCAGAATCTGAGCTGCAAAATTCAAAAATCACTCCTTCCCTTCTGAGTCCTGCCATGCACCCAACTGGTATTTTTTGGTCACATATGAGGCATTGCCATACTCGGGAGAAATTGGGGCACAGATTTTGGGGTGCTTTTTCTCCTTCATACCTTCTGAAAATGAAAAATTTTGAGCCAGAACTGCATTTTTGTGTAAAAAAATGTAATTTTTCATTTTCACTGCCCAGTTGTATCAAAATTGGTGAAACCCCTGGGGGTTTGAAATGTACACTATACCCCTAGATGAATTCCCTGAGGGGTGTAGTTTGCAAAATGGGGTCACTTGTGGGGGGGTTCCACTGTATTGGTGCTTTGGGGGTCTTGCTAATGCGACATAGCACCCTCCAACATTCCACCAGAATCTGTGCTGCAAAATCCAAATATCACTCCTTCCCTTCTGAGTCCTGCCACTTTTTGGTCACACATGAGGCATTGTCGTACTCGGGAGAAATTGGGGCACAGATTTTGGGGTGCTTTGTCTCCTTCATTCCTTGGGAAAATGAAAAATTTTGAGCCAGAACTGCATTTTTTGTGTAAAAAATTTAATTTTTCATTTTCACTGCCCAGTTGTACCACAATTGGTGAAACCCCTGGGGGTTTGAAATATACACTATACCCCTAGATGAATTCCCTGAGGGGTGTAGTTTGCAAAATGGGGTCACTTGTGGGGGGGTTCCACTGTATTGGTGCTTGGGGGGTCTTGCTAATGCGACATAGCACCCACCAACATTCCACCAGAATCTGAGCTGCAAAATCCAAAAATCACTCCTTCCCTTCTGAGTCCTGCCATGCACCCAAATGGTATTTTTTGGTCACATGTGAGGCATTGCCGTACTCGGGAGAAATTGGGACACAGATTTTGGGGTGCTTTGTCTCCTTCATTCCTTGTGAAAATGAAAAATTTTGAGCCAGAACTGCATTTTTGTGTAAAAAATGTACTTTTTCATTTGCACAGCCCAGTTGTATCAAAATTGGTGAAACCCCTGGGGGTTTGAAATGTACACTATACCCCTAGATGAATTCCCTGAGGGGTGTAGTTTGCAAAATGGGGTCACTTGTGGGGGGGTTCCACTGTATTGGTGCTTGGGGGGTCTTGCTAATGCGACATACTGTAGCACCCACCAACATTCCACCAGAATCTGAGCTGCAAAATCCAAATATCACTCCTTCCCTTCTGAGTCCTGCCATGCACCCAAATGGTATTTTTTGGTCACATGTGAGGCATTGCCGTACTCGGGAGAAATTGGGGCACAGATTTTGGGGTGCTTTTTCTCCTTCATACCTTCTGAAAATGAAAAATTTTGAGCCAGAACTGCATTTTTGTGTAAAAAAAATGTAATTTTTCATTTTCACTGCCCAGTTGTATCAAAATTGGTGAAACCCCTGGGGGTTTGAAATGTACACTATACCCCTAGATGAATTCCCTGAGGGCTGTAGTTTGCAAAATGGGGTCACTTGTGGGGGGGTTCCACTGTATTGGTGCTTGGGGGGTCTTGCTAATGCGACATAGCACCCACCAACATTCCACCAGAATCTGAGCTGCAAAATCCAAAAATCACTCCTTCCCTTCTGAGTCCTGCCATGCACCTAAATAGTATTTTTTGGTCACATGTGAGGCATTGCCGTACTCGGGAGAAATTGGGGCACAGATTTTGGGGTGCTTTGTCTCCTTCATTCCTTGTGAAAATGAAAATTTTTTAGCCAGAACTGCATTTTTGTGTAAACAATTTAATTTTTCATTTTCACTGCCCAGTTGTACCACAATTGGTGAAACCCCTGGGGGTTTGAAATGTACACTATACCCCTAGATGAATTCCCTGAGGGGTGTAGTTTGCAAAATGGGGTCACTTGTGGGGGGTTTCTAAATTTTAGCATCTTATGGTGCCTAGAAACCTACATGGTGCCTAAAAAATAATCTCATAAAAAGGAGGCTCCAAAATCAAGTAGGTGCTCCTTCTATTATGAAGCCTGTGGTTTGGTCAACGTGCACACTAGGGCCACATATAGGATATTTCTGAAAACAAAAGAATTGGGGGAATCAATTTTTAGTCACATTTCTCTAGTAAAATCTACTGTGTTCCTTAGAAAAATGTATTAAAATTGCAAATTTTGAAATCTCACCTACACTTTGTTTTAATTCCTGTGAAACACCTATAGGGTTAACAAACTTCCAAAATGCTGTTTTGAATACTGTGAGGGGTACAGTTTTTGAAATGGCATCATTTATGGGGGTGTCTCACATACAAGTCCCTCAAAGTCACATCAGAACTGAACTGGTCCCTAAAAAAATCAGTGTTTGAAATTTTCTTGAAAATTTGAGAATTTGCTATTCATATTGTAAGCCTCCTAGTGTCCAAAAAAATTAAAAGGAAGTTGAAATAATGATGGAAACATAAAGTAGACATATGGTCTATGTTAGTTATTAACTATTTTGAGTGGTATGATTATTTGTCTCACAAGCAGAAAATTTTACATTTTGCAAATTGCTAAATTTTCCATTTTTTTTACGACATTTTGGTATTTTTCACAAAAAAACACAGACTGTATCGACCCAAATTTACCACTAATTTGAAGTACAATGTGTCACGAGAAAACAATCTCAAAATCACTGGGATAAGTAAAAACAAAAAAAAGTTATCCCCACTTAAGTGATACATGTCAGATTTGAAAAAAAGTGCTCTGTCAGGAAGGCTTAAACTGGCTGTGTCAGGAAGGGGTTAAAATATTCAGAAATACGGAATAATCCGTTATCCAAAATTCTCCTGGTCCCGAGCATTTTGGATACGGGATACTCAACCTGTATAAGGAACATTTCACTCATCTAATCATTAGTTTTTAGTTTCTAGCTGTCCATTAAGATTATTACCACTGGGTTTATTTATATACAAAAAATTATTATTATTGATTTCAAATATAATTCGATTCTATGAATATCAACTTCAAGTCGCTACCAATGATTAAATAAATACATACACAATTGAGCATATGGAATCCCATGATGGAGCAAAGAATAAAGTATATATACATTCATTTACAGTACACAAATAGAGGGATTCCTTAGGAGTTCGGTATGATTGATAGATACAGGATTGTCCAAAAAGAATAACTAGGAGAAATTTGGCATGTCCAAAAATACAGGGAAAAAAGGGGATGAAGAGAGCTGACATATAAATTTGACATTGTGAAAGTGTGCACCATTATGCAAATTATACTGGTCTAATTATGAGGGGATAAGCGTGGAAATAATGATTCAAAGAACTACATTTAATTCTAATGAATCATTAAGACCCCTTGGAAACAATGAATCACATTTAAAGATCCAGTAAATCTCCTGACAACAGAGGGTTTTAAATCTATTTCCCCCCCGAGTGGTGGTTTTTATATGCTCCAAACCCAGGAGTTTGAGCCCTACTGGGTTACTATCGTGACACTCCACAAAATGTCTGGAGACACTATGGATGTTTTTGTTCAAGATATTTTTACGGTGTTCTAAAAATCTAGTTTTTAGGGCCCTTGTGGTACGACCCACGTACCTCAAACCGCAGCTGCAGGTGAGGAGATAGATCACGTAGGTTGTGCCACAATTAATGAAGCCCCTAATATCAACGGGTTTTGAATCCAGCATGATATTTAGAGTTCTGTTCTGTATGAATCCGCAAGTTATGCATGAATTTTTTCCGCATTTAAAGCAGCCTATTGTCTTTTTGGGGAGCCACATAGTATGTGTATTACTTGACCCAATTTCTTTGGTGTCTTTTATTTTCAATTCACTTGGCGCCAGAAGGGATTTAAGGGATTTGTTTTTCTTGTAAATGAAAGTTGGTTTTGGGGGACGATTTCTCTTAATGTATTGTCCTGGTTGAGGACATTATAATTTTTTTGGATTATATTTCTAATATCTCTGTATTGAGAATTAAAGGTGGAAATAAAAGCAATTTTATTTGTGCCATTCTGTTGGGTTTCTACTCTATTGACACGTTTTTTACCCTTTAATAGGGTATCTCTATTGCATTTTCTGGCTTCTTCCCTGGCCCCTTCCACTAGAGGTTCTGGGTACCCTCGTAATGTGAAGGCTCTGCTGAGGTCTTTAGATTGCTCCTCATAGGCGGTCAGGTCAGAACAATTTCTTCTTAAGCGAAGCATTTGACCCTTGGGGATATTTTTTATCCAGTTAGGGTGGTGGGAACTATGAAAGTGTAGGTACGAGTTGGTGTTGGTCTCTTTTTGAAAATTCGAAGTCTGAATTTCGTTATCTTTAATAACCAAACTTATATCCAAAAAATCAATTTTGGTTTTATGGCAAGTGTGAGTGAATTGTAAATTTAATTTATTAGTGTTAAGGTGTGAAAAAAAGGATAGTGCTGAATCGTGATCCCCATCCCAAATTATAAATAAATCATCAATATAACGGCTATAGAGGACCAGACCCGCCTCCCAGCCGCCCCCCCACACGAGGGAGTCTTCGACCTCCCCCATGTAGAGATTGGCGTAGCTCGGAGCGAATCTGGTCCCCATGGCCATCCCCATGATCTGCAGGTAGTGTTTATCCAGAAAAATAAAATAATTGTGTCCCAAAATAAAAGAAATAGAATCCAAAAGAAATTGTGTATGTTCCTCACTGAGGTCTCCATCAGATTCTAAGCGTTTTTTGATTGCCTCTACTCCCAGATTGTGCGGAATATTAGAGTAGAGGCTCTGTACGTCAAGGGTCATAAATGAGTATGACTCCTTCCACTTGATATCTCTGATTAAATTAAGAAAATGGGTTGTATCTTTGATGTGAGACCTCAGTGAGGACACCCGTGCTTGAAGGTGAGTGTCTACATAATGGGATAAATTAGACGTTAAAGAACCCACACCCGAAATAATAGGACGTCCAGGTGGTGCGGTGATGGATTTGTGGATTTTGGGAAGGTGATAGTAAACAGGAATAACCGGGTGTTCAGTGAACAAGTAACGAAATTCATCCTTCGAAATAACATTATTTGTAAGAGCTTTTTCCAATAGTACCCTAAGATCTTTGATGAATCTAGGGGTAGGATCCGAGATTAATTGTCGGTATATTGTTCCATCGCTCAATTGTCTTGTAGCCTCACTTACATACAGTAGTCCACTTGATTCTGGATAATTATCAGCCAGAACTGTCCAGGCCACAACCCAGTATTTGCATATATTTTAAGCAGAAGCATAAATGCTCAATAATAGTTAATGCAGTGTGTAGGCTTTCCATATAGAACAATAGGATTATAGATGTTCTCAGCTATGGATACAGACATACAGTAACACAAATACACAGTATCAGTAACCCTTCATGTACCATGCAGCCACTGTCACACCTAACTCTGCTCCACCTGCAGACTATGGCCTCACACATGATGATGGAAGCCCCAGTCTGTCTGATTAACAACACCCCTGACGGAAAGCTGGAAACCAACCCTGCGGCGATAGACATCCTCTCCCGGATCACCCAGCCGGTGGTGGTGGTGTCCATAGTGGGCTTGTACCGGACCGGGAAGTCCTACTTGATGAACAAGCTGGCGGGAGCCCAGAAAGGTCAGTGGCCAGGTAGCTGGAGACACCACGTCTGACCAGGGCAGTGTCTCCTATCAGTATGGGGGACATATATCTATTCTTATAATGAGCAACCAATCAGATTCACCCTATAATCCTATAGAATGTGTTAGTTACTGTAGCAGCTGATTGGTTGCTCTGGGCTCTTCCTAGGTTCGATACATCCCGCTCTCAGCGCTCTGGGGGATAAATGTACTAAGAATGGAGTTTGTCTGAGACTAAACATGTTGGGAATCACTAGAATACAAAATTTGTCCGATCAAAAGCGCAGACTTGCTAAGAATCATGTGTGAGGGAATCGAGTGTTTGGATGGTGCATCAATAGTGTGTTGTTTTGAATGAAGTCATTTGTATCCTGCACGAGTTCCGTATACCTGCCTGTGAGCAGCATGTTGTGCTAGAGCCCGCACAGATCAGACTGTGGTCCTTATTCTGGTTGACACACAGTGCTGCGAAGTTCACAGCGCTGTGTGTCTTTTTTAGCCCGCCTGCCACTTGCATTGCCGCCCACCCACCTGCGCAGGGCGAATTATAACCACATGGCTGTGAATCAATATTTTGCATAAACATTAATTTGCAGCCTACGGGGTGACACCCACATCATTGGATGGTTGTTGAGGACAGGGCGGGCAGCTGACACCCAGTGAAGTCAGCTGCCCGTCCCCGGCACCCTCGTCATCGGGGTATTACCATGATAACGCCCAGCTCTTTCATGGGAATGCCCATAAAACACTGGGCGTTTCCCATGGATGAATCCCCCGGCCCACTGCCCCCGTCCTCCCCCCACCCGCACTGCACCCACACTCTATCTGCTGGGGCCGCTCACACACAGCGCATGCGCAGAAGAAAATCATCCCGCTCCTGTGCGAAGTTGCCCCCTGTGTGATGAAGGGGTTATAGAATACAAATACAAATCTGTGCCCCCCCCCCCCCCAGCAAGAACGGCAAGTGATTACTACTTCCGGTCCGCGGATCCATAGTTACTTATCATGTCTCGACTTTCTCGGCTCCTGATTGGCCGCTAGGCAGCCAATAGAGTCATTAGGAGGAGAGGCGCTGAGGATGAAACATCAGCGTCATTCCTCAGTCCGTCGTGGGTACCGGACGGAATAGTCGGGTGTTTGTTATTCTAAGAAGACCTGGACTAAGTTAGAACGAAGAGGACAGATCTTCGCCGGAGGACCTTGGTGAGTTGGATTTCCTTCCACAGGTACCCCTATGGATTTCTTAGGATCCTGGAGCCCCGGACCCAGGAACCAAGCCCCCGGACCCTGGACTCTGCAGCCCCAGACCCAGGAACCGAGGCCCCGGACCCAGGACCATGGAACCCCGGACCCAGGGACTTACCTACGGGCTCAAGATAGGTAAGTATCAGTATGAAAGGGCTTTGGATGTATTAAAGTTATATTTTTCATGTGTCAGTGTGTTTATTTGACTATTTTTAATACAGTGGAACTACTAGTGCCAGCGGGCCCTTTAATGCCCCACATGCTGGGACTTTGAGTTCTCCAATTCCCAGCATGTGGGGGAGGCTTGCTGGGACTCATAGTTCTACAGTAGAATACAATAGTTTATTCATTTTTTTATACTGGAATCGCATAGGGTCACCGGGGACAGCACCAGCCTTCAGCCTGGTCAGGTAGGTCCTGTAGCGGGGGGGACCCCTTTATTGGGGGTCCCCACTCCCACAGGGCTCCTGGCCAAGCTGCCTGGTCAGTAGGGTGATGTTTTGGCCGCAGGACCTTATATAATAAGTGTCCCCCGACTGTAACATTACACTGCTGGCTGGTTTGGCCTGGGGCTATCAATTAAAATACGGGGGACCCCTAGTAATTTTGTCCCCCGTATTTTGGGAACCAGCCCCGGCCCTAGAGGAAAAATCATGGAACCCCGGCCCTGGAGGAAAAATCGGGGAACCCCTATTTGCAGGGTTTCCTGTTTTTTTTTTTTTTTTATTACCGTCCCCGGCTCTTTCGGCCTGGTGCTGGTTAGAGTTGTGGGGGGGGGAGAAACCACGCCGTTTTAAAAACATTTATTTTCTTTTTTTTTTTTTACACATTGCAGCCTGCACGGAACTGACTGATCCGTGCAGACTGGCTATACAAATTCGTATTAGCGGCCGTATATACGGCCGGCTAATACGAATGGATACGCCATTGGATGGTTACAAAGCAGTTGTATTTAACTGCTTTGTAAATTTCCCTCCGGAACACGAATTTGCATGCGGCTAAAACAGCCGTATGCAGTCGTATTCATTTGTATTAAGAATACGAAATATCATATTTGTATTCTTAGTAAATTTTCCCCTGTATGTCTAGTGTCCGTGAGTCTCTGAAAAAAAAAGAATTTGCACCCTTACTCTTCCCAGGGCCGGTTCAAGGCACCAGAGCGCCCCAGGCGAGTCGGGGAGGGGGGGGGGGGGGGGGGGAGGTTGGTACTTGTGTAAAAAAACTTCCGTCCCTGCTGAGTGCTGGTGCGTGCAGGGGTGTCCGTGCCGCCGGGAGAACCTGCGGCGCTGTTATTGTGTATAAGCTGGCCGCGGCCGGCGGGGTCCCTACAGTGAATAGAAAATAACTAGCGCTTCCCGCGCCGCCGCGCGCATAGCGCCAGTTATTTTCTATTCACTGTAGGGACCCCGCCGGCCGCGACAAGCTTATACACAATAACAGCGCCGCAGGTTACCCCGGCGGCACGGACACCCCTGCACGCACCAGCACTCAGCAGGGACGCCGGAGACGCAAGATTCTTCACAGGTACCACAGTGCTGGGGATGAGGGGCGAACTGCCGCCCTCCAGGTGCCGGCGCCCTAAGCAAATGCCTAGAGCTGCCTAGTGGTGGCGCCAGACCTGACTCTTCCCCTTTATGCAAAACATGCATTCGCAAAGTGGGGTGGATGTTTGGACCGCGACTGGGGGAGCAGTGTTAGAAGGCCCGATACACAGTGAATTTTTGCTGCTTAGCAAATAAATCAAAATCACCCCCTTAATCCCTTTTATATTGCCCACTTTGACCACCGTTACAGGAAAATTACACTTACAAAGTCAGTGCACCGTGATCCGAGCTCCTAACCCACAAGCTGGCTACACTGAAGTTCACATGGCTTGGGGGTAGCTCAGGCTGCAAGGACCATTGATGTGGCCATATTGAACTGGGGAGTTACGGGGTGCCGAGCGTACCAGGAAATTACCGTATGGAGAACCCTCATCCCGGTGATCAGAGTCTGCAACGGCAGGGAATGTACCCCAGAGGCTGCTTTGGCTATGTGATGGTCAGCTATAGGAAGGAGCAGAGGACAGGGATTACCCTTGTGGCCCAGTAGAGGCGTCCCTGGAAGTGGCCCCGCAGAGTTGGTGGCTGCCCCTACTGGAGACATATAGAGCTGGTGGTGGTGGGTGGTGCTGGAGCTGTCCCCTGCTAGTACAGAGTAGGCTGACAGGCTGCGTATGACAGAGTCCTGCGATCAGACAGAATGAAATCCCGCCCCCTACAGGTCTGCGAATGGATCGCCGATCGGCCGCCAGCAGCAAATCCATACACTCACCATCGAATGAATTTCCCAGTCTGCGCTAATGTGCATAACTCTGACTCCTCCACACCTCTGTAACAGAGACAGCGCTGATGTCACAGACCCTCCCTGATTAACCGGGGAACGCCTGTATCTTTCCTGTCATTCAAGTTTTGTGGTGATTGCGAATAAAACCATTGTAGTTTTCATCACTATTTGGCCTTGCACATGCGCACATAGGGGGGTATTCTGGTTCACTCGCAAAAGGCAAATTCCTTCTCAAATAGACAAAACCATGTGCATTGCAGGTGGGGCTGATGTAACATGTGCAGAGAGAGTTACATTTGGGTGAGTTATTTTGTTTCTGTGCAGGGTAAATACTGGCTGCTTTATTTTTACACTGCAATATAGATTTTAGTTTTGAAATAAAACCCCACCCAAATCTAACTCTCTCTGCACAAGTTACATCAGCCCCACCTGCAGTGCACATGGCTTTGTCCATTTGAGAAGGAATTTGCCTTTGCAAGTGAACCAGAATAAGGGCCTATGATCTGACTGCATGCGCAGTGGTACTATAATTGGCCGCCTTGCAAATTTGCACAACAGCAATCAGATCTGAATAAGGCCCATAGCTAGCTACAGTATTTACTACCTGGACTTCATCCAGGAGGGATAGGAGGAATGAACTTCTGGCTGGAACTACTGTCATTTAGGAAACATCAAGTTCATCCACAGCCGCTGGATATAAATACAGTGCAGAGAATTGGCAGCAGCTGCAGCATACTTTCTGAACGCCAGCTCCGGGAAGTGGGGGGGAGGGATGGGCATTGAGAAGTAAAAGGGGGGCGGTACAGACTGGGCGCCCCTAGGCACAATATTTTTGGCTGCCCCCTGGACCCAGAGGGAGGATTGCAAAATCCCTGTTGCTGGTTCCTAAACGACAGGGGTGGCACGTGCCTTGTGCCCACCCTCCCCCCCACCCCCAATGCTACCACTGTAAATACACTCACTTAGCATACATACATACATACTATAATCACACATCATACATAAATACAATAAAGACACACATACATACAATAAACACATAGCATCCATACAACATACATATAAACACAGACACGCAGAACATACATACACACTAGGGTGACCAACTCATCCCTTTAATCCGGGACACATATTAATTACACAGGTTCTGTGGCTGGCTTTCTCCTGGTTTTAAACTGCCACAGAACCTGTGTAATTAATATGTGTCCCGGATTAAAGGGATGAGTTGGTCACCCTAATACACACACACACACTTAAATTGTTCAATGCCGCCATACGGAGACTGGGCAGCTCGGGTATCCTCCAGCTGGTGGGTCTGCGCTGCTGCGAGCTGCTTCTGCAGGAGCCCGGCACTCTGGCTGAGGGGATGATGACTCCAGACTGGGGAATGGCGGCATGGAGCTTCTGGCCTCTGAGGGGCGGCCATAATATGTGCCGCCCCTAGGCCCGTGCCTCACTAGGTACAGAGGCGGACCTTGCCGGGGAGTACTGCATTGGTTTGGCAAGTGCAATTACGTCATCATGTCCACGCCCCCGCCATGCAATGCTGGTATTACATATTCTCCAACATGACCCATTCCGTTAGGTACAAAAAGCTCTGTTTCTGGACTTCCCTGCCAGTGGCAGTTGCAGAGGTGAGGCTGCAGCACAGTCCAATATTCAGAAAGGGGAGCCACACCTAATGAAACTCCAAACATCACTGTCCTGGACTCAATGGCAGTTGATGTGACCCCCCCTTTTTGAATTTTGGTCTGTGCTGGAGTCCAACCTCTGTAACTGCCACTGGCAGGGAAGTCCAGGAACAGAGCATTTTGTACCTAATGGAATGTTCTACCAGGAGAGAATAGATAGACTCAAGGGTGTAACTACCATAGGTGCAAGGGGTGCAGCTGCTATGGGGCCCAGAGCTGAAGGGGGCCCATCTTTACTGTCTGAGAAATATGTTTTACACACATTTATCACCATCAGCCGCTAAATAAGGGGCCCTTACAAACTTTTGCTATAGGGCCCACGAATATCTAGGTACAGATGGAACTCTTCTTTGCAGGAGATGGCGTTGGCAACACCATCCCCCGCCACCTGTATTTGCGAAAGGAGACGTGCGCACACGAGATCCGCTCGCGTCCCCTTCCGACTGCTTCCCCCGGGTCCCCGCCGGCTTGCCGTCCGGGGTCCCCACTGCCTCCCCGCACCCCCCCTAACCCTGTCCGTCTCCCTGGCGCACGGACACTGAGACGCACGTGCGTCTCAGTCAGATGGCGAGCTGGGCTGCTGGTGGATCGCCAGCGGTGTCTTTCTGGCGATTCGCCAGCAAAGATGAGCCTGGCCCCATCTGTACACCTCTGGATAGACTTGTGCTGCAGAGGTAACCAGCAGGAGCGATACAGTAACCGTCCTATCTGTCACATATGTCTGTACCAGCAATAGAAAACATTAGAACTGATTCAGACCTGTTCGCTAGTGTAGTCACTAAGATTTGTCACAGCAGGTTATTATCGGCACACTGCGTACGGTTCACAGTACACATACACAAGGCCGTCTGGCGATGAATTCCTGCAACTACTTATGTTCGCTGACTGTTTGTAAGCTGAATGTCATGTGTGGGTGTGGAAACCGACCATTTTTTGGGAGTGCCTAGAAAAGTGCTGAGTGTGTCTGGGAAAATGTGTGCCAAGCCGGCTCAGGGGAGGGTGTGCGGTGTCAGCGTCAGCCCGGATGTGCCTTTTTTTCACTTCAGCAGCAATTATGTCTCCGGCTACGCGGCGCCTGCAATGACTGGTGCCCAGAGTAGAAATCATTAGATGGTGGGCCTGTCACATAGGATTTCGGGTATATTCGCATGTGTGTGTGTGTGCATATGCGCACATTAATTCGCAATGCGGCGCAGTAGGGCAACAGCTTAACTGATCGCTGCAAATTCGCAGCCGTGCAATTAGGTCATTATGAGGCCCTAAGTCTGGCTCTAATAAGGACTTTCTGTGTGTAATGTCTGCAGGCTTTAACCTGGGCTACAATGTCCAAGCGGAGACCAAGGGCATCTGGATGTGGTGCGTCCCCCATCCCAGAAAGCTGGATCACACCCTGGTTCTGCTGGACACAGAAGGTCTGGGGGACGTGGAGAAGGTGAGAAGGTGCCCATGTGTAATACAGGGAGAATATAGGAGTTATATGAGCAGGACACCTGAGTAGGGCACACAATGTATATCATATATATGTGTAATACAGGGAGAATATAGGAGTTATATTAGCAGGATACCTGAGTAGGACACACAATGTATATCATATATATATATGTAATACAGGGAGAATATAGGAGTTATATGAGCAGGACACCTGAGTAGGGCACACAATGTATATCATATATATGTGTAATACAGGGGAATATAGGGGTTATATGAGCAGAACACCTGAGTAGGGCACACAATGTATATCATATATATATATGTAATACAGGGAGAATATAGGAGTTATATTAGCAGGATACCTGAGTAGGACACACAATGTATATCATATATATGTGTAATACAGGGAGAATATAGGAGTTATAATAGCAGGATACCTGAGTATGACACACAATGTATATCATATATATGTGTAATACAGGGAGAATATAGGTGTTATATGAGCAGAACACCTGAGTAGGGCACACAATGTATATCATATATATGTGTAATACAGGGAGAATATAGGAGTTATATGATGAGTAGGGCACACAATGTATATCATATATATGTGTAATACAGGGAGAATATAGGAGTTATATGAGCAGGACACCTGAGTAGGGCACACAATGTATATCATATATATGTATAATACAGGGAGTATATAGGAGTTATATGAGCAGGACACCTGAGTAGGGCACACAATGTATATCATATATATGTGTAATACAGGGAGAATATGAATTAAGAAGAAGGAAAGAAATTGCACAATGGATGCACACCTAGAAAGATAATTTTTAATTTTTAAAAGGGTTGGTACTTTATTGAACTCGTTTTTAAGAAATAAGGGGGAGTTTGTCCGTGTTCGTTGAATTTATAGGTTCACGGGTAATCCCACCTTATTGGTTGTGAAATTGATAAGACACACATAAACGAACATACATGTAACGTGATTGGCCACAACGGCACTTTATAAAGAATAGAAAGTGTGCATAAAGATTAAAAAATAGGCCTTGAATTCTATATGGTTGTTTTTAGTTCATACACTGCCAAGTAGCTGTGTCTGTTGTATTACTCATGTATTTGGATACTCCTTCCTTCTAATTTATTGTTACCATTTATTTTGTAACATTTTATGTAGAGGAATAATTGTGCAGCTCTTATGCAGTCTTTTTTGGTGATCTGCTGACCTCTTGTGGTCGTTCAGCACAATTGCAGTTGTGTATACTGTTTTTTCATAAGACCATACCTCCCAACTTTGGCAGCTCAGCAGGCGGGACGCTGCTGCTGCGCGCCAGAGACGCGCCAAAATTTTCGGGGGGGTGGTGGCCTAATTTGGGGGCGTGGCCTATACCTGCGGCTCCCCGCGAGGCCACGCCCCCATTTTGCCGCTATGGGGGCATGACCCAGAGGCTCTGTGAGCCTCTAGCCATGCCCCCATGCTAAGCAGCGGGGAATAAACGCTGTGCGCATGCGCACAGCGTCTATTCCCGCAGCCAGGGGGGCTGCGGGAATAGACGCTGTGCGCATGCGCACAGCGTTTATTCCCCGCTGCTTAGCAGCTGACAGGGGGGTCTCCCAACAGCCCCCCCACATCACGGGACACTGCTGCCCGCGGGTGGGACAGCGGGACAGGCCCTGATAATCGGGACTGTCCCGCTAAAATCGGGACTGTTGGGAGGTATGTATGACTATTGATACCTTCAAATAGGATTTATGGTCATATGATTTTATTACTTTGTCTGCTATGCAGCAGTGTCCGGCCAGATGATTTTACTTTTTTCACTTATTACACATTTCAGGGAGTTCAGCATATGGATTTCAGTGCTACCTTTAGGTCTTGGCATACACTGGATTGTTTTATGAATTTACCGTAATTAATTAGTTTAATAACTTACCGAAAGCAGCATACTAATGGGCATGTTCTCTCACAACATGCCAGACTAAGATGCTGCTATTAGTATATAAATCCTGTGTTCTCCTTCCAATATGTGTTAATGATCTACTGACCTTTTAACAGTATATTATCTGCACCAATGTATTGCTCTATACAGCCTGGTTATTAACCTTCCAATGGGGTTAATGGCTCTATTAATCCTCTACATTCAGGGTAGGAGACCGCTATCAGGGGTACCATTACCTAGTGAACAATTTCTTATGGCTCCACCTATATTTCACAATACATGGTTTGGGTTGTATTATCAATTACACACTCTCTCACAATATGTATATTGATACTGCCAATTATTGGCTGCTATCCACCTTTTGGGGATTCAGTATTTAATTCTGATCCTGTTTATCAATGTATCTAGGGAGGAACTAATTCCTATCTGGTGTTGGTGATAGTTTGCTGACCTCTTGATTTTTATCACATTTAGTTATAGTAACATTATTAGCATAGATAGACAATAGCCTTTCTCAAGACAGCATGAGAAAGCATGTTGTGAAACACGTGTCGACATAAAACAATGGGCCATTGTCTATCTATGCTAATAATGTTATTATAACTAAATGTGATACAAATCAATTGTATAGAAATAATTGTAACAGTTCACGCGCCAAACTCTGAGGACCATACTGCCTAGTGAAGGGCTTGTCCTCTCTCCCTTCTAAAGGAAGAGGTAACCCCTTATTTAAAACTCCAAACCCTAAAAAGTGTCTTGAGAAAGCATGTTGTGAAACACATGTCGAAAACAATAGGCCATTGTCTATATGTGCTAATAATGTTATCATAACTAAATGTGATAAAAATCAATTGTATAGAAATAATTGTAACAGTTCACGTGCCAAACTCTGAGGACCATACTGCCTAGTGAAGGGCTTGTCCTCTCTCCCTTCGAAGGGAAGAGGTAACCCCTTATTTAAAACTCCAAAACCTATCCAGAACAGAAATTTAGTACCAATTAAGATCAAGGCTAATAAAGTTGCTTGTAAAAATACCTGTAGGTGATATACTGCTTACCAACCACCAGAGGTCAGCAAACTATCACCAACACCAGATAGGAATTAGTTCCTCCCTAGATACATTGATAAACAGGATCAGAATTAAATACTGAATCCTCAAAAGGTGGATAGCAGCCAATAATTGGCAGTATCAATATACATATTGTGAGAGAGTGTGTAATTGATAATACAACCCAAACCATGTATTGTGAAATAAAGGTGGAGCCATAAGAAATTGTTCACTAGGTAATGGTACCCCTGATAGCGGTCTCCTACCCTGAATGTAGAGGATTAATAGAGCCATTAACCCCATTGGAAGGTTAATAACCAGGCTGTATAGAGCAATACATTGGTGCAGATAATATACTGTTAAAAGGTCAGTAGATCATTAACACATATTGGAAGGAGAACACAGGATTTATATACTAATAGCAGCATCTTAGTCTGGCATGTTGTGAGAGAACATGCCCATTAATATGCTGCTTTCCGTAAGTTATTAAACTAATTAATTACGGTAAATTCATAAAACAATCCAGTGTATGCCAAGACCTAAAGGTAGCACTGAAATCCATATGCTGAACTCCCTGAAATGTGTAATAAGTGAAAAAAGTAAAATCATCTGGCCGGACACTGCTGCATAGCAGACAAAGTAATAAAATCATATGACCATAAATCCTATTTGAAGGTATCATATGAAAAAACAGTATACACAACTGCAATTGTGCTGAACGACCACAAGAGGTCAGCAGATCACCAAAAAAGACTCTGCATAAGAGCTGCACAATTATTCCTCTACATAAAATGTTACAAAATAAATGGTAACAATAAATTAGAAGGAAGGAGTATCCAAATACATGAGTAATACAACAGACACAGCTTCAGACAGTATGTCATTTATTTGAAATATCTGTAGAAAATAAGTTTACTTGGCAGTGTATGAACTAAAAACAACCATATAGAATTCAAGGCCTATTTTTTAATCTTTATGCACACTTTCTATTCTTTATAAAGTGCCGTTGTGGCCAATCACGTTACATGTATGTTCGTTTATGTGTTTCTAAAACTTTTTAATTCTTATCAATTTCACAACCAATAAGGTGGGATTACCCGTGAACCTATAAATTCAACGAACACGGACAAACTCCT
This sequence comes from Crinia signifera, assembly GCF_055691185.1. Classification (NCBI taxonomy): domain Eukaryota; kingdom Metazoa; phylum Chordata; class Amphibia; order Anura; family Myobatrachidae; genus Crinia; species Crinia signifera. The sequence continues at coordinate 12,834,498 of NC_139223.1, forward strand.
CCTTATTTCTTAAAAACGAGTTCAATAAAGTACCAACCCTTTTAAAAATTAAAAATGATCTTTCTAGGTGTGCATCCATAGTGCAATTTCTTTCCTTCTTCTTCATTCATATTGTACTCAGTTTGCCCGGATAGCACCCCCGCCATGAAAAAATTATGAATAGGCGGACCTTATGGACCCTTAAAAAATCAGAAGGGTTTAAAATAATCAGTGTGCGGATTATTACCTCCTCTTCCCCCTAACCCCAATTTTTGTAATACAGCGAGAATATAGGAGTTATATGAGTAGGGCACACAATGTATATTATATATATGTGTTTAATACAGGGAGAATATAGGAGTTACATGAGCAGGACACCTGAGTATGGCACACAATGTATATTATATACTAGGTGATTCATCGCTCCCGACGAGTGCTCTTCACAGTGTTGGAAGGGGCTCCACCCCAGGGGTTGTTGCAGGTGGGTGGGGGATGGTTGGGGGCGGGGTGCTGCTGATGCTGAAGGGGTTGGCCCGGGTGTTCATGGGTGAGGGATGGGGTCTGGGTGTGCTGTGGATGGGGGAGAGGTCGGTGTGCCGTGGGTGGGGGAGGGGAGGGTGTGTATGTACTGCGGGTGTGGGAGGGGCGGTTGTGGTGTTTCTACAAATGTATATGGGTGTGCTGTGGGTGGTGGAGGGGAGGATGCGGTGGTGTTGCGGGTGGGTGTGGCGGTGGCGTGGGTGGATGAGGGTTGGGTGCGAGGGTGCCATGGGTGGGGGAGGGTGCTTGTGGGTGGTGTGTGTGGGGCAGTGGTAGGTGCGGGGATACTGCGGGTGGTGGAGTTGGAGGGCACGCCTCCATGCAGTGACATCACGGACCTCCTGCATCCCTAAAAATGAGCGGCTACCCTGGGGAGTAATAATACTCTGCCACCCTGCTCCAGCTCTACTATTATACAGTATGTGTGCACACTCTGTGACAGAGGCTGGCTGGTAACTTATAGCCACCTCCCACGATTAGTCCACGCCCCCAAAATGTTTATGGGATAAAAAAACCTATCTAAAGTAGAGGGGGGGGGGGGTGTTATTGTCCCCTCCCCCCCTCAGCAGCAACAGCAACAGCACACACCTACAGCATGTGCTGTGCTGGCAGCAGGCTCAGCATGAGCTCTCATGCTGCCAGTGAGATGCTCATGCTGGGTCTGCTGTCAGCACAGCACATGCTGTAGGTGTGTGCTGCTGCTGCTGCCCGGGAGGGATGAAGGGGGAAGGGGGTGTGTACCAGGGCCCCCACCAGGCCCCTCCAGCAAGCCTGGGCCCAGGTAATCAGTACCCCCCCCACACCCCCCTTGACATAGTCAAATGGGGGGGAACCAGAAAGGGAGCTTCATGCTGCAGCTGCCTGTCTGTCATGCAGTGTGACAGACAGTGGCAGCCATAGAGGACCGCAGAGGGGATGCAGCCCTTAGGCCCGCCCCTCCCTTCAGTGTTGTCCCGCCCATCCAGTGCGTGTAACCCTGCACCTTTTCTAGTCCCTGCAGCCACCACTGATATAGTCAAATGGTGCTGGGAGCCAGAAAGGGAGCTTCATGCTGCGGCTGCCTGTCTGTCATGCAGTGTGACAGACAGCGGCAGCCATAGAGGACAGCAGCGGGGATGCAGCCCCTCAGCCCAGCCTGCCACTGACTGTGTATATAACGCTGGGTCGAGTTTCACTCTATGACTCCATCCAGCGTTATACACACAGTCACAGAGTGACAGTTCTGGGCAAATATATAAGAGATATGTTTGTGTGTGTGAATGTGTGTATGCAGCATGTACTGTGGGATAATAAACGTTTCATTTTCAGGGTGTGTGTTTTTATTTTAACATTAGTCATAATTTGGGACTACAAGTCCCAGAAGGCCCTTTAATACCCTGCATGCTGGGATTTGTGGTTCTCCAGGTCCCTGCATGTGGTGGAGACAACCCAATGTTATTGTCAGATTGTTGCTTTATTGTTGTGTTTATCTTACAGGGCGACACCAAGAATGACATCAGGATCTTCTCGCTGGCCGTTCTCCTGAGCAGCGCCCTGGTGTATAACAGTAAGGGCACCATAGACCAGGATGCACTGAACAAGCTGAGGTATCCTTCCATCTATGTCACTCTGCAATGGAATATAATAGAATACACATAACTGTTCTACACTCCGCACCAACAAGACCCATTCCATTAGTTACTAAGGGCCTGATTCTCTTTCACATGCAACTCTGCAAAATGGATGAAAGGCCACCCGCCGCTTGCACTGCCCCGCTTCTTCGCTCGCCGAGTTCCCCGTATGGCTGCGAATGAATCTTTTACATAAACATCCATTCGTAGCCTTGGGTGCGGAGGCCAAACCATTCCCTGGTCGCCAGTCATCGAATGATTGAGAAGGTACACACAAAACTTCAGTGACCTGCCCCCCTGCAGCCGTGTCACTGCCTAATTTCCATGGGAGTGCCCAGCGTTTTCACGGGAACACCAATGAAATGCTGGGCATTCCCATGGGAGCAGCCTGTCGTCACGGCCCCATGCCATTAGCGGCCGCCGACAGCACTCCGCTTCTCCGAAATCATCCCACGCCTCTGGCCTGCCAGTACCACACCACGTTTCCCGCCAAAATCCAAACACAGGTGCAGCCATCTTGGATGCTATCACATGATTCTCCACAACCAAACCCGTGAATCCAGTATTGTCATCTGAGAGTCAGTCACCAGGCACTGACTCCTATAAAGGGGGTCAGAAAACCACTCCCAAAAGGCCAGTGCAATGATGTCCTCCTCCAGGCTGCATCCTGTAATCTCAGCTCCTGTAGAAATCTCTCTGTTTAATAATCCTGCTGCACTGCCTGGCTCCCTTACGTTCTAGCCAATCCTTTACTCCTTCTATTACAGCCAATTCCAAGATTCCAATTCCATACTACCTTCGACCACCATCTACAGTATTACTATCGAGGTACCATCTACTCATCTCCAGTGTACCCTTTGCATTACCAATCACCATCGGTAGCCTCCATAGGTACCTGTTGTCATTGGTGTCTTCCTGCGGTATCTGTGTTCTTGGTGCATAATGCAGCTTCTCCGCTGCCTAGTAAAAGGGGTCAGTGCCTCATCATCTGCTGCTGCTACTTACTCCCCATCGATGGTCATCATCGGATACATTCCATTATCTCCTTTGGTTCCAGATGATTCCAGTATCTCCTTCATTTACAGCCAATTCCACTATCCCCTTCATTTCCAGCAGATTCCAGTAACTTATTTGGTTCCAGATGATTCCAGCATCTACAGTTTTTCAGTTCCAGCCGATTCCAGTCACTTCTTCAGTCAATTCAAAGACTAACTCCCGGTCCTTGTGGACCAATAGACTTTATCTCCACCTGACCCTCCACTATCATGCCACGTCTTCGGGCATGGGACTCTGACTCCCACATATGGTCCGAGAAAGCCACATGTGTGCAACTAAGTGGTTCCTGCAATGTCATCCTGGCAGCCGCTGCTGGGTTGCGTCCACGACTTGGTCCTCCATGGCAGTTAGTGCCAGACTTCCACTCTCACGCAGGCATCATGCCTTCCACGTGGATGCCAAGCTTTCCTACGGTCCTTGGCATGGGCGCAGCCATGTTGGTTTCACTCACATGATCTCCTCAGCCAATCCAAGACTGGTCATTTCTGTCATCATTCCATTACAACCAATCCCCTGTACTCTCTTCATATAAATATGCTGGAGCTGGTCCAGTCAAGCAGTCACTACAATGATGTACTTAGGGTAACAGTGTCCCCTGCTACCCGTGAGAATCTCCTGCTTTCCACAGCATCTGTGGCTTAGCACCTCTCTGCAGTCTGACTCCCTCCAGTGTCCAGACTGGGAAATTGCATTGGCTCCACCAAGTCCATTACAGCTTCATTATCTCCTGTGTACCATCAATCATTCATTGCTTCTCCAGCCTTCACTGCTTCCTTCCATTGCTACCTGCTCACACCTCAGTACCATCTCCATTAACAGCCACCATTCAGAAAGTCCACATCGATATTACCACCATGGGTAGATATAATCGATTACAGTCATCATCGGTGGACCGTCACTGTGTCTGTATTAGTGGTACCAGCTAGAGCCTTATACTTACCTGCAGTGTTCCCTCCATGTATTCTCCATCGATCTGCATCGGCCAGGGTTGAACATTGTTTAAAGTTATTATACTTACCTGAGCCCTCCAGTTGTCATGAGCCATTTATTATGGCTCATTACTGTCATGTCAGTTCTGTGGTCTTCAAGTCTGTTTCTGGTAATGGACTCTCTGGTGGCCTCAGTGGTTAGTCTGTGCCTATGCAGCTCAATCTTCTGTGAGTTGATTTATGCACAAGACTGGGAGGTAATGACCTTGTTATCCTAGCTTGGGAGCTGGGCTAGATATGTCCCAGGTGATTGATCACTTGAACACTTCTTAAAGCATTCTCCCCAGCACTGCCTTGCCGGTGATAGTTTCCTGTTCCTTTTGCAGGTAGCTGCAAATTCTTGTTTCCAGCTGGTCACCAGCCGTCTGCTATTTATTAGTCTGTTTCTCCCTGTTCATAGCCAAATGCAGCCTTTCCTGGTTCAGCCTGCTTCCATTATGTCTGGAATCTGTCTGTCTACTCCAGTCTGTCCCTGCTTTCTTCTTCTCATCTGCAGCTGCTGGAAGTCTCCTGTTCTGTTGGAGCCTGGTTCTATTTATGTATCCCTGTTAGATGGCAAGCTGCCAATTCCTTGTGTTGGTTTTGCAATCATTTGTTCCACCTTTGTTCAGTCCTCCCATGGTGGCAAGGGGCATTATACTCCATGATTTGGTCATTTTGGGGTACTGGATTATTGTGCTATTGTTTACATTATTGGTTAGCTGTATTTCCTGCATAGGTATCGCTGGAGGTACCCCAGTTCTCCTGTCAGAGGTATCTGTGACTAGGTCGCATTCCCCGTCATTGGCCTAAAGTCATTAGGCAGGTTTTTTCCCCAGGCAGGCCAAGTAGTTAGATTTCCTTTTGACCATACCCTTAGAGGATTGCTGTTTCCTTGTCACTCCCTAACACCTGGTTGCACCGGAGCTGGAGTAACTGGCTTAACTCGCTCCTTCAAATGTAGCGACTAAAGGCAAAGCCTAGCATTTGGAGGAATCAGCCATCTCCCTTTGGGGGTCAACAGAGTCAGTGTACATTTTGCCGTGTCCCTGCTGTGGGTTCTCACCCAAAACCATAACACCAGTCTTCAGTCGTCCAGTGATAATGGGTCAAGAAGTATTTGATCTACATCGTAATCTGTGTATGGAATTCTCTCTACAAACCAATCTAGATATATCTTATGGACAAATTGGCATTCAGAATGGGAACTCTAAATCCTCCTGAACTGATGGCCATTTATTTAGACAATAAAGAAAAAACGTGAATCGGTCCTAAAGGGATCCCCACTTTTTTGTGTTTGTTTGAATGTCTAAAAAGTGCAGAGAGCTTTGTTTTATAAGAGTTATAATTCTTTACCCTTATCTCGATTCTTTAAAAAAAATGTTTTATTTATTTATTAACATTTTCTCATATAGCGCACACATATTCCGCATCACTTTACAGAGAATATTTTGAACATTCACATCAGTCCCTGCCCCAGTGGAGCTTACAGTCTATATTCCCTACCACATGTACACGCTCACACAGATATTCTAGGGTTAATTTGTTGGGAACCAATTAGCCTTGTTCCATAACAGGACTCTATGGAAAGCTGTTGTGATCAGCGCTCACTGCTCATCGCTGCTCTGTACACACTGGGCGGTTTTTGAGCTGAAAGCGACTTAAACAACAAAACTGAGCTGCATTCAGCTCAAAGTCGCCCAGGGTGTATGGGGCATTAGTAGGTCATAAGTATACCATAGATGGTGAACTTAGCTACCAATAATTGGAAGAATGCCTTTGATCGTATTTGGATTATATACTTAAAAAATAACTTGTTTCACACCATTGTATGTGACTCAGGTTATAACCCATTGCCGTGACAGATCTGCTATTAAGTACACATATCTATAGGGGTTGTTTCTGTCACTGATCAGTTAAGCTTTCTTAACTACTCTACCTCCGTTGGGATAAGGTGGGCCTTATGGAGGTAGCCTACATCAACCTTTGATTTAGTAAAGTAACTTTTTATGACATTAAGTTGATGGGATCAGCCATAACTCAGTGGAATATAAAGGCTGGTAAAGTTGGACCTAGAATGCCCAATTCAAATTAAGAGAGGAAAAGAAGGGACGGAGTGGTGTTGGGAAGGGGCAAACACACAGTAGAATGTAGATGAACTTGACATGCGATTAGGTGGGGGAAATTACAAGGGGTAACAGAAACACATACAGCATGGGTTATATATATATATATATATATATATATATATATATATATCTATCTCTATATATATATATCTATATATATATATATATATATATATATATCTCTATCTCTATATATATATATCTCTATCTCTATATATATATATCTATATATATATATATATATATCTCTAATCTGCTTTGAAAATCTAGTCGTTGACCAATAGTAGATAATAACTCAATCTTTTATAATCAATTTATTATCCAGGTTATACCGCTACCTTTAATAACAAATTTTTTATAATATTTCCTTAAAATATTCCTCAAATATTGTTGCCTTTTGGTATTTCTTACATCATTATACTTTAGTTACACCTGTAGTCATCATCCCCTTGTATCTAAGAGCCTCTCGGGCTCTTTTACATGCCATAAAACATAGGTTCTCACTTTGTGAGTGTTATAAGTGTATTCAAGTTTGGCGTAATTATTGACTGTCACTATGCTTATGTACGTTTTGCGGTTTTAAATATGTACCGCAGTGTATTTATATTGCCCTATATCAGTATTTTTGCCTTTATTGTCATTCATGTTTTTTGTCCCATTTGTGATGTATTTCAGTGAATGGGGGGTATGTTGTTGTACGTAACCATGGTGATGGTAGCACTTTTTTATGATGTCATGCGCATCACGCCGCCCTACGTGGTGGCAGGGGACGCAATCCAGCACGGAGGGGTATAAAGCCATGTTTCTTTCAAATGATTAACAGCCTGAAGAAAATGTCCAAATAAAGGACGTCGCTCTGATAACAACGTGTACCTGTTTCTTCTTTCTGCTGAGAGTGCCGCTCCAACCCCAGCAAGTATACTATCTCTTCGTGCAGGCACCCAGCCACTATCATCCACATAGCTGCAGTGGATTGTGCCGGTCTATTGGACATATATATATATATATATATATATATATATATATATGTTGTGGTGGACGGCGGCACTCGGAGTAGAGGTAAGTAATAAACAGGCAGGAGACCTTGTTTAACCAACGTTTCAAATCCTTTCCGGATTTTTTATCAAGGTGCAAGAGATATATATATATATATATATATATATATATATATATATATATATATATATATATATATATATATATATATGTCTTCTTTGCTCTTTACTGTTTTGTTTTGTATGTGTGCAACCTGGAAAATCTCAATAAAAACTCACATTTTTATTGGCTTCTGCTAGATTTGTGGGGGAACTTTCTGAGCTTATCAAGGTGAAATCTAAGGACAACGATGATGAGGAAGCTGAATTCTCAGAGCATTTCCCCATCTTCATCTGGGCTGTCAGAGACTTTACTCTAGGACTAGTGATTGATGGAGAGAAGGTCACAGAAGATGACTACCTAGAGAACGCCCTGAAGCTGAAGACCCGTAAGTACAGTGAAATGCGCTTATAGGATTCTCGTAGGATTACATAAAAATATGAAAATAAAAAGAACATTTTTATAACTTTTTTTTTTCCTTTTATGAAAGCTGAAAAAACAATGAAGAACATGGAATATAATAAGCCCAGGCAATGCCTCCGCATGTATTTCAGTAGCCGGAAATGCTTTGTGTTTGACCAGCCGTCGGCAGACAAGGAAGTTCTCCAGAAGATGGAGCAAGTTCCTGAGAGTGAGCTTAATCCGGAGTTTGTGGCTCAGTCAAAGAGGTTCTGCGACTATATCTTCAGGAAGGCAGAAGTGAAACGCGTTACCGGAGTACCCCTGGTTACAGGAGTCAGTAAGTTGATCTCATGTACCTTCTGATTAAGCTTGTTCTTAAGGAGATGCCTGCTTCTAGATGAATGAGCAATGGCTCGCTGTACTCGCCATGCTTTGGGCATGGTGCCTCGCTACGTTCAGCCCACTAAGAGGAACCAAGTGGACCGGCACCAAAAAAAGCCAAAAAACCTGTGTCGACCTTGCTACTGTTCACCAGGTTTCCATTGATGCTTACCTTCAGTCAACCTTCAATCACTGTGTAGGCATCTAACTAGACACTGTTGACCTCCAGTTGTCAACCATAGCATGGCATGGTATGGCTGACCTCCACCCCCGTCGATCTGCCATCCAGATAACACAGGAGACTGGTATCTCTCAAACATTGGGGGAAATTTACTAAGAATGCGAATACAAAAAATCGTATTAGTATTCTTAATACAAATGAATACGACTGCATATGGCTGTTTCAGCCGTATGCAAAGTTGTGTTCCGGAGGGGAATTTACAAAGCAGTCAAATACGACTGCTTTGTAACCCTCCGATGTCGTATTCATTCATATTAACAGCCGTATATATGGCCGCTAATACGAATTTGTGCGGGCAGTCTGCACGGATCAGTCAGATCCGTGCAGGCAGCAGAGTGTAAAAAAAAAGTAGAAAAATATAATAATAATTTAAAAAAACAGCGTTAAGCCCACACATACTGATACTTACCTATCTTGAGCCCGTAGGTAGGTCCCTGGGTCTTGGTCCAGTGTCCTGGTCCATGTCGGCGTCCGGGTCCATGTCGGCAAATTAGATACTTATCTCTCATTACTATTGTCCAAATTGCTTTTGTTGCCGTTGGCAATACTAGGCTGGTAGGGGTAAGTGTAGTACCAAATGGATTTCTTGTTTGCGTTGTTTTTTTTGTTAGAGTGGGTCAATAGTTGTGCTCTAGGGATCACTAACAATTGGTTGTTTGCTTTTGTTACTGCCCTGTAGCTTATTCCTCGTGCCACAAATTTTTTAACTATAATGTCCAGTGACTTTTTAGTTGTTCTCGGTCACTTCATATTCTTGCTGCTCTTAGCATTTGCGATTTTGTTAATCCTCTTTTAAGTGCCAGGGGGTGGCAGCTGCGGTTTTGAAGAATTATATGGCAGTTGATTTACTTTGGTTATAAAGAAGTTTTCATTTTGGTGTCCATAATTTTTATTGTTACATCTAGATAATTGATGCTTGCTCTGCTCATTTGGTATGTGAATTTTATGGGGTTGTTTTCTGAGATTGTAAATAATATAGGCAGTTATCTTCTGGTCCTGTCCATAGAAGGAGTAAATGTCGTCTATGTATCTAGTTTATAGGAATAGTCTATTGCTCCTGGTTTGTGAACTGAAGTATAGATTCCCTTCCTGTTCAAACATGGACACATTTGCAAGTGTGGGTGCAACCAATTACCCCATTGCGCATCCTGTTTTTGGATGAAGTATTTTCCGTTAAACATTAAGTCATTTTGTGTTAATGTTCTTCAAGCAATCATATAAAAGATGGTGAAGAAGGGGAGCACATCTCCAAAACTTAGATCAATAAATCACAAACTGATTTCAGTATTTATACAAAACTTGAGTACTGCTTTCATTTGTTGTGTGTATATATATATATATATATATATATATATATATATATATATATATATATATATTACTATACTACTATATTATAAATATATGTTTTGTTGATTTTTTTTAAAAGATTGATTATTATTTTTTAAATTAATTACATTTATTCAATCATTCACGTGTTACCAATTGTTGAGCACTGATACAATCTTTGGTGATCTGTGGAAACTAAAATGATTCCAAAATAATTATGTTTTATTATTATTATTCAGAAATGAACATGTTTTAACATTTAGGGGAACATTTACTAAGATGGGAGTTCTATTGTAGATGAGATGTCCATTGTAACCAATCAGATTATATCTATTAAGTTCTAGAAGGTGCTAAATATATAAGAAGAATCTGATTGGTTGCTAGGGGCAACATCCCACCTTCAATATAACTCCTATCTTAATCTCAAGTGTTTAGAGAACCCATTCATATTTCCCCCCCCATTTTAGGGTTGGCTAAATTGGCAAAAACATACACAGAGGCTATAAGCTCCTCCAATGTCGCCTGTATGGAGGAGGTGGTGCTTTCCCTGTCTGAGACAGAAAACAAGGCAGCAGTGGAGGAGGCAATAAAGCACTACGTGAGCAAGATGAACGATGGCGTGGTGTACCCCACTGAGACACTCAATCAGCTCCTAACTCTGAGCAGACAGTATGAGGATGAAGCTCTTCAGATTTTCATGAAAAAATCCTTTAAGGATGAAGAACAGAAGTTCCAGAAACAATTTATTGTGAGTGTCAGATCCAAACATAAAACTTAGACTGACCCTTACTTACAGTAGGATACAGAACTAGAATGTAGGAGACGTGTTGCTAGATGATACTGTAAGTAACAGAAATTACTCCCCAAATCTGGAAATTCCTCTTAGGGGAATATAGAACCAGGCTGACAGGTCTAGGAGGCTCCTTTTGTGGTGCAGGTAATATTTTCAAGATATTAAAAACATGAGCAACGAGCGATCTGCAGTCTGTAGCCATGAGCATGTGCGGGTTTGTCAGAGTGATTATTACAGAAGTCTGTATAGAAACAAGATACAGTACCCGCAGTGATGTAATGGGTATAAAGTATCCGGCTTACTGTTTAGGTTTTGTCTAAAAGCCCCCATCCACTAGTCCAATTTGGCCTCTTTTCTTCAGATTATAGTGGATCTAATGAAAACAGGCCAATCGGAGCTCACTCCGATCCAATGTGCATCCCCACTTTAGATGTGTCTGACAGATAGATCCTTGCTGCACCAAGGATCTATCTGATCCGAAGCCATCAGGGGCACATTGGATGGGTCTTGTGTACTTCAGATTTATCGCTCCCACCTGTCCCAAGCCAAGCCTTCTGTACCCTCCCCGCCCGAATCTGACCTGTGGCTGCCACAAGTCCTGCCCCTGTCCACGTCTTCCCCGGGTCGTGTTCCAGTCTGTGGCCACCCTGGGTCCTGCTCCCATCCGTGGCCCCCTGGGTCCTACACCTGTCCGCAGCCTCCGCAAGCTCTTACAGCTTCCTCTCCATTGCACACAGGGGGTAATAGTGACATTGGCTATCAGCCTGGCATTCACAGTACATGGGTGCTGGGACAGCCCCAGGCTTCATTCCTGGCCCTTAGGTGCCCTAGAGAGGATGGACCCCATTATTGAGGGGATCCCCACTTCCCAAGGGACCCTGGCCAGGGGTGACTAGTTGGGGAGGGGGTGATGCTGTGGCCCCAGCACACACCCCCCCCCCCCTGGCTAGTGTCTTTACCCCCCTGGCTAGTGAAGCACGGTGCTGGTTGCAAAAATATGGGGGATCAATGGAAAGATAGGTCAACAGCTTAGGCGCAAATAGTCCGGAGTGGATATGTGAATAATCTGGACCCACAGTGGGGAGTATTTTACCAGAACAAAGATTTATTTGACATACAATTCACAGTTAAAAAGTGCAAATGGGTGCACAAAAGTGCCAGTGCAGCAGCAGTACAATTTCTCAAAATTCAAAGTGACAATGCATATATTTTCAAAAGTGCATGTACAATGAATGCGACGGGGCAATCTGATACTTTTATCTCACCATTCCAGGGTGGTGCGGTGGGCTGGGTGCTATAAGATGGTAAGTCCCGGGTAGCAGGAATAAAGCACCACCGCACAGGCTTTGGATGGGGATACAGTGATGTTACTGCAGAGTCCTCCCGTCAGTGTTGGCATCCTCATAACATGTTTCGGAATCTGGTTCCTTCTTCAGATGTGGATGCCAACACACTGAAGCTAAGGGTTTTTATACCATATGGGATAGGGTGATTTGATACACCTGTGTCCCACACCTCCGTTTTCCGGAAGTGACGTTTAATGGTGCGCTGGAGAATCTCATCCTCCATATGCAAAGGATCTAACGTTCCCCCACAGCGTCGTTCCGCCTGGAGGCAGACGCTGTGGGAGTAATCACATGCAGCTTGGTTCAATGCACAGTCCATTGCGCCTCCGTCCGGATCGGAAGTTCAAACCCGGATATGACGTTTGCGTTTCAAGGTGCTTCCTGTTTGCGTTCCACTGCGTCTTTTTCTCACAGGAATCCATGCATTTTGTTTTTCCTCCAGAAATAATAATAAAATCTTTTATTTTGTAGGTTTTGTCTTTGATTTTAAATTCAGTGTATTTCCTTTCAATATTTGACTACACATCCCAGCATGCTTTGCAAAAGTTTTAGCATTCTCTAATAGCAAAACTGTGAAAAAGCATTCTGGGATGTGTAGTTTCAAAACATCTGGAGGGCCAACGTTGGACATGCCTGCTCTAGACAGAGCCCTGGTTGAATTAGAAAAAGTTGATAGAAGCTCTCTGCTGATAGAAAAAAACAAAGTGGCTCAAGACAATAAAACAGAATGGTCTTTTATCAGCCAGTATGGTAGCCATCACAAAAAACTAGAAAATATCATATCAAATAATTGGAGAATCCTACAAGATGATCCCGTGATTGGCAAGATAATACCCAAAAGACCATCCTTTATTTACAGGAGGGCAAAATCACTAAAAAATCAGCTGGTAAGGAGTGCTCTCATTGAAAACCCCCCCAGCTCTAGGAATGTAGGTTTCCATAGATGTGGCGAGTGCACTATGTGCAAAACCACCACAAAGTCAAATATTGAAAGGAAATACACTGAATTTAAAATCAAAGACAAAACCTACAAAATAAAAGATTTTATTACCTGCCATACACGAAATGTGATTTATTTTTTAGAGTGCACATGCGGCCTAATATATGTAGGCAAGACCTCAAGAAATTTAAAAGTGAGGCTTGCCGAACACATATATAATATAAGAAAAGGCCTCATGAGTCATTCAGTTTCCTAGCACTTTAAAATGAAACATGGCAGCAATGAGAAGCACATTAAAAGATTTTTAGGAATCCAAGTAGCTAAAAACACCTGGAGAGAGAAGAATGTAGAAAAACTTCTTGCCCAGAGTGAAATGCGTTGGTTTTTAATTTAGATACCCTCACGCCACATGGGCTCAATATAGATTTAGAGTTAAAGTGGTTTTTAGATTAATTTATCATGTATGTATATTCATTTTAATATTTGTATTTTAATCCTCTTTTTATCTATTTATTTCACATGACACTTCGCGGATCCATACATGAAATACGGCCACATTAGGGATGGACTTAGCCTGAACGAAGTAGGGCTTAGCTTATAGATGTGGCCATATAGGATATTCCATTGTATTATCTGCTGGATTGCCAGTTTTCAAAATGGAGATTTGGGACCCAGGGGATGTATCAAGAAGATTCTCCTAAGAATGGTCTGCATATAACTGCGAATGATTCTCCCCATACAAACAACCTGAATCGCCAAAACCAAATCTTGAAAAACAAAATGCATGGATTCCTGTGAGAAAAAGACGCAGTGGAACGCAAACAGGAAGCGCCTTGAAACGCAAACGTCATATCCGGGTTTGAACTTCCGATCCGGACGGAGGCGCAATGGACTGTGCATTGAACCAATCTGCATGTGATTACTTCCACAGCGTCTGCCTCCAGGCGGAACGACGCTGTGGGGGAATGTTAGATCCTTTGCATATGGAGGATGAGATTCTCCAGCGCACCATTAAACGTCACTTCCGGAAAACGGAGGTGTGGGACACAGGTGTATCAAATCACCCTATCCCATATGGTATAAAAACCCTTAGCTTCAGTGTGTTGGCATCCACATCTGAAGAAGGAACCAGATTCCGAAACATGTTATGAGGATGCCAACACTCTGACGGGAGGACTCTGCAGTAACATCACTGTATCCCCATCCAAAGCCTGTGCGGTGGTGCTTTATTCCTGCTACCCGGGACTTACCATCTTATAGAACCCAGCCCACCGCACCTCCCTGGAATGGTGAGATAAAAGTATCAGATTGCCCCGTCGCATTCATTGTACATGCACTTTTGAAAATATATGCATTGTCACTGAATTTTGAGAAATTGTACTGCTGCTGCACTGGCACTTTGTGCACCCATTTGCATTTGCACTTTTTAACTGTGAATTGTATGTCAAATCTTTGTTCTGGTAAAATACTCCCCACTGTGGGTCCAGATTATTCACATATCCACTCCGGACTATTTGCGCCTAAGCTGTTGACCTATCTTTCCATTGAACCTGTATATTCAAGAGTTGGTGTTACTCTTTTTTGGCAACAGAGGGCTGCAGATAACTCCGTAGTAAAAATAGTGCGCACAGATACCCCCCTACCTCCATATCTCCTGTCAAAAAATATGGGGGACCCCAACATTTTTTGTTTCCCATTTTTTTTTCTTCAAATTTAAAATTTTATTGAATGTCACAAATCCAAATAAACAATATATCATTGCAAGCGTGTCTTATGACTTTGATTTTTCTATTTTTTTGGGGATATGATACAGAACAGAGATAGGGGTGGGGAGGGGGGGAGGTACGGTTACATTTCCATAGTGTAATGATATAGTGCTGAACTACAATAATACAATATAATAGAGTGGTCGGAGTTAATAAGTACATACACTGTTTAAATCCTACATTACTTGTTCTGATTTATATTCCATCCAAGTTTGCCATAGCCTAGTTGCGGAAGTTGATGGCGATGAGTTATAAGATGTGCCAGCTGATTCGAATTCAAAGTGAGATTGAACTGCCTCTTCTATCTCTTTAAGGCTAGGTATGTTAGTTGTCCTCCAGTTGCGGGCTAGGAGACGTTTGGTTGAGGCCAGTATGTTTACCATATTTTTTAACCAAGACCGGTCCAGGATCCTGTTGCTGGTTCTTTAAATACAGGGAACCCTATGCACTTTTCCCCTCATATTTTTTGAACCAGCACTGCCTCAAAGAGACCGGGGCTGGTTATGTTCTGGGGAGGGTACAATTAACAATTAACCCTTTACTCCCCCAATAAATTATGCCACACACTGTAATGCCCATTACACATTATACTACACATTGTAATACCTATTACACATTATGCCACACACCGTAATGCCTATTAAATATTATGCCCCACAGTAAGTTAACTACTTGCTGCCAGGGTTTTCATGGCAAAATCTTCTATTATTTAAATAGAAAACCAAATCTTGAAAAACAAAATGCATGGATTCCTGTGAGAAAAAGACGCAGTGGAACGCAAACAGGAAGCGCCTTGAAACGCAAACGTCATATCCGGGTTTGAACTTCCGATCCGGACGGAGGCGCAATGGACTGTGCATTGAACCAATCTGCATGTGATTACTTCCACAGCGTCTGCCTCCAGGCGGAACGACGCTGTGGGGGAATGTTAGATCCTTTGCATATGGAGGATGAGATTCTCCAGCGCACCATTAAACGTCACTTCCGGAAAACGGAGGTGTGGGACACAGGTGTATCAAATCACCCTATCCCATATGGTATAAAAACCCTTAGCTTCAGTGTGTTGGCATCCACATCTGAAGAAGGAACCAGATTCCGAAACATGTTATGAGGATGCCAACACTCTGACGGGAGGACTCTGCAGTAACATCACTGTATCCCCATCCAAAGCCTGTGCGGTGGTGCTTTATTCCTGCTACCCGGGACTTACCATCTTATAGAACCCAGCCCACCGCACCTCCCTGGAATGGTGAGATAAAAGTATCAGATTGCCCCGTCGCATTCATTGTACATGCACTTTTGAAAATATATGCATTGTCACTGAATTTTGAGAAATTGTACTGCTGCTGCACTGGCACTTTGTGCACCCATTTGCATTTGCACTTTTTAACTGTGAATTGTATGTCAAATCTTTGTTCTGGTAAAATACTCCCCACTGTGGGTCCAGATTATTCACATATCCACTCCGGACTATTTGCGCCTAAGCTGTTGACCTATCTTTCCATTGAACCTGTATATTCAAGAGTTGGTGTTACTCTTTTTTGGCAACAGAGGGCTGCAGATAACTCCGTAGTAAAAATAGTGCGCACAGATACCCCCCTACCTCCATATCTCCTGTCAAAAAATATGGGGGACCCCAACATTTTTTGTTTCCCATTTTTTTTTCTTCAAATTTAAAATTTTATTGAATGTCACAAATCCAAATAAACAATATATCATTGCAAGCGTGTCTTATGACTTTGATTTTTCTATTTTTTTGGGGATATGATACAGAACAGAGATAGGGGTGGGGAGGGGGGGAGGTACGGTTACATTTCCATAGTGTAATGATATAGTGCTGAACTACAATAATACAATATAATAGAGTGGTCGGAGTTAATAAGTACATACACTGTTTAAATCCTACATTACTTGTTCTGATTTATATTCCATCCAAGTTTGCCATAGCCTAGTTGCGGAAGTTGATGGCGATGAGTTATAAGATGTGCCAGCTGATTCGAATTCAAAGTGAGATTGAACTGCCTCTTCTATCTCTTTAAGGCTAGGTATGTTAGTTGTCCTCCAGTTGCGGGCTAGGAGACGTTTGGTTGAGGCCAGTATGTTTACCATATTTTTTAACCAAGACCGGTCCAGGATCCTGTTGCTGGTTCTTTAAATACAGGGAACCCTATGCACTTTTCCCCTCATATTTTTTGAACCAGCACTGCCTCAAAGAGACCGGGGCTGGTTATGTTCTGGGGAGGGTACAATTAACAATTAACCCTTTACTCCCCCAATAAATTATGCCACACACTGTAATGCCCATTACACATTATACTACACATTGTAATACCTATTACACATTATGCCACACACCGTAATGCCTATTAAATATTATGCCCCACAGTAAGTTAACTACTTGCTGCCAGGGTTTTCATGGCAAAATCTTCTATTATTTAAAGGTGTATATAAATGTGTTAAGGAAGAGGTGCTCCCCCCAGTCTCCCAACTTTTTAAGTAACCCTCAGTAAGTTTTTCTGATTGGAGAGGCTCCTGCAATGTGCAGGAAATAACTGGGAATTACTAGATAGCGGAACTGGTACTGTAAATATTGACATTTCCATTAATAACCGCGCTACATACAGATGTATCTGATTGGTTCCCCCCAGGAACTTGTACAACAGAAAAAGGAGGAGTTCTGCCAGGTGAATGAGACAACGTCCCGGGAACGCTGTGAGACTCTTATTAGGAAGCTTTCTGCAGGATTTGAGGAGGCGCTGGCTGCAGGAACATACAGCGTCCCAGGGGGCCATAAACAGTTCCAGCAAGACCTGGCAGCAATACAGGAAAAATACAAAAATGAGACGGGAAAAGGTATACAGGTATGTGGGCGGGGCTTACTGTTTAGCTAATTAGTTCTCAGTTGTGTGACTATGAACTCATTAGTTTGGGGTTATTATAAGGGAAACTGTATATTGGCGCTACTTCTTATAATGTAACACTGCCGGCCCAGGGGGTCCCATGTTCTGAATGTGAACGTTAGGAATGTTAAGGACCCACCTGATGAGTTCACCTGGTTGTGGTAGGTGGATCCATATTTTTAACAAATATATGCAAAAACCTAAATTTTATTCCATGATACAGAAACTTGCAGAGTTTATTAAAATAGTCTGATTACCAGTGTTCTTAAGGTGCATACACACTGTGCGTTTTTCACCTGGCCAGGCAATTTTCACAGGGGGGTTAATCATTTTCCACAGTATGAGGCAGGCTGATGGCATGGGGTGGGAATTCACTCTGTCTGGACGGCGACTATCTGATCACAGGCCTCTGCAAAATCGCCCAACAGCGATCAGTTCTGAATCACCCCAATGGCAGTTCTATAACTGAGTATATACATGTCACAGGAGTATATACATGTCACAGGACGCCGCCGCGGGACACAGCGGGTGGTTTACTCACCCGTCCATGCCCGTCGGCAACTATCCTGTGTGCAGAGGTCCCCCGGGGCTGGCAGTAGGCGGCAGGGATCCAGGGCTTTGTCCGGCAGCGTGGGGAGCCGGGAGAGCAGTGCTGAGCAGTGCCAATCCAGTCCGATCCGGTCCGCTCCAGCTGATCCACTCCGATCTATTTCTACCGGGTCCATTCCTTATTCTCCAGCCTCCAATCAACTCCAGTCTTCTCCGTTCAGTCATTGGTATTCCCTCTGGTCTCCTCCACAGTCAGTCTTCTCCATATCCCGTCATCCACTTTCTTAAGTTATTACGCAAGGACTTATTGCTTCTTATTGTTTCAACGCAAGAGTCGATTGCTTCTTCTTATTTACTACGCAAGAACGTATTGCTTTATATTTTGTTCTCCCGTTGACCTCAAAGAAGTATTTGAGTGCTACCCATTGTTCTCTATTTATGAAAAGGACATTAATTAAAACTGGTCGTTTCAACCCGACTTCTTCTGAATCATCTGTGGCCCCTGTAACTCACACGACTCCATCCGACCCTCCTCGAGTGACAATACACTTTTAGAGATCGAGCATGTTCTTGGACCCCAGGAGACCTGTCCTCTTTTTTCAACATTGTGGTCTCTAACTCTGTGACTTTCTGCAGGCGGATGTGGTGCTGAAGGATTACCTCATGTCCAAAAAATCCATTGAAGCCAACATTCTGAAAAGTGACGCAGCTCTGACTGAGAATGAGAAGCAGAGGGAAGGTGAGCGTTACTTGTAACTATACGTTTAGTTTTTTTTTTATTCTTTTTTTTAATTGAAAAACAAAGACATATCATATACAATACTTTGCAACAATATGTAAATCATTTCATATGAAAGAAAAACAATTTTGGACTGTATGGGAGTCCCATCATAAATTGGTGGTAAGGAAAAGGAATAACATCCTATCCTTGGGTATATAACATTTTTTTTAAGTAAACATAAACTTATAGGGAGAAAGAGAAAAAGGAAACAAAGAGAAAGAGACAGCAGAAATATGAAGGAGAAGGTAGGTACAGTAGAACACTAACATCCACTCACGACTCACTGCCCTTTCCATATCTCTCTCATTGCCCCCTCCATATCTCTCATTGCCCTCTCCATATCTCTCTCACTGCCCCTCCATATCTCTTACTGCCGCCTCTATATCTCTCTCATTGCCCTCTCCATATCTCTCTCATTGCCCCCTCCATATCTCTCTCATTGCCCCCTCCATATCTCTCTCATTGCCCTCTCCAAATCTCTCTCACTGCATCCTCCATATCTCGAATGCTTCGTCCATATTGCTCTCACTGCCCTTCCATATCTCTCTCACTGCCCCCCTCCATATCTCTCTCACTGCCCTTATATATCTCTCTCTCACTGCCCCCTCCATATCTCTCTCATTACCCCCTCCATACTGTATCTCTCTCATTGCCCTCTCCAAATCTCCCTCACTGCCTCCTCCATATCTCTCACACCACCCCCTCCATATTTCTCTAACTGCCTTTCTTATTCTCTCACTGATGCATCCATATCTCTCTCACTGCCCCTTCATATCTCTTACTGCCCCCCCCATACCTTACACTGCCCCCTCCTTATCTCTCACTGCCCCTCCATTTCTCTATCACTGAACCCTCAATATCTCTCTCACTTCCCTCTCCATATCTCCATTGCCTGCTCCATATCTCTATCACTACCTTTCCATATCTCTCTCACTGCCTCCTCCATATCTCTCTCACTGCCTCCTCCATATCTCTCTCACTGCCCTTCCATATCTCTCTCACTGCGTCCTCCATATGTCTCTAACTGCCTCCTCCATATCTCTCTCACTGCCCTTCCATATCACTCTTACTACACCTACATAACTCTCTCACTACTTCCATATCTTTCTCACTGATGCATCCATATCTCTCCCACTGCCCCCCTCAATCTCTCTCACTGCCCCCTCCATACTGTACAGTATCTCTTAGTGCTTCCTCCATATCTCTCTCACTGCCTTCTCCATATCTCTTTCAATGCCCCCTCCATATCTCTCTCACTGCCCTTCCATATCTCTCTCACTGCCCTTCCATATCTCTCTCACTGCCCCTCCATATCTCTCACTGTCCGCTTCATATCTCTCACTGCCCCTATATATCTCTCTCACTGCCCCCTCCATATCTCTCTCACTGTCCCCTCCATATCTCTCTCACTGCCCCCTCCATACCTCACTGCCCCTCCATACCTCACTGCCCCCTCCATATCTCTCACACTGCCCTCTCCATATCTCTCACTGTCCGCTCCATATCTCTCACTGTCCACTCCATATCTCTCACTGCCCCTCCATATCTCTCTCACTGCCCCCTCTTTATCTCTCTCACTGCCCCTTCCATATCTCTCACTGTCCGCTCCATATCTCTCACTGCCCCTCCATATCTCTCCCACTGTCCCCTCCATATCTCTCCCACTGTCCTCTCCATGTCTCTCTCACTGCCCCCTCCATATCTCCCTCACTGCCCCCTCCATATCTCTCTCACTGCCCCCTCCATATCTCTCTCACTGCCCCCTCCATATCTCTCACTGTCCGCTCCATATCTCTTGCTGCCCCTCCATATCTTTCTCACTGCCCCCTCCATATCTCACTTCCCCCTCCATATCTCACTGCCCCATCCATATCTCTCTCACTGTCCGTTCCATATCTCTCACTGCCCCTCCATATCTCTCTCACTGCCCCCTCCATATCTCCCTCACTGCCCCCTCCATATCTCTCTCCCCTCCATATCTCTCTCACTGCCCCCTCCATATCTCTCTCACTGCCCCCTCCATATCTCTCACTGTCCGCTCCATATCTCTTGCTGCCCCTCCATATCTTTCTCACTGCCCCCTCCATATCTCACTTCCCCCTCCATATCTCACTGCCCCATCCATATCTCTCTCACTGTCCGTTCCATATCTCTCACTGCCCCTCCATATCTCTCTCACTGCACCCTCCATATCTCTCTCACTGTCCCCTCCCTATCTCTCACTGCCCCCTCCCTATCTCTCACTGCCCCCTCCATATCTCTCTCACTGCCCCCTCCATATCTCTCACTGCCTCCTCCATATCTCTCACTGCCTCCTCCATATCTCTCTCACTGCCCCCTCCATATCTCTCTCACTGCCCCCTCCATATCTCTCTCACTGTCCCCTCCATATCTCGCTCACTGCCCCCTCCATACCTCACTGCCCCCTCCATATCTCTCACACTGCCCTCTCCATATCTCTCACACTGCCCTCTCCATATCTCTCACTGTCCACTCCATATCTCTCACTGCCCCTCTATATCTCTCTCACTGCCCCCTCTATATATCTCTCACTGCCCCCTCTACATATCTCTCACTGCCCCCTCTATATATCTCTCACTGCCCCCTCTACATATCTCTCACTGCCCCCTCTACATATCTCTCACTGTCGGCTCCATATCTCTCTCACTGCCCCTCCATATCTCTCTCACTGCCCCCTCCATATCTCTCTCACCTCCATATCTCTCACTGCCCCCTCCATATCTCTCACTGCCCCCTCCATATCTCCCTCACTGCCCCCTCCATATCTCCCTCACTGTCCCCTCCATATCTCTCTCACTGCCCCCTCCATATCTCTCACTGTCCGCTCCATATCTCTCGCTGCCACTCCATATCTTTCTCACTGCCCCCTCCATATCTCACTGCCCCCTCCATATCTCACTGCCCCATCCATATCTCTCTCACTGCCCCCTCCATATCTCTCACTGTCCACTCCATATCTCTCACTGCCCCTCCATATCTCTCTCACTTCCCTCTCCATATCTCCACTGCCTGCTCCATATCTCTATCACTGCCCTTCCATATCTCTCTCACTGCCTCCTCCATATCTCTCTCACTGCCTACTCCATATCTCTCTCACTGCCCTTCCATATCTCTCTCACTGCCTCCTCCATATCTCTCTCACTGCCCTTCCATATCTCTCACTGCCCTTCCATATCTCTCTTACTACACCTACATAACTCTCTCACTACTTCCACATCTTTCTCACTGACGCATCCATATCTCTCCCACTGCCCCCCTCAATCTCTCTCACTGCCCCCTCCATACTGTACAGTATCTCTTAGTGCCTCCTCCATATCTCTCTCACTGCCTTCTCCATATCTTTCTCAATGCCCCCTCCATATCTCTCTCACTGCCCTTCCATATCTCTCTCACTGCCCTTCCATATCTCTCTCACTGCCCTTCCATATCTCTCTCATTGCCCTACCATATCTCTCACTGTCTGCTCCATATCTCTCATTGCCCCCTCCATATCTCTCTCACTGCCCCCTCCATATCTCTCTCACTGTCCCCTCCATATATCTCTCACTGCCCCTCCATCTCTCACACTGCCCCCTCCATATCTCTCACACTGCCCCCTCCATATCTCTCACACTGCCCTCTCCATATCTTTCACTGTCCGCTCCATATCTCTCACTGTTCACTCCATATCTCTCACTGCCCCCTCCATATCTCTCTCACTGCCCCCTCTTTATCTCTCTCACTGCCCCTCCATATCTCTCACTGTCCACTCCATATCTCTCACTGCCCCTCTATCTCTCTCATTGCCCCCTCCATATCTCTCACTGTCCCCTCCATATCTCTCTCACTGCCCCCTCCATATCTCTCGCTGCCCCTCCATATCTTTCTCACTACCCCTCCATATCTCACTGCCCCCTCCATATCTCTCACTGCCCCCTCCATATCTCTCACTGCCCCCTCCATATCTCTCTCACTGCCCCCTCCATATCTCTCTCACTGCCCCCTCCATATCTCACTGCCCCCTCCATATCTCTCTCACTGCCCCCTCCATATCTCTCTCACTGCCCCCTCCATATCTCTCTCACTGCCTCCTCCATATCTCTCTCACTGCCCCTTCCATGTACTGTAGCTCTCACTGCCTGCTCCATATCTCTCACTGCCCTCTCCGTACCTCTCTCACTGTCCCTCCATAGATTAATTTTTAATCAATTTTAAAACCAACTGTTAGTAAATCTCTGATTTGCAATGGGCTCGAGGAGAAAACATAAATGTTTTCCAATAACCTTATTTCGATTGTATGTAAATTTTTCAGTTCTTTTTTTCCTTTTAAAAAACTGACAAGCAATAGGTCAAAATTGACCTTTTAGAAACATACTGACTAAAGCGCTCTTCTGATCTCGTTGGGATATCACATAATGGGGGAGATTCTCTAAGCTAAAAATACGGTAAAAACCCAGTTACAGTATCTGGGTTTTTACTGCATTTTGGGATGCACTAAGCATCCACCGCCGGGTTACCGCGGCGGAGGGCATCGCCAGAAAAATTTGTAGATGTCCCATAGAAGCCTATGGGCTTCTACCGCAACCCTCCGCCGCCCCGCACTGCCCCACCGCCGCCCCACACGGACCCCCGCTGCCCCGCATCGCCTGTGTCCGGGCAGCACAGAGCTGTGCTGCCCGGACCTGTGACCTCCTCCTTCCTGCACTGATCCTCTTCCGGGTACAGGGAGGAGGAGAGCCCGGCGCAGCAGCAGCGCCGGGTAAGGGAGGGAGGGGAGAGCCGCCAGGTCCCCATGGGACCCGCTGACTCTATCGCAAAGGACAGCGCTTAACGCAAGAGCTGTCCTTTGCCATAATTATCGCATATGTTAGTGCATATGCGATAATTATGAATGCGATGGACGGCATTAGGGGGGCGGAGCTGGGGTGCGGATGTTAGAACATCCCCCCCATAATGTGATGCTGTGGTAATTCTATCCATCTACAGTATGTTAAATACTGTACACTCAGTAGTAATTGCTCAGACCCGTATTGCATCGGCTGCATCTGAATGATTTTAGATCTGTGTAACGCAGCTTAGGGCTCACACTAATATTGTGTCGCACTGAATTGCTGCAGGTCACCGTCCAGGTCACTAGCACCCTATTTAGGAGATATAACACATGTTTAATACATTGGTGGTTTGTACTCAGGGACGGTAAATACCGGGTGCTGTGAGTGATTACAGCCCAGTACTCAGGGACGGTAAATACCGGGTGCTGTGAGTGATTACAGCCCAGTACTCAGGGACGGTAAATACCGGGTGCTGTGAGTGATTACAGCCCAGTACTCAGGGACCCTAAATACCGGGTGCTGTGAGTGATTACAGCCCAGTACTCAGGGACGGGAAATACCCAGTGCTGTTAGTGATTACAACCCAGTATCGATGTGTCAGGTGCTTTATTTTATAACTTCAGTATTTTCTGTCAGAGGAGAAAGCGAGAAAGAAAAATGAAGAACTGGAAAACCAAGTGCGGGAACAGGAGAGAGCTCAGGAGAGACAGAAGATGGATGATCAGATGGAAACTATGAACAAGAACATGCAACAGTTGGAAGAGAAAATGTCGGAAGAGAGAAGACAGATGAAGGAACAGATAGATCGGACCATTGAGGAGAAGAACAGGGTCAGTACTTTCATTCAATCAGCGCATTTTACTCACGTATACATGCAGCCTCCATACACCACGCAGCATGATATACCTCATACATACAGCCTCAGTACACTGTGCAGCGTGATATACCTCATATATCCAGCCTCAGTACACCACGCAGCATGATATACCTCATACATCCAGCCTCAGTACACCGTGCAGCATGATATACCTCATACATCCAGCCTCAGTACACCATGCAGCGTGATATACCTCATACATCCAGCCTCAGTACACCATGCAGCGTGATATACCTCATACATCCAGCCTCAGTACACCATGCAGCGTGATATACCTCATCCATCCAGCCTCAATACACCGTGCAGCATGATATACCTCATACATCCAGCCTCAGTACACCATGCAGCGTGATATACCTCATACATCCAGCCTCAGTACACCATGCAGCGTGATATACCTCATACATCCAGCCTCCGTACACCATGCAGCGTGATATACCTCATACATCCAGCCTCAGTACACCGTGCAGCGTGATATACCTCATACATCCAGCCTCAGTACACCATGCAGCGTGATATACCTCATACATCCAGCCTCAGTACACCATGCAGCGTGATATACCTCATACATCCAGCCTCCGTACACCATGCAGCGTGATATACCTCATACATCCAGCCTCAGTACACCATGCAGCGTGATATACCTCATACATCCAGCCTCAGTACACCGTGCAGCATGATATACCTCATACATCCAGCCTCAGTACACCATGCAGCGTGATATACCTCATACATCCAGCCTCAGTACACCATGCAGCGTGATATACCTCATACATCCAGCCTCCGTACACCATGCAGCGTGATATACCTCATACATCCAGCCTCAGTACACCGTGCAGCATGATATACCTCATACATCCAGCCTCAGTACACCATGCAGCGTGATATACCTCATACATCCAGCCTCAGTACACCATGCAGCGTGATATACCTCATACATCCAGCCTCAGTACACCATGCAGCGTGATATACCTCATACATCCAGCCTCAGTACACCATGCACATACCCTCCAACTGTACCGAATTTGCCGGTACAGTAAAGTTTTTTAACAGTCTGTACCGGCAAATTCAGTTTGTACCGAATGTACCGATTTTCTAGCACTTACTAGCTCTGTGTGCTTGCTCAGTAACCTGGTGCTCCGGCTCTCCCCTCTCCCCCTCCGTTCCCATGAGTGCATTGCGCTGCGGGCGTCATGACGTCACGCGCCAGCACCGCGCATCCAGGGGAAAGGAAAGGAGGTCTCCCTGCCCTCACTGTGCGCATGCGCAGACTGGGGCGCAATTCTCTGTGAGGGAGAGTGGTGCAGTGGCGAGCCCCGGCGCGCGTGAGGGGGGAGGGGGTGTGTGATCTCCTGGGTGTCCTCTTCACAGTGGTTGCCGTCCGGAGCCAGCCTGCCACAGTAGAATGTCAGCCCATCAGAGATGATCACCCACTTCTGTGCAGCAATAAGTAGGTGGCTCAGCCAGCTGCACTAAATCACCCCAGCTCTTCTATCCAGCATCGACACTTATGTTTGCCTGCAGCTCATGTCACATGGTGGCTTGGTGGGCTGCTTGCATATTAAATAAGTATATTTAATATACTTATTTATTAAATATTATATTAAATATACTTATTTAATATGCCAGCAGCCCACCAAGCCACCATGTGACATGAGCTGCATCAGGTGCTGGGCCGGGGGGTCAGGGTGCCTGGGGACGTAACCATGCCCACTTTACCCAAGGCCACACCCACTTTACCCATGGTCACGCCCCTTCTTAAATGTGTACCGATTTTGGCCCTTCAAATGTTGGAGGGTATGCATGCAGCGTGATATGCCTCATACATCCAGCCTCGGTACACCATGCAATGTGATATACCTCATCCATCCAGCCTCAGTACATCATGCAGCGTAATATACCTCATACATCCAGCCTCAGTAAGCCATCCAATGTGATATACCTCATCCATCCAGCCTCAGTACACCGTGCAGCGTGATATACCTCCTCCATCCAGCCTCAGTACGCCGTGCAGCGTGATATACCTCATACATCCAGCCTCAGGACACCGTGCAATGTGATATACCTCAACCATCCAGCCTCCGTACACCGTGCAGCGTGATATACCTCATCCATCCAGCCTCAGTATGCCATGCAGCGTGCTATACCTCATCCATCCAGCCTCAGTACACCATGCAGCGTGATATACCTCATACATCCAGCCTCAGGACACCGTGCAGCGTGATATACCTCATACATCCAGCCTCAGTACACCATGCAGCGTGCTATACCTCATCCATCCAGCCTCAGTACACCATGCAGCGTGATATGCCTCATACATCCAGCCTCGGTACACCATGCAATGTGATATACCTCATCCATCCAGCCTCAGTACATCATGCAGCGTAATATACCTCATACATCCAGCCTCAGTACGCCATCCAATGTGATATACCTCATCCATCCAGCCTCAGTACACCGTGCAGCGTGATATACCTCCTCCATCCAGCCTCAGTACGCCGTGCAGCGTGATATACCTCAACCATCCAGCCTCAGGACACCGTGCAGCGTGATATACCTCATCCATCCAGCCTCAGTATGCCATGCAGCGTGCTATACCTCATCCATCCAGCCTCAGTACAGCATGCAGCGTGATATACCTCATACATCCAGCCTCAGGACACCGTGCAGCGTGATATACCTCATCCATCCAGCCTCAGTACACCATGCAGCGTGCTATACCTCATCCATCCAGCCTCAGTACACCATGCAGCGTGATATGCCTCATACATCCAGCCTCGGTACACCATGCAATGTGATATACCTCATCCATCCAGCCTCAGTACATCATGCAGCGTAATATACCTCATACATCCAGCCTCAGTACGCCATCCAATGTGATATACCTCATCCATCCAGCCTCAGTACACCGTGCAGCGTGATATACCTCCTCCATCCAGCCTCAGTACGCCGTGCAGCGTGATATACCTCATACATCCAGCCTCAGGACACCGTGCAATGCATACCCTCCAACATATTGGACTCAAAAAATCGGTACGGGGGTGTGGCCATAGATGGAGGGGCGTGGCCACATGTAAAGGGGCGTGGCCACGACCCTTTTACTTTGCACTTCCAAAAATCCCAAAATTATAGTATCCCATTTAAAAAAAGAGACAGCTGTGCTGGCTGTCCCTACCTCAGTCCCCATCGGCTGTGCGGGGTCTGGCTGGAAGATGACTTGAAACTTCGGCCGCTGTTAGTCGCCACAGCCGGGTTCTCCGTGCTGCGGCACTTTAGGCCGCCCACTAGTGACGTCACGCCGCCCATTCTTTTATCCCAGCGCCGGCTTGCGCTCTAGTGGCTGGGTGCAGTCACTCTGGCACGGCTGAAGGGCCGCACACAGCATGCTGGGACTTGTAGTCTCCCCGCAGCCATGCCATCCTCCAACCACAGGGAACTAGCAGGGAGAGGCAGGCCCGCTGCGTCCCCCCCCGCCGTGCGCCATGGGAGATATAGTCTTAGCAGGCAGCTCCCCCACGCTCTCTGGAGAGCAGTCGTCAGTGTTTTAAACTACAACTCCCAGAGTCCCTCAATCACCCTGAGCTTCTGTGATAAAAGCGGTACATTCGGTACAGCTTATTTTAGCCGGTACAGACCGTTAAAAAACGGTACTGTACCGGCAAAAGCGGTACAGTTGGAGGGTATGGCAATGTGATATACCTCAACCATCCAGCCTCCGTACACCGTGCAGCGTGATATACCTCATCCATCCAGCCTCAGTATGCCATGCAGCGTGCTATACCTCATCCATCCAGCCTCAGTACACCATGCAGCGTGATATACCTCATACATCCAGCCTCAGGACACCGTGCAGCGTGATATACCTCATACATCCAGCCTCAGTACACCATGCAGCGTGCTATACCTCATCCATCCAGCCTCAGTACACCATGCAGCGTGATATACCTCATACATCCAGCCTCAGTACACCATGCAGCGTGATATACCTCATACATCCAGCCTCAGTACACCGTGCAGCGTGATATACCTCATACATCCAGCCTCAGTACACCGTGCAGCGTGATATACCTCATACATCCAGCCTCAGTACACCATGCAGCGTGATATACCTCATCCATCCAGCCTCCGTACGCCATGCAGCGTGATATACCTCATTCATCCAGCCTCAGGACAACGTACAGCGTGATATACCGCATACATCCAGCCTCAGTACACCATGCAATGTGATATACCTCATCCATCCAGCCTCAGTACACCGTGCAGCGTGATATACCTCATCCATCCAGCCTCAGTACACCATGCAGCGTGATATACCTCATTCATCCAGCCTCAGGACAACGTACAGCGTGATATACCTCATACATCCAGCCTCAGTACACCATGCAGCGTGCTATACCTCATCCATCCAGCCTCAGTACACCATGCAGCGTGATATACCTCATACATCCAGCCTCAGTACACCATGCAGCGTGATATACCTCATACATCCAGCCTCAGTACACCGTGCAGCGTGATATACCTCATACATCCAGCCTCAGTACACCGTGCAGCGTGATATACCTCATACATCCAGCCTCAGTACACCATGCAGCGTGATATACCTCATCCATCCAGCCTCCGTACGCCATGCAGCGTGATATACCTCATTCATCCAGCCTCAGGACAACGTACAGCGTGATATACCGCATACATCCAGCCTCAGTACACCATGCAATGTGATATACCTCATCCATCCAGCCTCAGTACACCGTGCAGCGTGATATACCTCATACATCCAGCCTCAGTACACCATGCAGCCTGATATACCTCATCCATCCAGCCTCAGTACACCGTGCAGCGTGATATACCTCATCCATCCAGCCTCAGTACACCATGCAGCGTGATATACCTCATAAATCCAGCCTCAGGACACCGTGCAGCGTGATATACCTCATACATCCAGCCTCAGTACACCGTGCAGCGTGATATACCTCATACATCCAGCCTCAGTACACCGTGCAGCGTGATATACCTCATACATCCAGCCTCAGTACACCATGCAGCGTGATATACCTCATACATCCAGCCTCAGTACACCGTGCATCGTGAGATGCCTCATACATCCAGCCTCAGTACACCATGCAGTGTGAGATATTGTACCTCATACATCCAGCCTCAATACACCATGCAGTGTGAGATACCTCATACATCCAGCCTCAGTACACCATATAGTGTGAGATACCTTTTACATCCAGCCTCAGTACACCATGCAGCGTTATATACCTCATACATCCAGCCTCAGTACACCATGCAGTGTGAGATACCTCATACATCCAGCCTCAGTACACCGTGCAGCGTGATATACCTCATACATCTACAGTGCAAGATCCTGCATACATAGGGCGGGATGTATTAACATACATTGCCACCCCTCACCACGCCTCCGCCGAGATGCTAGCGTATATGTACTAACATATGCGTCTAGCATCGCGGTGCGGTGACGGAGGCCCCCTGCGATACCTGTGATGTTTTGTGGGGAGGGTCTTAGTCACCTCCTGGGCTATGCGGCGTTACCTGGCGTCTCCTCATCACCCCTGCAGCCAGAAGGACTTCATACCCTCCAACATTTGAGGAGTACAAATCGGTACAACTGCAGAAAAGGGGCGTGGTCACGAGTAAAGGGGGCGTGGCCATGACCCCTAAACTTAAAAAAAAAAAACACTGCATCTGTATGAGGTGAGTAGGCTGCCCAGTGCCTACCTGTGTCCATCAGGCTGAGAGCAGTCAGCGGCAGTTGGTGTGCAGGGGCTGAGAGCAGTCAGCGGCAGTTGGTGTGCAGGGGCTGAGAGTGTATTCATGCAGGTGCCCTGAGACGAAGCCTGCTAACTAACACACACGTAGGGGGAGAGAGATGGTAGAGGGAGAGAAATGCTGTTGCTTACTGGACACACGGCACATAGGAGGAGGGCGGAGGTGGCTCTGTCATTAACAGTCAGAGAGAGGGTGAGCTGCTCTTCCAACTGTCTCCTGCGCTGCACTATCCTGTCATATACTGTGAGTGTGGCAGGCTCAGCACAGCCAGTAGCCGCAGCGGCGGGGCACAGCAGCAGAGTCGGCACTCGGCAGGGCAGTCGCAAAGTGTCTCACGTCGTGATAGGGTGTGTGACATGGCACCCTAAGCCCTCTGGGAGTTGTAGTTTGATCGGCCACTCCCCCCTCCCCGAAGAGCAGCCGGCTGTGAAAGAATGAAAACTACAAACATATGCATGCCAGTTTGTCGGAAGCCAGGGGAGGAGCCAGTTATCAAAAAAAGGTACATTCGGTACACTTTGATTTAGCCGGTACAGACCGTTAAAAAACGGTACTGTACCGGCTAAATCGGTACAGTTGGAGGGTATGGGACTTCCCCGGCTGTCACATGCTGCTGGGGGATTAGGAGAAGCATGGAGGATGGGGAGGGGGGTAGGACTCTGCTGCGGTGCAGATTCCCTTCCCTGCGATGACGCGGCAGCCGGGTATTAGTACATTTGAAAATGCAATAAAAAGGGGGTTTTACCGCATTTTCTTCTTAGCGCATCCCGCTCATAGGGCGGGATGTTGTAACATCCGCGCCCATTATCGCTGGCTAACGCATTTTTAATAACGGCATATGCTATAACATATGCCGTTATTCATGCAAGGGACAGCTCTTGCGGTAAGAGCTGTCCCTTGCGATGCGGTGCCGGCGCTGGACTTCCGGGTCTGTGACCCGGGAGTCCATCTGCGCATGCGCAGACCCCGGCGCCGGCCGCAGGGCACGCTGGGAGGGATCCGTGACGGATCCCTCAAACAGCGCTGCGGTAAGAAGCCCATAGGCTTCTGCAGGGATTCGCCAGCTTTAGCTGGCGATTCCCTCCGCAGCGCTGACACTGCGGAGGCGCCATATAGCATATAGAGATGCGGTAGAAACCCCGAAAACGGGGTTTTTACCGCATTTCTGCTATATAGCATCCCGCCCATAATAATATTGTAGTTGTGATTGAAAAAAGATGTAAGTCCATCAAGTTCAGTCTTTCTAATGGACCAGTGTATGGTCTATGGGCGAGATGTACTAAAGGGAAAATGCGGTAAAACCCCCGTTTTACCGCATTTTCCTATGTACTAAAACCCGTTCGCAGCGGTTTCGCAGGGCAGGGTATCGCCACCTTTGGGTGGCGATACCCTATAGAAGCCTATGGGCTTCTTTTCGCCGCCCGCCGCGTCGCCGCAACCCGCCGCCTCGCCGACCCCCCCCTTTCCCCCCTCCCTTGGGCTTACCTTCTTGCAGGTCCTCCTGGACCCCGGAAGGTAAGCCCTTCCTCCCCCTAGCAACGCAGCCGGACGTCCTTCCGGCTGCAGGGGGAGGAGGAAGCGCCGGGGACAGCTTGCTTAGCTGTCCCCGGCGTGAAAGCTGCAGAAGCCGGCTGGGAGGTGACGGAGACCCCCCGCAGACCACAGTACAGGTATCGCGGGGGGCCTCTGTCACCGCATCGCGATGCCAGCCGCATATGTTAGTACATATGCGGCGGCATCGCGGCGGGGGGGGCGCGAAGGGCGGCGATGTATTTTAATACATCCCGCCCTATACGTGATATCCCCATTTTAATTATTTCCTTTGTTTCATCTTTGGGCTAGTTTGTGATTATGGGTTGTATCCCTGGATGCTTTTATCCAATAAATGCTTGTCCAACCTTACTTCAAATATATTTATTGTGTCTGCCGACACCACTTCTTCTGGAAGTCTGTTCCATACCTTTACTGCCCTGACCGTAAAAAAGCCTTTCCTTCTACGAAATCTTCTATCCTCCAGCATGAGTGCATGACCACGTGTCCTAGTCTCGGACCTCAAAGTAAAGATGGTGCCTGAACATTGTATTGTCCCCTGCTATATTGTACATGTTAAGCTTGTCTCCCCTTAAACATCTCTTTTTCCAGCGTTCCAAATTCAGCTAACCTGTCCTCCGACTTCGGGCGGGATGTATTAAAATACATCGCTGCCTGCCCGCCGTGATGCCAGCGTATATGTACTAACATATGCGGCTGCATACCCTCCAACTGTACCGATTTTAGCCGGTACAGTACCGTTTTTTAACGGTCTGTACCGGCTAAATCAAAGTGTACCGAATGTACCTTTTTTTTGATAACTGGCTCCTCCCCTGGCTTCCGACAAACTGGCATGCATATGTTTGTAGTTTTATTCTTTCACAGCCGGCTGCTCTTCGGGGAGGGGGAGTGGCCGACCAAACTACAACTCCCAGAGGGCTTAGGGTGCCATGTCATACACCCTATCACGACGCGAGACACTTTGCGCCTGCCCTGCCGAGTGCCGACTGCTGCTGTGCCCCGCCGCTGCTGCTACTGGCTGCGCTGAGCCTGTCACATTCACAGTATATGACAGGATAGTGCAGCGCAGGAGACAGTTGGAAGAGCGGCTCATCCTCTCTCTGACAGAGCCACCCCCGCCCTCCTCCTATGTGCCGTGTGTCCAGTAAGCAGCAGCATTTCTCTCCCTCTACCATCTCTCTCCCCCTACGTGTGTGTTAGTTAGCAGGCTTCGTCCCAGGCCACCTGCATGAATACAGTCTCAGCCCCTGCACACCAACTGCCGCTGACTGCTCTCAGCCTGATGGACACAGGTAGGCACTGGGCAGCCTACTTACTCACCTCATACAGATGCAGTGTTTTTTTTTTTTTTTTAGTTTAGGGGTCGTGGCCACGCCCCCTTTACTCGTGACCACGCCCCTTTTCTGCAGTTGTACCGATTTGTACTCCTCAAATGTTGGAGGGTATGCGGCTGGCATTGCGGTGCGGTGACCCCCGCGATACCTGTACTCTGGTGTGTGGGGTGGGGGGGGCAAGCTGTCCCCGGCACCTCCTCCTCCCCCTACAGCCGGAAGGACGTCCGACTGCGTTACTAGGGGGAGGAAGGGCTTACCTTCCGGGTCCAGGAGGACCTGGACTAGGGTAAGCCAGACGGGGGTTTGGTGGCGGGTTTGCGGCGGAGGCGTCGGGCGGCGAAAAGAAGCCCATAGGCTTCTATAGAGTATCGTCACCAAAAGGTGGCGATACCCTTCACTGTGGTAACGAGGCAGCAGGGTTTTAATACAGTACATAGGAAAATGCAGTAAAACAGGGGTTTTCCCCTTACTACATCCCACCCTTCATCCCTTTTATTAGCTTGGTTGTCCTTCTCTGGACGTTTTCAAGTTCTACAATGTCTTTTGTGTAGTGAGGAGCTCAGAATTGTACCCCAAATTCTAGTTGAGGTCTAACCAATGCCTTGTACAGTGATATAATTATCCCGGCGTCCCTAGCTTCCATGCCCCTATTTATACATGTTAGTATCTTTTTGGCCTTATTGGCTGGTACATGACACTGAGCACTGCATCCCAGTTATCATAGTGACAATGCAAGGTGACTAGGACGCACCAGCAGTCTCTGATATATGACTGTTGTATATTTGTGTGCGGCTGAGTGCTACAGTAAATGCATTACACCATGTACAATTGAGGTGGTGTGTGCAAAATGCACTATGCTCCCCTGTCATTACCATCACTGCTTTTTGAAGATAGTGAACTGATGTTAGCCGAAAACGCAGAATTTTTAGAGGGGGGTTTCCAAATGTAATCCAAAATCTCTCACTCTGCAGCGCATTGGAGTAAGTATGCTTTTTATACACTGGATACTTTGGGGAATACAGTATTGATATTTAACAGCACAGATGGTCTATAGCAGGGTTCCCAATCTTTTTCTAATCAAGGCCCCCTAGAGTATCAGAATTTTTCCATGGCCCCAAAAAATATATATCAAATTAAGTAGATTGGGTTTATATGTGCTTCTTAGGTTCAGTTATGTGGTAAATGGCAGGATTTGGTTCTGATTGTACACGTTTTATGATTGGCAGCCACCAGCACTGGTTTTATCCAGAAATAATTGATCATAAATAATTTGAATTGGTCCTGAATGACCAATCCGAGGCACCCCTGCAAGTGTCCTGAGGCACCCCAGGGAGCCTAGGCACACAGTTTTGGAACCACTGGTCTATAGTATAGTTTCAAACATTTAAATAAGATACGGAAAAAATAAATACATAAATACACAAACATTATAGAAACAGTAATGCACTTGCTAAGCTCACAATCTCCCACTTCATGGTAAGGCTCCTGTCTCTTCCTCCTGGCAGCTGCTCTCCAGTCCATTGCAATGTTTGAGTTCTCAGATCCACACTATATGTATGTAGTAGAAGAAGCTGGTACACTGGGCATGTGCAGCAGCTATGCTCTGTCCCTTACACTGCATGATGTGGTGGCAGCTCTGCTCTGTCCCTTACACTGCATGATGTGGTGGCAGCTCCGCTCTGTCCCTTACACTGTATGATGTGGTGGCAGCTCCGCTCTGTCCCTTACACTGCATGATGTGGTGGCAGCTCCGCTCTGTCCCTTACACTGTATGATGTGGTGGCAGCTCCGCTCTGTCCCTTACACTGCATGATGTGGTGGCAGCAGGGCCGGCTCTACCACTAGGCAGCTTTAGGCAGTTGCCTAGGGCGCCAGGTTCTAGGGGGCGCCACCAAGTCTGCCTATCAAAAAATCAATGATGTCTGTAACGATCCTTGTTGTAATTAATGCAGGTGGCTGCTGTGGAACTTCTAAGACCTCACCTCCATACTTTCTCTTGAGGCATACTTCCTTAAGTTGCTCCCTTCCTGTACTCTGTCATGAGTGTCAAAGGGGAGAGTGCTGGGGGCCTCCAGGGAAAGCAAGGGTCTTGCCCACCTTCCTGGGGGGCTGGGTGGACCACTCAATTTTTGGGAGGCTCCCTGCCATTCCAGAATTTTAGGCAAGTATGCATTAAGG
Organism: Crinia signifera; assembly: GCF_055691185.1. Taxonomy (NCBI): domain Eukaryota; kingdom Metazoa; phylum Chordata; class Amphibia; order Anura; family Myobatrachidae; genus Crinia; species Crinia signifera. The sequence continues at coordinate 12,869,865 of NC_139223.1, forward strand.
GGTTGGAAAATGGTTATTGGTGGCAGTATGGGGGGGGGGGGGGGCGGCAGTGGGTTGAAGTTTTGCCTAGGGTGCTGAGAAGCCTTACACCGGCCCTGGGTGGCAGCTCTGCTCTGTCCCTTACACTGCATGATGTGGTGGCAGCTCCACTCTGTCCCTTACACTGCATGATGTGGCGGCAGCTCCGCTCTGTCCCTTACACTGTATGATGTGGTGGCAGCTCCGCTCTGTCCCTTACACTGTATGATGTGGTGGCAGCTCCGCTCTGTCCCTTACACTGCATGATGTGGTGGCAGCTCTGCTCTGTCCCTTACACTGCATGATGTGGTGGCAGCTCTGCTCTGTCCCTTACACTGCATGATGTGGTGGCAGCTCTGCTCTGTCCCTTACACTGCATGATGTGGTGGCAGCTCTGCTCTGTCCCTTACACTGCATGATGTGGTGGCAGCTCTGCTCTGTCCCTTACACTGCATGATGTGGTGGCAGCTCTGCTCTGTCCCTTACACTGCATGATGTGGTGGCAGCTCCGCTCTGTACCTTACACTGTATGATGTGGTGACAGCTCTGCTCTGTCCCTTACACTGCATGATGTGGTGGCAGCTCCGCTCTGTCCCTTACACTGTATGATGTGGTGGCAGCTCCTCTCTGTCCCTTACACTGCATGATGTGGTGGCAGCTCTGCTCTGTCCCTTACACTGCATGATGTGGTGGCAGCTCCACTCTGTCCCTTACACTGCATGATGTGGCGGCAGCTCCGCTCTGTCCCTTACACTGTATGATGTGGTGGCAGCTCCGCTCTCTCCCTTACACTGCATGATGTGGTGGCAGCTCTGCTCTGTCCCTTACACTGCATGATGTGGTGGCAGCTCCGCTCTGCACCTTACACTGCATGATGTGGTGGCAGCTCCACTCTGTCCCTTACACTGCATGATGTGGCGGCAGCTCTGCTCTGTCCCTTACACTGCATGATGTGGTGGCAGCTCCGCTCTGCACCTTACACTGCATGATGTGGTGGCAGCTCTGCTCTGTCCCTTACACTGCATGATGTGGCGGCAGCTCTATTGATGATATTATATACAATTTACTTGCCAACTCCCCTAGAATAGCAGTCACAGCAGAGTGTTAGTCTCCCTATGTAATGATTCTCTCTGTCTGCTCAGGAGATGGAAGCGTTCAGGAGTCAGGGATCGGAGCAGGCCAAAATGTACCAGGCACAGATCAAAGACCTGAAGGAGAAGAAAAACGAACTGGGAAGCCCCGACATTGTTTCATCTATTTTGGGCGGAGTGGCAAAGATTTTGAGCGCAGTTGTTCCCCCTGTTATCAGTAGTCTCTTTACAAAAAAATGGATTTAGAGATGAAACAATAATCAGTATTTGTGTGGGGATACTGTGATACTCGGGCACAATGCTTCTGTTCATGGGGTTGAGTGATCGCATGCTACTGTACATGAATGGAAAACCCTAAAACTTTGCTATAGCCAATCAGGCGCATGCACTTATATCAGTATGGACAATATATGGGGAGTGTGGCAGGGACAGCATACTTCCACGTTAAGGTAATGTGCAAGATCCAGGTCGGGTTTTTTAAGTTGTGTTGTGAATGCTAATTAACAGCACCTGTTACTTCCTCTTGTATGTTTATCCAGAGCAGGGGGTCATGGCTCCCAATGCCTAAAAGAGGATGGGTGATAGGTTAGGAACGTGGGGATAATGTTAGGTGTTTTCTGGAGTGTATCCTTACTGTGGAAAACCTGCTAAGCTGTAACTGAAGAACTGCCATGCTGTTACCTTGTATGCTGTCTTCCTGCTACAAATAAAGAACAAGACATTACTGCTATCCAGTCTATGTGTTTCCTTGTCACATTTGGTGCCCATATTGTGAGGCATCACAGCTAAAGATTGCAAACCGCAAAGACCCCCGGGAAGACAGATGAATGGCGAAAACTTTCTGGTTACACATTGGTGCAGCTGGTTTAGGAGCCCGGAAATGTTGTGAGTGTGGGTTGTCCATTATCTGGTCCGCCTGTTAAAGCCTTTCCAATCTGTGACAGCAGTGGATTAGCAGGGTAACTTGCAGATGTTAGGTGTGGCACAGCGCCACCATGTCATAAAAGATTGTTTTGCTGTTTTGTGTTGAGTGGCCAGTGATGCAGGTAGGTGTGAGCTAAGACGGAGTCTGTATACGGAGCACGGTGGAACTTGGTGTGGCAAATGGCTGAGGCAGTTACATCATAGCGCCATACCAAATTAATAAGCACAGTGTCCTGTACCTATTGGTTACATCACTAATAGACTAAGATGCATTTCTGGCATTACCAGCAGCCTAGAGGCAAAGTAGTTTTTCATGCCCCCCCCCCTTCCCCCTGCCCTCTATGTCCATTCACTATCAACACCCAAATCCCAGCATCACTCAGACACACTCCCCCTAGAATATAGTGTGTAGGCTGCATGTATCGCAGTACCTTCTCCAGACGGATAAGCAGTGGGCGGGACAGGCTTCCAGTGCCATACGTATGGATGTTTTGTGCTGGGATCAGCGCTAAGGTGGCAGCACACAGGCAGTGACACCACCCACAACCACCGGGCAGCAGTCCAGTCCCGCTCCGCCAGCATCCGGGACCTTAGGCAGAAGCCAGCACAGCTGGCAGCTGAGAGTACTGGGCAGCAGCAAGCTCCCACATTCAGACCCCGAGGAACAGGAAGGTACTGCTGCATGCCCAGAGTGTTCATCCAGCACACTGCCGCAGGGCAGTCACAGGTGAGTCTCTCTGGCACATCAGCTATCAGGATTTGGTTAAGACAGTGTGGTAAGTAACCCACAGGCTACAATGGGCTACCCCCATTTCAGAATAGTGGTAGCTGAGGGATCTGATGCAATGCTGCCTGATTTTGGTGCATCGGCCAGCATTGCATCCCCCATAGAAAAATATGGGGGATGAGACTGCAAGCGGTCCAGTTAGGGAGAGAGGACAGGCTGCCACAGCTGTGTGTGCTGAGCTGGGGAGAGAGGCAGCTGTAGGGGCAGCCTGTCATCTCCCTGAGTGTGGGTTCCTTCTCACTCCCCTGCTGCCCACACAAATGAAGATTTTTTTTTATTCACAGGGGCGTGGCTATGTCCCATCCTGGTAATCACGTCCCTTTGTTTCACCGGGGCCCAACCAACCTGTCGAAATCACTGAACACAGCCATACAGAAAAACAACCTCATCCCAGGACTATGTAGATGTTTGTGGTTTATAAGTGACTTTATTTACAGTCACAGCAGATTGTTACTTTCCCATTATCTATGTAATGATTCTCTCTGTCTTCTCAGGAGATGGAAGCGTTCAGGAAACAGGGATCGGAGCAGGCCAAAATGTACCAGGCGCAGATCGAAGACCTGAAGGAGAAGAGAGAGGAAGTGAGAAGCCCCGACATTGTTTCATCTATTCTGGGTGGAGTTGCAAAGATTTTGGACGTGGTTGTTCCCCCTGTTATCAGTAATCTCTTTTCAAGAAAATGTTAAAGACCATAATGGATTTAGAATTAAAACAATAATCAATATTTGTGTCAGGAAACTGTGATACTCGGGCACAATGCTTCTGTTCATGGGATTGAGTGATCGCTTGCTACTGTACATGAATGGAAAACCCTAAAACGTTGCTATAGCCAATCAGGGGTATGCACTTATATCAGTATGGACAATATATGGGGAGTGTGGCAGGGACAGCATACTTCCACGTTAAGGTAATGTGCAAGATCCAGTCCAGGATTTAGAACAGCAGCAGCAGGGCTAGAGAGATCCAGGTCGGGTTTTTAAGTTGTGTTGTGAATGCTAATTAACAGCACCTGTTACTTCCTCTTATATGTTTATCCAGAGCAGGGGGTCATGGCTCCCAATGCCTAAAAGAGGCTTGGTGATAGGTAAGGAATGTGGGGATAATATTAGGTGCTATCTGGAGTGTATCCTTACTGTGGAAAACCTGCTATGCTGTAACTGAAGAACTGCCATGCTGTTACCTTGTATGCTGTCTTCCTGCTACAAATAAAAAACAAGACATTACTGCTATCCAGTCTGTGTGATTCCTTGTCACATTTGGTGAGGCATCACAGCTAAAGATTGCAAACCGCAAAGAACCCCGGGAAGACAGATGAATGGCGAAAACTTTGGGAGCAAGGAAATGTTGTGAGTGTGGGTAATGGGTTGTCATTATCTGGTCAGCCTGTTAAAGCTTTTCCATTCTGTGACTGTAGTGCAATATCAGGGTAACTTGGAGTTGCAAATGTTAGGTGTGGCAGCCAGCCTTACAGCGCCACCGTGTCATAAAAGATTGTTTTTGTGTTTTGTGTTAAGTGGACAGTGAAGCAGGTAGGTGTGAGCTAAGTCTGTTTTGTGAATCTGGAACATTATATTAAGCCTCCTAAATTTGCCCTTAATGGGGAAATGCTGGATACTATGGAGTCATTAATGAAAATGTTTGCTGAACTGTTTTCAGGGCAACAGGATCTGGCTGCTAAATAAAAAGCTCAGATTAAGCTATTTCATGAGGGGCAACAAGACCATGTTCAGCAGTGGCGTAGCTATAAATTTTCCTCCCCCCTCCAGGCTCCTCTCCAGCATCCTTCCCCAGCGTGTGATGTGATGAAGTCACACGCATAAGCACGCTCCACGCTGAAGCAGGAGAGAGGAAGAGAGACCAGCAGACACTGCTGCTTCCCTTGGCTCCGACGCATCCCAGGCCACCCCAGCACGCCCATCCGCCCACCCATCCTGTACACAGTAGCCAATAGCCGGCTCTGTGTACAGTCACTTGAATCAGTGGGGGAATTTGTCATCTCTGTCATGGCCCCAATCGCGCTTTGGCTGACTCGCCTCCAGTGCTCAGCCAGTGGGCAGCGGCAGGCAGCAGCATGTCAGTGCGTCAAGCGGGTGCCGGCACCCACACAGACTCTGCTGCTTCTTGCTCCCCCAAGCGGCTGCTGGGGCTGCCTTACAGTAGTTACGCCACTGATGTTCAGATGTTGCATGAGGGACAGCAGCACCTGGCTGATAAACAGCAATCTCAGATTCAGGGACAGCAAATGCAGCTGCTGTATAATGAGCTGAGAAAAGGTGGGTAGGAGAGGTTACTGAAGCTGATGAAATTGAGGCATTCCTTTGCTTGTTTGAGAACACCGACAAGCATTTAAAATGGCCTGTAGAGGAATGGTCTGATTGGCTCCCAGTGGCTGAGACACACTCCTACCCAGGCTCCAGCAAAGCCTAATAATTTCATGACTGGCGGCTGGAGGGCTCTGAGCCTCCCAGGATTCAGCTGGCCAAACTAGCCCATCTGACAAGGGCCTGGTTGCAGCCAGATAAAAATTCTGCAGTGAAGATTGTGGAGGTAGTTACACTGGACCAGGCTTTGCTGGTGTTAGACCACACAGTGCAGCAGTGGGCCCTTCAGGCCGACCCCCAGATGTTAGAGTTGGCAGTGGCGATTGAGTGGCAGCTGACCCTGGCAAAATTAAGTAAAGTCAGGACAGAATGTGTGCCAGTACCAAAGCCCAGAACTCAGGCTCCAGTGGTTAAGCCAAAGGCCCCACCTCCCACAGTGGGTTTTCAATGTGGCAAGACTGGTCATATATTGTGGGACTGCCCCAGACAGGAAGAGCCAATGGATTGCCAATGGATTGCGGTTTAGGGAAAGCGACTCAGCCAATGATCAGCATGGCTGCTGGGAATATATCCAAAGCAGAGTCCACCCTGTTCTGTGTCATGGTACAGCTATTATAGATGCTAGGGAAATGGGGGGAGGGGAATATGGGTTTTCTGCACACAAATAGATTACCCCTATATATTGATTCTTTCTAGGGGGTTCTCAGGGTGCCGCCTTATTTATTCTGGCGGGGGTGCCATCCAGGCAAATATAATGCAGGGGAGGGGGGGGGGGGGGGGTAAGAGAAAGATTTGCTCTGCGGATGCACTCCAAAAGGACAGAAATTAATAGACACGTTAGAATCTTTTCATCTTTATTTCAAACAATTTTTAAAAAGAGTTTTTTTCAAAATCCTGTGTCCATTTTTAATTAGTGGATTTACAGGAAAAGGCTCCTACTGGCAGTGACATTTTTTTGAAGGAGTCTTTTATCGTTTTAAACACACTTGACACACAACATATAATAAAGTGCTAATTGCACTTGTGAAGAAAAGAGAAGAAAATGTGTATAAAGATTAAAATAGGTAAGGTAGCAGGGAGATACTGATCTTTGAGTATGAAATGGTTTGAATAAAGATTTTATTATTGATGATTTTGTGTCTTTATTTCAATTTATTCAAACTTATTGTAGTAGGTACAGGCAGCTCAGTTTATTATGATGTTGAGGTATTTCCTCATGTTTATTGACACTGTGTTGTAGGTATAAATACCTTTAAATATTTAGGTATTACCTCTTATTTTACACAGTGATAACCCAGTGGTGTTATGAGCAATTATAAATTCCCTACAACACACGTGGGATCTTATTAGGGATTAGCTCAATTCAGGTAAGCTCTCTTTCCTTGTTATACACTGGTCTGTATCCCCATCTAGTGGCCGATCTTGGGAATTTTCAGCACTCGTCACTTTGTTTTAATAATTATATACATATATAAGATGGGGATATATGTCAAAGGTATTCCTCTTATTATTCTCTCTCCAAGTTTAATTCTTGGCTTGGAGTATTAGAGCAGAGGCTATACCATTAGACAATGTATGGCTGCTTTACTACATGAATATAGATAATTTATACGTAAACATCCTCCCTGCTCCTAGCCTAACAACATCTCTACAGCTGTTTCACTTGAGCTTCGTCCTGACGAAGCTCACTTTATTAAAACAAAGTGACGAGTGCTGACAATTCCCAAGATCGGCCACTAGATGGGGATACAGACCAGTATATAACAGGGAAAGAGAGCTTACCTGAATTGAGCTAATCCCTAATAAGATCCCACGTGTGTTGTAGGGAATTTATAATTGCTCATAACACCACTGGGTTATCACTGTGTAAAATAAGAGGCAATACCTCAATATTTAAAGGTATTTATACCTACAACACAGTGTCAATAAACATGAGGAAATACCTCAACATCATAATAAACTGAGCTGCCTGTACCTACTACAATAAGTTTGAATAAATTGAAATAAAGACACAAAATCATCAATAATAAAATCTTTATTCAAACCATTTCATACTCATCAAAGAACAGTATCTCCCTGCTACCTTACCTATTTTAATCTTTATACACATGTTCTTCTCTTTTCTTCACAAGTGCAATTAGCACTTTATTATATGTTGTGTGTCAAGTTTGTTTAAAACGATAAAAAACTCCTTCAAAAAAATGTCACTGCCAGTAGGAGCCTTTTCCTGTAAATCCACTAATTAAAAATGGACACAGGATTTTGAAAAAACTCTTTTTAAAAATTGTTTGAAATAAAGATTAAAAGATTTTAACGTGTCTATTAATTTCTGTCCTTTTGGAGTGCATCCGCAGAGCAAGGGCCATATTCTCTAAGCTTTAAAAGTGATAAAATAGAGTGTGATAAACAGCCAGCCAATCAGCTCCTGCCTGACATTTTTCAAACACAGTCTGTGACATGGCAGGTAGGAGCTGATTGGCTGGCTGTTTATCACTCTCCATTTTATCACTTTTGAAGCTTAGAGAATCGGGCCCCAAATCTTTCTCTTACCCCCCCCCCCCTCTACTCATGGTACAGCTAGAATGTTGAGAAATCGGGGTGCTCGTGGACACTGGCAGTAAGCTTACCATCATCTCCGGCAATGTGCTTCCTCTAGAAGTTGTGCAGTAGCCTATGAGGGAAAAGAATGAATTAATACCTTGGGTATGTTGTTCAAGATAAATATTGGGGAGGTATCGGGCCTTTTGGGGTTACAGAGATGTACAGTTTCTTTATTTTACACAAATATGTGCTGCCTTATAAAGATAGGGCTTTCCAATTCAATATGCCTGTGCAGTAATCGCTGAGGGCAGGGGCGGGGCTTACTGTCCATTGGAGAGTAAGCCCTGCCCACATGCAGCCAATGGGCAGGCATAATGCAAACCTGCCCCGCCCCACCACTGAGAAAGGCAGCATCATTTTAGGTTTTAAAATGGTCACCGTATCCCCCAGCTTGTGCACCCGATGGGGTTTTGAGCTCTTTTTCAAGCTGCCACCCATTGGGACTTCCAAGGTATATTTACCTGGAGGCATAGCACTCGCTACCCCTCCAGTACTTTTTGGAATTCTTCAACTGATGGGCAGCACTTGCGACCTAGCTGGGACATTTCCAGCATCTTCACCCACAGGGTGGCGGCATTTAAGCTCTTTTGCATGGCAGGCATGCCTCCGCCACTTCCACGGCATCTCATTTGTTCTGGAGATCTTCTCTGCTCCTTCACTGCCATATCGTGTGTGTGTGTGTGTGTGGGGGGGGGGGTATGATGGTGTGGCAAGCTGCGATTGTCTCACGGCACAGTGTCTATTCCCAAAAGCAGAGGGACTGGCTAGCAGCTTTACAGAGCCGCTAGCCATTCTCCCACAGCGGCAACTCCCCAAATTTTGAAGGAGCACAGAAGTCCCTCCTACCTGGACTTCAAAGTTGGGAGGTATGCTGAAGGTCTGAGCACAAGATGGAGCTGCACGGATGGGGTACTAGTAGAAGGGGCTAAATAAAGAGATTCTGAGGTACTTTCACTTCTTTGCAGCCATCGCTTACGCTATGGAACTTACGTAGCACACGGCGAGCCGTGAGGGTTATTTTCAGGGTCCACACCACCCTCCTATGTCCACGCCACCATTTATCACCTTTAGTAAAGTTGTGGCGTGCGAAGTGGAGCAGAGCGAAGCGAGCCCGGGAGGCGACAATTACGAGTCACGTAGCGGCTAACATAACTGGTGTAAGTGGTGGCTGCAAAGATGAGGTAGTACCGATTCTAATTGGTTGCCCATAGCAACATCCCATGTTAACTAGAACTCCCATCTTAGTCATTTTCCCCCACAGACTCAGTAATGTGTGGAAGATACCACAAAAAGAGCCCAAAGTAGAGGTGATGCAGACTGACCGATATAACGGAAGCTTGTTTCTAAAACTCACAAAAGAAATAAAATACAGCAGAATGTACTAAAATCTCCCTACCTCTAGTAGAACTAGCAGCAGACACCTCCCAGTTTACATTAGGAAGATTAAAGTCTCCCATTTTATTTATTTACAGTATCTTATATATTCCCATGATTATCACCTCACCTTTTTATGCCATTTTGGTGATGTCTCCAAGAGGTTCTTGCCCAGTTCCTCTTCCTCACCTGGCGGACTATAGATCACCCCAATATGAAGAATCGCCTTCCTCCGACTTTCTATAGTCACCCAAAGGGCTTCAGTTTTTCTTCAATACTTTGTATTAAGCTAGTAGTTCTGCTTTTCTTGCACACATGCTACCCCTCCTCCGATTCTTCCCATTCTGTCCTTCCTAAATAAAATATATCTCTGTATAGTTACATCCTAGTCATGATTATAATTGCACTATAACCCTATAATATCCACAATAGTGAGATCATCCCTTGTTGTTATTAGCAGGGGCGTAACTAGCACCTTCTGGGCCCCAATGCAAAACCTTGAAAGGCCCCCCCCCCCCCTTCACCCCATTGTCACTACAATACCCCTCAGGCTGGCAGAGTGACAAATGAGAGACAAAGAGGCTGTCGGGGAAATAGAGAGGTGACAGGGGTGGTCAGGGTCAGATAGCACTTCATGGAGGGAAAGGGGGGACCAAGAGCGTGAGAGGGTCAGGTAGACAGACCGATAGGAGAAAACAAGAGAAAGAGGGTGGGGGACAATGGTGTAACTAGAAATTTTGCTCCCCCCTGTCAAAAAAGTTTCTGGTGCCCCCCTGCCCCATGGTGGTTGTAAAATAAATAATTTGCACATAATTCTCCCCTCTCATCAGCAGCTGGATGCTTGATGAGTGGGAGGCACAGTATCAGCCTGACTAGTTGGGGTGTGTGTGGATGGAGCGTATACTACGTTGGGGTGCTTGAGTGGGTATGGGTAGGAAGGGAGGGGGGACACAGCCGCCAGATTAGGTTGCCTGAGTGGGTATGGGGGGAGGGGGAACAGCCGCCGGGTCAAAGTGCCAGGGAAGGGGGTGGGGTGCGGAGCACAGATAACCTGCCTTTTGTGCATCTGAGCAGGGCAGGGGAAGAGCAGACACCAGGCGCTGGCCGGGAGGTGGAGAATAGGTAAAACAGCTGCTGTGTCCTGGTGTCTGGAGGGCAGGGGGGGGGGGAGTATGGAACGAAATCGCCTACCATGTGTTTGAGCAGGGCAGCTGCAGGGGGAGAGCACATCATCACCCCTCCTCTCCAGCGTCCGGGAGGGAGAAGAGACACAGTGCACTTGGGAGGAAAGGAGGCGCACAGCTGTTGTGCCGATCCGGGATCCTGCTGCTCCTGCCTGTCGGTACAGCAAGCATCCCTGACCCAGCGCTCCCCGCAGACCCCGCCAGCGCTGGCTCCCCCCAGCTGCCACAGGGTCTGTGAACCCATTGTTACGCCACTGGTGGTGGGTAGTGGCAGAGGCGTAGCTATGGTGGAGCCGGCAAAGCACCAGCTCCGGGCACCGTCATGTCACCTGGTGTCGGAGCTTTGCTCGCCCGCTCCCCTCTGTGCCCGTGGATCCCCATTGTGCCTATTTATTACCCCTGTGACGGGACATCACGGCAAGGGACTTTTGTTGACGATTCCACAGTAGGGGGGCGGAACAAGGAGGAGAAGTTCCTGGTCACTGGAGAGAAAGAGGAAGCCCGGGGTCATGGTTAGCGCGACGAGGAGGAGGAGAAGGAGAGTGTAGCTGCGTGGCGAGGGGCAAGAGGAGGAAGAGCAGCAGCGTGGCCAGCAGCGCGTGGGAGCAGAGCAGAGAGAGAGGGATGGAGTGGAGATTGACAGCTCCGGTCCCTGGCACCCGACAGCAGCGCCCGATATCCGGCAGCCGCATCACAGCACCAGTCCACCGCACCAGTCCTGGCATCATCAGACCGCAGCACTAGGCGCCACCTGACCGCAAGTCCTGGTGGCCACAGGAGAGAAGGCGAGCCCAGGCCCTGCACCCTTCCTATGTACCCAGCACCTGGCTGGCCGCAGTACCCAGTGTCGCTCGGGCACAGCGCGCCTAGCAACAGCCAGAGCGGCAGGGAGCCAGCACCTACTTGGCCACAGCAACTGACCCCCCACAGCAGCACCCCACATCAGGCAGCGACCAGTGACGGCCCCCAGCATCCGGTGGCACAGAATCGGTAGGTCTGGAACCAGACCACCCCAGACACCAGCCCAGGGCACGTGGGTTGGCCAGTGTGGCCCTATCTCCAAGGGTACCCAGAGGAACAGGCAGAACTAATTCCTGACCCCCATCTGTGCCATTACTGAAGAGGAGCTGTAAACATTTAATAACCTTTTATTTTTCAGGTGCTGTTTATTTTCACTTTCATTTTCAATTTTCTTTCTTCTTTCTTCTTTCTCCTTTTTAACTTTCATTCCACCTAATAGCGCTCATTTTCACCCTCATTTTTTATCGCATTATTTATTGAGCAGCTTTATTCTATTTTTTTAGCGCAGATTTAACACCGTGCAAGTCTGTGGGGACAGTTAAAACCCGGAGAGCGCTCTCAATGCGCTGGGCGCGAAACATGCACTTGCTCCGGGCACCGTGGAACCAAGCTACACCACTGGGTAGTGGGCGGGAGCATGAGAGAGAGAGAGAGACTGTAAGAGGACAGAGGTTAGATGAGGGGAGGTGGGTGGAGAGAGCAGGAAAGAGAGAAAGAAAGGACAAGAGATGGAAGATGTTGTGGTGATAGGTATGGGAGGAGAGAGCTTAGATAGAGGGGACAGAGAAAAACTGGATATACCTGTATTAGGGAATGATGTGTGACATCAGCACCAGGCCGGATATGCCTGTATTAGGAAATGGTGTGTGACGTCAGCATCGGGCCGGATATACCTGTATTAGGGAATGATGTGTGACATCAGCACCAGGCCGGATATACATGTATTAGGGGAGGGTGTGTGACATCAGCACCAGGCCGGATATACCTGTATTAGGGGAGGGTGTGTGACGTCAGCACCAGGCCGGATATACCTGTATTATGGGAGGGTGTGTGACATCAGCACCAGGCCGGATATGCCTGTATTAGGGGAGGGTGTGTGACATCAGCACCAGGCCGGATATGCCTGTATTAGGGGAGGGTGTGTGACATCAGCACCAGGCCGGATATACCTGTATTAGGGGAGGGTGTGTGACGTCAGCACCAGGCCGGATATACCTGTATTAGGGGAGGAGCTGTGTGTTGCTGAGCTCCTGACTTCCAGAGTAGGCCGGAAAGCCTGGGACTCGATTAGGGGATTTATCCCCAGTGCTATGGAGCCTCCTGGGGCTGCTGCCCAGGAGAGCCCCCCGGCTGCCGGGCCCAGTCCGGGCCTAGCCCCAATGTCATCGGGGGCAGGTGGCCAGAAGGGGGTTTTGGAGATGCCTAAGGGGGAGAGCTCGTGTCGGGCCCCCCAGGGTGAATCGGATAAGAATTCCAGCTGCCCGGATGGGCAAAGAACTGTAAAGGCTTCTCAAACCAGCCTGATTTTGCCTAGTGGAAGGCTGCTTATCCCCCCACCTAAGCTACAGCCTGTAGTTGGTCTGAACCCGGTGTCAGGGGAGCCCAAGGTGCCCGGTGTTGTAAGGCCCCCGGTGGCAGTGAATGCTTGTGAGATATGGATACCCCTGCTAATGGGTCAGCTATAATGGATGTCGGGCCCACAGCGTTTGGGGAGAAGGCCAGTGTGACCAGCAGCCCTGAAGGGACATCTGCCGGGTGTGTGGTCTTACCGGAGGAGGAGGTGAAGGAAGGCATGCTGTCTGTGGCTGATATGGTGGTGCTGGTGCCGGCTGCGGTGTGCCCTGATGTCCTGGCGCGGGCTGAAGTGGAGGCGGATCCGGGACCTGGGATGATGGATGCCCCGGCGCCTGTGCCCGTGAAGGGTGAAGCGCAGCCTGAAGAGGTGGTCGCGGAGTCTGCGGCCCCCATGGAGAGGGAGATCGGCGACGCGGTGCTGGAGTCCCTGCCTATGGATGCGGCTGGCTCGCGGGACCAGGCGGGTGACGTCAGCGGTGGACGCCGCGAAAGTAAGGTGATGGCGCCTGCGGCTGCTGCGGCTGGCGTGCTGGAGCTGGCGGCGGGGAGCTTGTCGAATGGCAGCCTGGAGGACGCAGCGGGAGGCGGTGTGGAGGCGCCTATGGACCCGGGCTGTGTGGGTGAAAATGGCGGCGGCGGCTGCAGCCAGTCGGCGGGTGACGTCATCGCACCTGAGCCGACTGTAAAGTTAGTATGTGGTGGCGGACGGGCTTTGGCGGGGGAGGGGGCACCCAGGGGGACTCTGGACTGGAGGGGGGCACCCAGGGGGACTCTGGACTGGTGAATGGTTTAAATTGTTTGGTGACCCCTGCAATCAATATAATGCAGTGTGAAGTGCCCACATTGGTGAGTGGCACAGATTGCACAGACTCACAGTGTGCAGTGTCTGAGGGGGGGGGGGGGAACAGCTGAATGAAGTTGCCAGCACAAGTGGGGAGTTTGGCACTGTTGCTGCTATGGAGATGGGCCAACCTGTGGAGGGGGCTTTGGTGTGAAATGAGGAGAAGGATGCACTGAAATTAAAAATTGCTGAGTTGCAGGGGAAAGAGGTGACAGAGAGTGCAGAGCTTCCCCCTAACAAGAGTTCGGAAGTGGCGGAAGTGGGATTGTTGCTGCTATGGAGATGGGCCAACCTGTGGAGGGGGCTTTGGTGTGTGTGCAGGACTTGCAATCCAGAGTGCTGGCTCTGGAAACCAGGTCTGTTCGGCTACTGAACAAAATTACAATAAAAAAAAAGGAGAGGAACAACGCCTTCAGCACCAAAAGACCGGTGCTCAATGCGTTGATCCAAGAGCTGCAGGCAGATCTAAAAACTAGAAATGAGGAGAAGGATGCGCTGAAATTAAAAATTGCTGAGTTGCAGGGGAAAGAGGTGACAGAGAGTGCAGAGATTCCCCCTAACAAGAGTTCGGAAGTGGCGGAAGTGGGATTGGAAGGGGATAACCCTCTGTATGACCGTATTAGAATATTGGAGGAGGGGGGTGTGCCAGGTCCAATATTGCAGCCACAGGAGATGGAGTGCCAGTCCCCGGTTAAAGGGGTAACAGTTGAGACCGTGTTTGGGGACAAAATTAGGATTGTGGATACGGGTACTGATGTTGCTGTTAAAGAAAAACAGAAGAGAGGGGAAGGTGAAAGCCGGAAAGCTGGGGGTGTCGGTGGGCCCAGTACGGCAGTACGGGTGGCGTCTCCTGTGCGTGCTGCATCCTCAGTGGCTCCTGTGACCCCTGCGGCGTCGGTATCCTCCGCAGTGCCGGTGGTGGTGCCACCCGTGGTTTCTTACGCTGGGATCCTGTCTGCAGGTCCAGTGCGAGTGGAGACAGCCAGGCCCAAGCCTACATGGGGACAGCCAGCAAAGAGGAGGAATGCTGTTCAGCTTAAATGGGTAACAGAAGGGTTAACTCCTACCTCCGCTGATGTTCTGGATAGGCTCTTTCTTCTGGGCTTCAAAAAAGAGGATTTCTTTGCATGTATACACCCGGTAGGCGCCCCTGAATTTGATATCAGTTTCATGACATACTATGGCTTACAGAAGTTTTGGTCCAAGTGGGGGGAGGTGAAGCATAACGACTGGTGGAATAAATTTAAGGCCTATGCCATAACCAGACAAGAAAGAGTTAAAGGGAATGTACTCGTTCGGAATGAGTCCCTGAGCCCATCGGATATTTGTTTCTGGCTGCAGAGGCATGGGGCGAAGCTTTTGTCCCCTTTAGAGAAGGTTCCAGGGGCTAGGGATGTGTGGGGTGGGGCATGGGCGGTCTATGCAAATTTAAGGGAAGGTTGCCACATACCGTCAGCTGCATTCATAGGCAAGGATAGGGTGCAGTGCTTTTACCCCGGTCAGCCCAGAGAGTGTCACAGGTGTGGGGACTTTCGCCACTTTAGTCGTGACTGTCCAAGCCAGAAGTGTTCAAGATGTAATAGCCTCGGGCATGTGGCCAAAGATTGCGACAAAATAGTTTGTAATTTGTGTGGGGATGATGGCCATGCCTTTTCTAGCTGCCCGATGGCTTTCCACAACACCTCTTTAGACAGGGAGATGGAGGGGGCGGCAGTGGAGGTGGAGGGTGGGCTGGTGGGGGCTCCGTCGGTGGTGTCGGCTGGAGTCGTGGTCCAGTCGGGCCTTTCCGTGGGGCCCCAGCAGCCCAATCCTGGCCCCCTGTCGGCTCTGACCTCCCAGTTGCAGAGGGTAGAGGAGGGACCCTCTGGTGTGTCTGATAGGGTGGTGGCTCGGAAGAGCGGAGTGGAAAATGCCCCTTTCCAGCTGGTGGGGAAAGGGAAGGGGAAGAATAAGAAGGATAAGGCGGACAAGCAGATTAGCCTGTCAAACAGCTTCTTCTCCCTGGCAAGTGAAGAGGAGGCGGAGGGGGAAGGGGATGTGGTGAAGGAGGCGGACGGCAGTCTTGTGCTGAGGCCAAAGAGGCAGAGGCTGAGGAAGAAAAGAAAGGTGGATGAGCAGCCCAGCCTTGCCCAGGAAAAAGTGAACGTGGGGGTAGAGCCCTCTATCCTGAAGTGTAGGTCCTTCCTGAAAAATACCGCTTCTGAGGTTCAGAAAAAAGTATGCACGGTGGAGGACTTGGCACCTCAATTGAGGGCGGATGAGGTGGAGGATGTGCTGGTGGAGCAGAAGGTAACGGGACCGGTGGTTCAGCTGGGACAGGGTGACGGCCAGGTAGGCGTCACGGGGCCTCCCCTGTCTGGCGCTGTCCCCGATCCGGATCCTGGTGGCTCTAACCTCATCGTCCTCCTGTCGACCCAGGTCCTCCCGTGGTGGTCGACAACACTCCTCAGGGTATACCTCTGGGGGCATCGCTGGCTCAGGTGTCTGGGGGCAGTGTTCCTGACAAGGGGGTTCTTGAGGAAGTTAAGAAGGTTGTCGAGGTAATAGAGGTGGTGGATGATGATATCCTGGCGATTGTGGAGGAGGAGGATGTCGGCCCGGGGGTCAGTATTAAGAGGTGGGGGTCAGATGAGGACCTTCAAGAAAAGCGTGTGAAGAGGAAGTGATCTGGTCCCTACGCTCGGTGGCTCTGAAGGATGGCCCCCCAGCCCATAAGATTTGCCACGCACAATGTGGCATCTATCTTGTCCGTACGTGCTCGGCAGTTAGCTTATGATTTTTTCAATTCCTTAAATGTAGATTTTGTTTTTTTGCAGGAGACCAGATTGAGGCGGCTCGCGGATATTCACAAGGCAAAAACCGAATGGAGGCGTGGGCCGTCCTTCTGGTCTCTGGCTGCCGAGCCGTACGGAGGGCTGGGGATTCTTTTTACCACCGAAGTTACCATCCAGCGAGTCATCGAGGTGCAAGTAGGCAGGTGTATGGTTTTGGATGTCAATCTGAAGGGGCACGACCTGAGGCTTATTAATATCTATGGGCCCCAGACCAAATGGGACAGGAAGTGTCTTTTCAGAGGGATAAAACCGTATCTCTTTGTAGCCCGGCAGATAGTCTTTGGCGGTGATTTTAACACCATAATTAGGCCCAAAGACAGGGGAGGGTCAAGGACTACTCTGGGCTACGACTCCCTCTTTCTAGTGAGTATGATTAGACAGTCGGGTCTGGTGGATGTGCACGTTCGACACTCCCCAGACCTCCCGGGGTTCACCTATCATAGAGGAAGTTGTAGGAGTAGAATAGATAGGGTTTTTGTTAAGGAGAGCTCGAAAACCTCGGTTCCCAAGCTGAGGCCAGTAGAGTTCTCCGATCACGTTTGTCTGTGTGTATCCTTGAACGCCTCAGAGTCCCCTCAGAAAGGCCGGGGCCTTTGGCGCTTGAACTCCAAACTCCTTGAGAGGGAAGAGGTTAGACAGTCCTTCAGGGACTTCTTTCAATCTCAGGAGTCACTTTTGGAGGCGGGTTGGAACAGGTCTGAGTGGTGGGAGGTGTGTAAAAAAAGGACTCGCAGCTTTTTTCGCGACCTCGTAGCCAGAGAGAACTTGGTCAGGAACCGTGTCTACTGTGCCTTGAGAAAGAAATTAGATTTCCTGATCTCTGAGCAGGGTGATGGTGGGGAAATCTCCCGGGTGAAAGCTCAGATGAAGGAGTACCAGTACAACCGATATGCTTCTTTGATTTTGGAGAGGGATTATGGGAAATACCACTCGCCTGATCCCTACCAGAATTGCAGGAGTTCGGTTGACTGTAAGGAGGTTAGAGGGTTGTATGATGGCCAGGGTGTCCTCCGCGAGGATCGGGAGGGCATCCTGGGAGTTGTGCAATCCTTCTACTCCGACCTTCTATCTGAGAAGCCGCCTATCAGAGAGAAGATGGAACGATTTCTTTTGGAGACGCCAGGTCTCGAGAGTCATGGTAGTGCTCTTGATTCCCTTGGTGAGGAGATAACGGTGGACGAGGTCAAGAAGGCCATAGGCTCCTTGTCTATGAAAAAGGCCCCAGGTCCGGATGGGTTAACCTCCGAATTCTTTAAGTGTTTTTGTGACCTCTTGGCCCCTCGTCTCGTGAAAGTATTTAATGAGTGCCTGGGTGAGGGCCTGCTCCCTCCTTCCATGAGATTGTCTGCCCTTATATTGCTCTCCAAAGGGAGGGACCCGTCCCGTGTTGAGAACTGGCGCCCCATCGCCCTTCTCGATAAGGATAGGAAGATTCTGGCAAAGGTGCTCTTTAACAGACTGATTGAGGTTTCCGAGTCTTTGCTTTCGCCTTCTCAGCACTGCACTGTGAAAGGCAGGAGCACTTTTAGTGCTGTCCTTGGCATCCGGGAGGCCGTGGAGCGGTGCAGGGCTGAGAAGTGGGGAAAGTACCTGCTGGCGTTGGATCAGGCAAAGGCTTTTGACAGGGTAAACCACGAATACCTGTGGGCTCTACTGGCTAGGTATGGCCTCCCAGTGAGGGTGGTAAATTGGCTGCGGGTAATCTACAGGCAAGCCGAGAGCTTCCCTCTTGTGAATGGTTGGGTAGGTCCGACCTTTTCAGTGAATTCGGGTGTTCGGCAGGGCTGCCCTCTAAGCCCCCTCCTGTATGTTTTTGCCATCGACCCCTTCATTAGAAGGCTGGAGGGTGGCATTGTGAGGGGAGTCCAGCTGAGCCCGGAGCATTCGCTGGAGGCAGTGGCCTACGCGGACGATGTCACCGTCATCCTGTCGGATCCGTCGGAGGCGGATGCGGTGGTATCGGCCATCCAGGAATACTCGATGGCGTCGGGTTCCCTGGTCAATCAGGACAAGAGTGAGGTTTTCTGGATGGGGGAGGAGGGCCAGGAATTTGACCTTCCGGATGGTCTCCCCCGGGCGAGCCAGGTGATCAAAGTTTTAGGCATCGAATTTGGCCCGGGCGATTACGCCACGCGAAATTGGGATTCCAGACTGGTAGAGGCCGGCCAGAAGGTAGAGCGCTGGAAGAGGTGGAAGCTGTCTCTCAGGGAAAGGGTGGACCTGATCAAGACTTACCTGATCCCTGTGTTCTTGTACGTCAGCTATGTGTGCCTTTTGCCAGAGTCGAGATGGGCAAAGATTTATGCTTTGTTTTTTCAGATGCTCTGGGGAAACAAACTGAATCTGATCAAGAGGACTGTCACCTACAGGTCGAGGAGGGAAGGAGGCCTGGGTATGGTCAACCCAGTGCTATTCTTTTTGATGACCTTTATTAAATTACATCTCTCAAGCCTCCAATTAGAGGCTCTTCCTCGATGGGTAGAAGGTTTCAGAGTCTGGGTGTCTCCTTTCCTCAACGCATGGTTAGAGGGAGGGAGTGTTAAAAGTCTGCAAGTCCGCCGTGGATACCTCCCGGCCTACGTGGCTCCTGTCTTGAAAGTGACAAGGCGGTGGGGCCTGGAAGCGGGAACAGTCAAAGGTTCTTCTAGAAGGGAGCTGGAGAAGAAGGTTTTGCAGTCCCACTTCCGGGAACAGCTGTCACTGAGGGACTGCCCGGGTAATTTGTCATCGGAGGGGCTGGCCCTTGTTAATTCTGGGAGGATCCCTCTGAAATATCAAGACATTGCCTGGCTCTCCTTCCACGGGAGGCTTTATGTGAGGGGAAACCTGAAGCATAGAAATGCCGATGATCGTGGTTGTCCACGGGAGGAGTGTCTGGGGGAGGAGGAGACTATGGACCATTTCTTGCTCAGGTGTCCCTTCAATGTGGAGGTTTACAAGGGTGTTTCCAGGGCCTTGGGAATCCCGTGCCTTTCGGGACTCAGTTACCTGGAGTGGGCCTATGGGGCGTTCAAGCATCCGGGTCGGTTTGAGTTATCCACTTTGTTCTTAGTCAGCATAGTTGTTAGATATTTCACGTGGAATGCACGGTGTCAGGTATCCATTAGGCAGAAAGTCCTCCCCTGTGTGGTGGTGGTTACTGACATTTTGCACGAGGTGTGGAAATTGAGGGATCTGGAGAGACGCCGGATGGAGGCCGGGAGATGGGCCAGGCTGTGGCGCCATCTTCGGCCCCCTTGAGTGGGCGGCTGACTTACGGTAGTCTCTCTGGCTTGTGGCTTTGCTATCCTTTCACTCCCTTAGATGTGCATTACACAAAATATGCGGTTTTATATATACCTGTAGCACCAGATCATTTTCTCTTGCATGCAGTTGTAAATACCGCATGTAAATAAGTTTGTTGTGTTATGTGATATTGTATGATTCATTATGTTTCCAGCTGATGTATTGTTGTATTATTCATGTGAAAAGTCCACTTTTCTTTTCTTTTAATTCTAAGACCGATGTAAGTGGACTTTATGCGGTCTTTTCATGGACAATGTTTTTACTCAAGAAAAGGGGCTCATGTATAATCGCATGTACTTGTTTTTCTGTATGAAATGTTTATGTCTTTCTGTTGCAAGTTCTAAATAAAGAAATATTACCTGTATTAGGGAATGGTGTGTGACATCAGCACCAGGCCGGATATACCTGTATTAGGGGAGGGTGTGTGACGTCAGCACCAGGCCGGATATGCCTGTATTAGGGAATGATGTGTGACATCAGCACCAGGCCGGATATACCTGTATTAGGGGAGGGTGTGTGACATCAGCACCAGGCCGGATATACATGTATTAGGGAATGATGTGTGACATCAGCACCAGGCCGGATATGCCTATATTAGGGAGTAATGTGTGACATCAGCACCGGGCACGACCCCCCTCACACCCCCGCTGACCCCCCCCCCCCCCTCACCTTTGCCCAGTACTGTGCTGCCAGCACCAGTGACCTCCTCCTCCTCCCTGCACTGTAAATCCTCTTCCAGGTGCAGGGAGGAGGAGAGCAGCAGCATCATCTGCCGGGTAAGGGAGGGAGAGGGAGCCGCCGGGGACCAGCTGCACATCGCCGGCCACAACGGAATGGCATAGTTGCCTACCCTCCTGCATTCTGCAGGAGACTCCCTGAAATAGCAGCAATCTCCCTCTCTCCCTCATTAGTCTAGCAATCTCCCTCATGTCACCTAGCCCGCATTACACTGTTACATCATAGTTGCCTACCCTCCTGCATTCTGCAGGAGACTCCCTGAAATAGCAGCAATCTCCCTCTCTCCCTCATTAGTCTAGCAATCTCCCTCATGTCACCTAGCCCACATTACACTGCTACATTTTGGGGGGAAAAAGGAATGAGAGACAGATACATTTACATTGAATCATCAGCGCCATTTCCCAGCACTTTACCAAGTATAGTAGCTGTTACTAACTGCTTTGGGGCTCATCTACATTTGGATATATGTCATAATAAAAGATTCCTCTCAGATGTAGCAGTACACACCCACGCTACTAGGTGCCACGTTCACAATCTCTTTTCACAATCTCTCCATATATGGAGCTAGACACGCCCTTTGGGTGCAGCATGACAAGCCACCTCATTGGGACGATATGCAAATTCTATAATCTCCCTGAAACTAGTTTTCAAAAGAAGGCAAGTATGCAGAAAGGACATTTCATAACACAAGAGCTGTCCTTTGCAATAATTATCGCATATGTTAGTGCAAACAGTATGTGATTATTTATCTCTGCGCAAATTGGGGTCGCAGATGTTACTGCATCCCGCCCTGTGTCAGGCACTCACTGCATGTGAACTGCATGCCAGACCCAGGCTAGCGGTGACTATTAATCTGGAGTGGCATCATTGGTGAGGAGCTGAGAGGAAGGACTTGAGAGTTGTCATACTACAGAGTAGAAGATCTCCCGCACTGTGAGCCAGCTGCGGCTAAGAGTGAGACACGCAGCCACCGAACGCATCAGCCTGCAGCTGCAGCTGGTGACCTGGGTAGAAGCTGTCCGAGACAATGGAGATCAATGCCCCTTCAGACCTGGGAGCTCGGCGGCAAATGACTCCGTTGTCTTTGGTAGTTCCGCCCTTTCTGAGCGATATTGTGGACAATATTGCCTAGTGTATATGCTCCCTCTCATTAACAATGCTCACTCCCGTGCCTCGTAAACCACCCCCTCCTTCGTCCAGCATGTCCGGATGAGGAAGGTCCTCCTTAACGGCGGCCATGCTGCAGCTGTAGCACCTCCGTCGTTCCCCCACCACCACCACCACCCTCGCTCACCTCGGAGCTGGTATCGGCCTACCCCTCGCCGGCTGGGTCCCCGAAGCCACAAATATTGGCAGAAGTGTGTCTGGGCCTTTAGTATGATCTTCACGACAGCAGGGAATTTATGATTAATAAGATAAAGTACAATAAATCTTGCAGTAGATTACTTTCACTTTCATTTCAGCCCACACCCTGCCTAGATAAAAACGGCTTAAAGTTCACCCGGCTGCACATCACAGAGGTATTCTGCACAGAGAGGAGAACTCCACGTAAGTTATATATATAAATGGTGTGTGTGTGTACTGTATTTATGGGGCAGACATTTATACTGTAGGTGTCCTGCCCTCTAACTACTCCAACTCTTCTTATTATTACATGTCTCTGCCTTGTGTGTAGTTATTATATTCAGCAGCTGTGTGGGGCTAGTGTTTACATAGTGTATACATACAGTGGGTGCAGGGTTTTATTAGATAATAAACAGCAGTTCCCTATGTTAATGTTATCTCTGGCGTCCTATGGTCATCATGTCAGACAAGCAGAAGTGTACAGGGGGGAAGAAAGGGGAAGACGGCACCAGTCTGATTATACATTAGTATGAAGAATTCACATAAATCTTTCCCTCTGGGACAACTGACTCGGGGAGATAGATCTCCAATTTGTCATAGGGAATGGATGGCCATCGACCATCGATGTTTAGAAAACATTGATGGTTTATGGTCGATCCCGAATCGTTTTGACATCGATGGGGGAGAACCAGATGGTTTCCCACCATCGATGTCAAGCTCAAACGAATAGTTTCATTTTGCTATTTCCTGGGACAAGGAGCATAGCTCCCAGGGCACCCCTGCAAGTCTCCTGAGGCACCCCAGGGAGCCACGGCACACAGTTTGGGAACCACTGGGTTATAGGCACAGTAGCACATCATTCTGCATTATTTTACAATCACAAACAGTGTTGCAAAAATCTAATTGACTCTTTCCCCAGTAGCAGTCAGGGAAAGGGCTGATGGGTACATTTGTTTAAATACGTTTTCAGTCTTGATATTCAAACACAGTGTTGCCAGTTGTAGAGGCTCAAAATGAAAACTGTTATCAAACACAGCAGACACAGGGGGCGATTCTGGTTGACACACAGCTCTGCAAAGTTTGCAGCACTGCGTGTCTTTTAAATCCCGCCCATACAGACCCCCGCCCCCTTCGCAGGGCAAATTCGTGAGCATGGCTGCGGATGGATGTTGAGCTGTTTGAGCGGTCTTGTGGTCATTCCTACGCACCGTTTTTCACAGCTACATGAGATGCAATAGACCATTCCCATACCTCCCAACTTTTGAAGTTGGGAGGTCGGGACGTTCGCGCGGCGAAGCCGCGCACGTTCCCGAAAAGGGGGCGTGACCTCGAGAAAAGGGGGCGTGGTCTCATGGGGGTGACGCAGACTCCGGCCACGCCCCCATTTTCGCCGCTCGTCGGCGCTGAATAGACGCTGTGCGCATGCGCACAGCGTCTATTCTCGGCAAGCTGGGGGGGCTCCCAACTGTCCCCCCCACCACAGGACAATGGCGGCCCCGGGCGGGACGCGGGAACGTCCCCGAATATCGGGACGTTCCCGCGGTAAGCGTGACAGTTGGGAGGTATGCATTCCTCTGGTATTGCAGTTGAAATAACCCTTAATGGAGAGATTTGCTGCGGTGACACAACCCGTTGGAGCCTGTGCCTATATATAGCTGGATAATATATCTATTGAGAACTCGGCATAAATGGGCAACTGCTCATCATACTGGTCCTATATTATATATGTAGAATGATATTATATACTATATATTATATATATATATATATATATATATAATATTATTCTTAGAGATGAGCGGGCCCGGATCCCGAGATCCGACAGATCCGAATATCGGGGATCCGGGTCAGATCCGAGTCGGCTCGGGAGTTCCCGCCTGAATTCCGGACCATTAACGAGGCCGAACGTCATCATCGCGCTGTCGGATTCTCGCGGGAGCGGGATCTTATAAAAGACGCACGCGCGCCCCGCCATCTTCACTCCAATCTCAGATAGGGAAGAGGGTGGTTGGGAAGCTCCGTGTGCCCTGTGCTGTGCTCTGTGCCATGTGCTCCGTGCTGTGCTCCGTGACCTGCCCTGTGCCCTCACTGCCCTGTGCTGTGCTCCGTGCCATTTGCTCCGTGCTGTGCTGTGCTCCGTGACCTGTCCTGTGCCCTCACTGCCCTGTGCTGTGCTCCGTGACCTGCCCTGTGCCCTCACTGCCCTGTGTTGTAGACTTGTATTGAGAGTCAGTGACTGTTTATAGGCCTGAGCCCTGTAGTGTGATTTAACTCATACTTGCCTACTTTTGAAAAGCAAAATGAGGGAGATTTTAGATGATAGCAAAATGCACCGAGAGCAGTGGAAATTTTAAAGTGGGGGTATGGAAAAAAAACCAGAGGATTTAGCACTGAGCGCGCCGTAGGCGCGCATGTTTTGCAAAAGGGGGTGTGGCCATGGCAAAAGGGGCGTGTCTTTAAGTGAAGTGTACCACACCACATACCACTTATACACCACACTAGTAGGACTCCTTATACTATCTAGTACTAGTGCCCTTACACATTGTGCCACACATTATGAGCCAAAATTCAAGGACAAAGGGACAGGGAGAGTGACATCAGAGAGACAGTGGGAACACAGAGAGAGTGACAGCAGTGACACAGAGACAGCCACATATGTTCTGTATATTTGGCATACTGTATGTATAATGAGCATCATGGTGTTTGGCATATGCTCATTACACATGCCGCACACCGTGATGCCCATTATAAATATGCCGCACACCGTTATGCTTATTATACATTTGCCACACACCGTGATGCCCATTATACATATGCCACACACCGTGATGCCCATTATACATATCCAAACCACCATGATGCCCATCATAAATATGCCACACACCGTGATGCCCATTCTAAATATGCCACACACCGTGATGCCCATTATACAAATGCCACACACCGTGATGCCCATTATACATATGTCACACACCATGACTACCATTATACATATCCAACACACCATGATGCCCATCATAAATATGCCACACACCGTGATGCCCATTATAAATATGCCACACACCATGATGCCCATTATACATATGCAGAACACTGTGATGCCCAATATATATATATATATATATATATATATATATATATATATATATATAATAGTAGTCATGGGAATATGACAAACAGGTGAAATCTTCAGCTGTATGAAAGCATGTCAGTGGCACACACTGCAACCTTCATTCACTTACACTGCATATATATATATATTTTTATATATATATATATATATATATATATATAGCCCCGAAACATTACATTTCCACGGTTACACCTTATTATTGTTTGCTTGGCATCTCTGAGTGCCGCCCACTCAAGTTACATTCCTAGAGGATACCTGTCCAAGGGAGGGCACCAGCGCAAGCTACCCCAAGGGGGTTCGGAGTGTCGGGGAGCAGCAGTGTGTGTGTGTGTGTGTTTGTATGTATGTATGTATATATATATACACATACACACACATATATATACACTTATACATATGTATAGATAGATATATATATATATATATATATATATATATATATATATATATCTTTTAAGTGCCCCTTGTAGGAAGGCAGGCAGGCAGGCAGCTAGAAAATTAATGGGGCATGATGACAGGAGGAGTGGAGCATGTCTTGGGACGGGAGACAGTCGGGGACCAGTGGGGGAGAGGTGATCGATAAGAAGCAGGCTGTCAGTGAGTGGGGGGAGAGAGGAATGCTGCTTACAGTCAGAAAGACTAAGTTAACTTAAGCTTATACTTACTGGCTGCAGCTGCTGCTCCTTACACAGATGACACTTGTGTGCTCCCGGCCTCCCGGCTCCTGCTGCCCGACTCACTGTCTGCCACTGTCTCAGTAAACTGCCGCTGCCAGTGCCGCTCTGAGTCCTGCTGCTCCTGCACGCTCAGGCCAGCGCTACCAACACAGCCCCGCGGTGCCATCATAATTACGTCACAGCGTCGCGCATTTAGGCCTCGCCCCCGCAATGACGCGTTCGCGCATGCGCAGTCCGTTTTTATTGGCAAGGGGACAGAAAACCGGGAGGATCCAAGGGATTTGCGGGGGGGGCGGGAGAATGATTGGAAAAACGGGAGACTCCCGCTAAATGCGGGAGGGTAGGCAAGTATGATTTAACTAACTAGGTGCTGCAGTGCTCACACGCAGGGGCTGCAGTGTCCACTGTCCAGGGGCTGTCCTGTGGCCCGTGCCCTGTTGTGATTTATTTAGCCCTAAGCCCTGTGTTGTGATTTATTTAGACCTGAACCCTGTGTTTTTTGTGATTTAACTAACTAACTCAGTGCTGCAGTGCTCACACGCAGGGGCTACAGTGCTGCTGAGTAGTACACTGTGTACAGGGGCTGCAGTAATACAAGGGGCTGTGTCCAGTGTGACGGCCTATATCTTATCCATTGTCCAGTGTCACGAGTCACTCACGACATATATCCAGTGTCCAGTGTGACGACATATATCCAGTGTCCAGTGTGACGACATATATCCTGTGTCCAGTGTGACGACATATATCCTGTGTCCACTGTGACGACATATATCCTGTCCAGTGTGACGACATATATCCTGTGTCCAGTGTGACGACATATATCCAGTGTCCAGTGTGACGACAATATATCCTGTGTCCAGTGTCACAAGTCACAACATATATCCTGTGTCGAGTGTGACATGTAATGTGTGCCGGCATATATCCTGTGTCCAGCGTGACATATATCCATTGTCCAGTGTGACGACATATATCCAGTGTCCAGTGTGACGACATATATCTAGTGTCCAGTGTGACGACATATATCCAGTGTCCAGTGTGACGACATATATCCTGTGTGACGACATATATCCAGTGTCCAGTGTGACGACATATATCCTGTGTCCAGTGTGACGACATATGTCCTGTGTCCAGTGTGACGACATATATCCAGTGGCCAGTGTGACGACAATATATCCTGTATCCAGTGTCACAAGTCCCAACATATATCCTGTGTCCAGTGTGACATGTAATGTGTGCCGGCATATATCCTGTGTCCAGCGTGACATATATCCATTGTCCAGTGTGACGACATCTATCCAGTGTCCAGTGTGACGACATATATCCTGTGTCCAGTGTGACAACATATATCCAGTGTCCAGTGTGACGATATATATCCAGTGTTCAGTGTGACGACATATATCCTGTGTCCAGTGTGACGACATATATCCTGTGTCCAGTGGGACGATATATATCCTGTGTCCAGTGGGACGACATATATCCTGTGTCCAGTGTGACGACATATATCTAGTTTAACGGGCTGTGTCCAGGGGCAGTGTCCAGTGACCAGGGGCAGTATACAGTGTCACAGGCTGTGTCCAGTGTAAAAAATAAGAAAAATAAATAAAAGTATTAAAAAAAAATAATAATTTTTGGAGGATGATGGAGGAGGAAATAGTGGGAGATCAGCAACCTGATAGAACTTCTGAAGCTGCTACCACCAGTCAGATTCATGATGGCAAGGCCGATGGTCAAAGGCCTAGAGGCCATGTAAAAGCAAAGCAGAAATCTCATTTTACAATGGTCCATAAAAAAAAATTAAGTCACGTGCGGAGAAAAATTAAATTGGCAATATGCCGTTCACCACACACAGTGGGAAGGAAATGCTACGGCCTTGGCCTTTGTTTATGACTGATGGTACAGCGTCTGAGAAGAATGATGATAGCCCTTCTGCTACTACAAAAAAAAGAATGAAAGTTTTTAAGACAAAGGCGAGTTCACAAATGTCACAAATCCCAGAGGAGAGTCTAAGTGTGTCCACGGATGCCATATGTGAGCTGGACCTTTCAAATACTGTTTGTGAAGAGGAGGTTCATTCCACCATTTGCATGCCCTCTGCAAGTGTGTGCAAGAGCATCCCCAGTCAAGATTTTGACCTGGTTATTGAGGATGCTTCTGAGGAATTGGATGAGGATTCTGTTGGTGAAGCTGGCACACAGAGGGATGCGGATGATGACGATGTTGAGGATGATGTTGTTTATTTTAAGGCACAGACGGAGACAGTTGTTGTCCGGGGTGTGGAAAAGCCCATTGTCATGCCAGGGCAAAAGACCAAAAAATCCACCTCGTATGTATGGAATTATTTCTACCCAAATCCGGACAACAACTGTCAAGCCGTGTGTAGCGTTTGCAAAGCTATTGTAAGTAGAGGTAAGGACGTGCAGCACCATGGGACCTCCTCACTGTTACGTCATTTGCAGCGCATCCATCAGAAGTTTTTGTCAAAAGAAACTGTGAACAAACATGTAGCAGCCCGCCCAGCGTCACCGTCCTGCTCCCCTTTCTCTGTTAAATCCAAGGTCCTGCAATCTCTACAAACACCTGCATCATCCCCATCCACAGAGATTATGGGATTGGGAAGTAGTCCTGCACCCAATGTCATGATCCTGACTGAATCCTCTCCTATCCTGGATTCCTCAGAAGCATCCTTAACAGGTACACCTGTTGCTTCTACTGCTGCTGCTGCTTCCAGGAAGGGGACCAGGAATGCTAGTCCTGATCACTTAGCCAAGCAACTGACTGTAAATCAATCCTTTGAAAGGGGGCTGAAGTACAGATGTAGTCGGTTTTATCTTTGCTGGCGAACCGCCAGCAGCATGCTGCTGGCGATCCGCCAGCAACACGGCGCTCCATCTGACTGAGACGCGCGTGCGTCCCCCACACACGCTCCTCTCAGTATCCGGGCGGCTGGGCGGCGAGGCGGACGCAATACTGTCCGCCTCCCGCTCGAGGGGGCTTGGGGGGACCCGAGGAGGCTGCGGGGGGGGTGCAATCGCCCGGTGTGGGCACCTGGCGACCGAGGGCAGCATCGTCGGAAGGGGACGCGCGCGCACCTCGTGCGCGCGCGTCCCCTTCCGGCATACAGATGACGGCGGGGCAGGGGATGGCGATGGCGACGCCATCGCCATCACCTGCAAAGATGAATCCCGCTACATCTGAATGCCAGCAGTCACCCCGTTGCACAGCGTATTACTGACGCCATAACAACTATGTTGGTAATAGACGTGCGTCCAGTATCCGCAATTAATTCTGTGGGTTTTACCCAGTTGCTAGAGATCCTGTGTCCCCGTTACCAAAATCCATCTAGGTTCCACTTCTCCAGGAAGGCAATACCCAGACTGTACACGGACATTAAAAAAAGCATTGTTACTGTCCTTAAAAATGCCTCTGTACCCACTGTCCACTTAACCACGGATATGTGGACAAGCGGAACAGGGCAAACAAAAGACTACATGTCTGTGACTGCTCACTGGGTTTATGTATTGCCTTCAGCAGCAGCACCAACAGCAGCAGCAACATCATCTCCCATTGCTATTCAGAGGCAGGCTACACTGTGTATCACCGGTTTCAGTAAAAGGCACACAACGGAAAACCTCCTAGAAAAACTACGGGAAGTCATTGCGCAATGGCTTACCCCACTTAGACTCTCCGCGGGATTTGTGGTATCCGACAATTCCACCAATATTGTGAGTGCATTACATGTGGGCGAATTCCAACATGTCCCATGTTTTGCTCACACAGTAAATTTGGTGGTGCACCATTTCTTGAAAAAGGACAGGGGTGTTCAAGAGATGTTGTCAGTTGTTAGAAAAATTTGTGGACATTTTCGCCATTCTGCAAGTGCGTGCAGGAGATTGCAAGACTTGCAAGAAAAGCTAAATTTGCCCTGCCATCAGCTGACGCAAGAGGTGGTCACGAGGTGGAATTCCACCCTCTATATGCTTCAGCGGATGGAGGAGCAGCAAAAGGCCATCCAAACCTACACCTCGACCTGTTATGACCCCTGCAGTCAGCTCCAGCACTGAAGCAGGGGGTTCTCCGCGGTCTCTCCCGGCTGTGACTGTCATTACCCCTGCAGTCAGCTCCAGCGCTGACGCAGGGGGGTCTCCGTGGTGTGTCCCGGCTGTGACGACGCAGCCAAGACGTCGCCGCGTCAGGGGGCGTCGCCGCGTCAGCAACGCACGCCCCCCATCGGACGTCACGAGCGGCCGGGAGGCTCACGCCCGACCACTCCCTCAGCGTCCGCCCCGGTTGCCTAGGCGACGGGGGACGCCAGGCGGCCGGGCGGAAGAGGAAGCGCTCAACGCAGCCTCATCCTCCCACGGAGGATGTACTATTTAAACCTTGATGCCGGGACACTCAGACGCCGGTTATAGTTCAGACCCAGCGTCCTGAGTGTTCCCGGTTCCTGGAGCCTTCTGTTGGTCATTGTGGGAATCCCTCTCCAGCGTGGTGCTTCCCTTCGGCTGGTCCCTTGCCTTGCCCTCAGCGGCTCAGCTCCAGCTAAGTTTATATCCCCATCTTTGTATCTACATTGCGTGGGTTATCTTTTGTATATCTTTACAGTCTTGTTCATTGAGTCATCTTGGTGTATTGTTACAGTCCTGCTTATTGAGTCTTCTTTAGTGTATTGTTACATTCCAGCGTTTTGAGTCATCTTTCATGTATTGTTTCATACTTGCTTAGTGAGTCATCTTATGTGTATTGTTACACCCGTGGTGTAGTCTCATCGAGACACTATTCCACACCAGGCCCCCCAGGGTCACTGTTCAGGAGCCCAGTTGGTACCCTCGCCAGTAGGTGTCAGTTAGAGGTTCCCCTTGTTCATCACTGGCCTTGGCATGTGTGTTGTCCTTAACATAAGACCAGGTGGCATCGAGGTGGGAGCCTGACTAACGGGCTCCCACGAACGCGGCTATTATTGGTGAAGCCTAGCACCTTGCACACACACGTCAACTCCATCTGAGTACAACGGAGGTAGGGCAGGCGAGGTTACCCCACTCCTAACATTATAACCGGCCGAAACACCAGTACACTGCCTCGGGTCGTTGTCTGTCATGGATCCTTCCCAGCAGGCCACTGGACATGCTCTGGCAGGCCAGATTCACACCCTCACACAGGAACTCCAAAAGCTGTCCCTCCGGGTCAGTACACAAGAGGAACAGGTACAGGGAGTACTATCTGCTGCTAGACGCCCAGAACCCAAACTCGATCTCCCTGATCGTTTTTCTGGGGACCGTTCCCTTTTTTATAATTTCAGAGAATCCTGTAAATTATATTTCAAACTACGTCCCTTGTCTTCAGGCTCAGAGGTTCAGCGGGTAGGGATAATTATTTCTCTCCTACAGGGGGATCCCCAGACCTGGGCATTCGGACTCCCTTCTGGAGATGAGGCCCTCTCCTCTGTCAATTCCTTTTTTTTGGCCATGGGTTTGTTATACGACGATCCTGATAGGTCTGCCTCAGCAGAGGCCAATCTCCGAGCTCTTCATCAGGGGCAGGGGACTGCAGAGGGATATTGTACACAGTTTAGGAGGTGGGCCATCGATTCTGGGTGGAATGACCCAGCCCTACGTAGTCAATTTAGAATTGGCTTGTCCGACGGTCTCAAAGACGCCTTGGTACACTATCCGTCTCCTACATCCTTAGATGAGATTATGCAATTAGCCATCAAGGTAGATCGGCGATTTCGGGAGCGTCAGAGAGAAAGAGTGTCTGGGGTCTTTCCCTCATCCCCTCCGGGTGATTCTTCTGACCACTCAGGGGAGGAACCCATGCAGTTAGGGGCCACTCGTCTCTCCGCTTCCGAGAAGAGTCGGAGGAGACTTAAGGGGTTATGTCTTTATTGTGGTGGGCCCGGTCACCGCGCATTGATCTGTCCGCTTAAGGCAGGAAAAGACAGGGCCTAGGTAACCTTGGGGGGGGTTTACTTAGGCCTTACCTGTTTTTCCCCCAGTGAGTCCATCTTTATAAAGACTACCATCTCCTTTGGGGGGCAGTTCCTGGAGGTGTCTGCCTTTTTGGATTGTGGTGCAGCCGGCAACTTTATGGATGCCACATTGGTTGAATCCTTAGGGTTCAAACCCATTCCCCTTGAGGGGTCCTTGTCTGTGTGTGGTTTAGATGGCCTACCACTATCCAATGGCAGCATCTCCTTCCGCACTCCTTCCCTCAGGTTGTCTATAGGGGCCTTACATTCCGAGGAAATCTCTTTTTTAGTTTTTCATTGTCCATTTGCACCTCTTGTCTTGGGCCTACCTTGGCTAAAGAAGCACAATCCTAATGTCAATTGGGTTACGGGAGAGATCACCCGATGGGGATCAGCATGTTCTGACAGCTGTCTCTCTCTTCCTCTTCGGGCGGTGTCTCCTGTTTCGTCTTCTTTACCCTCACCGTATCACAGTTTTCTTGATGTTTTTTCTAAGAAAGAAGCAGAAACACTGCCTCCCCATCGGCCGTTTGATTGTACCATTGATCTCGTCCCCGATGCCAGATTACCCAAAGGGCGTTTGTATGCTTTCTCCGCTCCTGAGTCCCGCGCTATGGAAGATTATATTCAAGAAAGCCTCAAGAAGGGCTTCATCCGTCCGTCCAAATCCCCTGTGGGGGCAGGGTTCTTTTTAGTTGAAAAAAAAGACGGCTCCTTACGCCCCTGTATCGATTATCGTGCCTTGAATCAGATCACCATTAAGAATTCTTATCCTTTGCCCCTCATTTCTGTGCTGTTTGACCAGATTCGGGAAGCCGTTGTTTTTTCTAAGATCGATTTGAGAGGAGCATACAACCTCATAAGAATCAGGCAGGGGGACGAGTGGAAGACGGCTTTCAACACGCACACTGGCCACTACGAATATTTGGTGATGCCTTTCGGACTGGCCAACGCCCCTGCCGTCTTCCAAGATTTCATTAATGAGGTACTCCGGCCGTTTTTAGGAGTTTTTGCTGTGGTCTACTTGGACGATATCTTAATTTTTTCCAAAACTCTGACCGAACATAGGCAGCATGTCTGCATGGTCCTCCAAAAATTACGCGAAAACCAACTTTACGCCAAGTTAGAAAAATGTGAGTTTGAAGTTTCCCAGGTTTCCTTCCTGGGTTATGTCATTACTCCCAAAGGCTTTTCCATGGAGCCAAAAAAGGTTCAAGCCATCCTGTCATGGGCTCGCCCCACTAACCTCAAGGCTGTTCAGAGGTTCCTCGGTTTCTCTAATTACTATCGTAAATTTATTCGTTCATTTTCAGATATCGTGGCTCCTATTGTGGAACTCACTCGCAAAGGAGCAGATCCACAAGACTGGTCCCCACAGGCGGTCGAGTCCTTTTAACGGCTGAAGAAAGCTTTTTGTTCTGCCCCCATTCTTCACCATCCTGACCCCAGGAAGCCGTTCTTAGTGGAAGTAGACGCCTCCGATGTCGGGGCAGGAGCCGTGCTTTCCCAGACTCATAGTCTGGATAATAAACTGCATCCCTGTGCCTATTTTTCACGGAAATTTTCCTCCGCTGAAAAGAATTATGATGTAGGTAATAGAGAGCTTCTTGCCATAAAATGGGCCTTTGAGGAATGGCGCCAATGGCTTGAAGGAGCAGAGCACATGATCACCGTTATTACAGATCACAAAAATCTGGCATATATCCAGTCGGCCAAACGACTCAACCCACGTCAAGCAAGATGGGCTCTTTTCTTTACCCGATTTCGATTTAATATCACCTTTAGACCCGGTCCTAAGAACACCAAGGCCGATGCGCTTTCCCTGAGTTTCCAGTCTTCTCAGGACCCGGAATTGGGGGATGAAACCATTGTTCCGTCAGCGATGATCTTGGCGGGGTTAACCCAAGATTTGGCTACCCGTGTTCTTGCTTCCCAGTCTTCTGCACCTCGGTTGACTCCTCAGAATCGACTCTTTGTCCCCAAAGCTCTGCGAGATTTAGTCCTCAAGGATTTTCATTCCACTAAGTTGTCTGGGCATCCTGGCATCACCAAGACCTTTGAAAGTCTGTCCACAGTAGTCTGGTGGCCCTCCATGAAACAGGACGTCACCCGTTTTGTCTCTGTCTGTCCGATATGTGCTCGACAGAAATCTCCCAGAGTAGCACCCATGGGCCAACTTCTACCTTTATCCATTCCTGAAAGACCCTGGTCCCACATTTCTATGGATTTTATCGTCGACCTTCCCTTGTCTTCCTACTGTTCCACCATTTGGGTTACGGTCGATCGCTTTAGTAAAATGGCTCATTTTATACCTTTGCGCAAACTTCCCTCGGCCCGGGAATTAGCTCAACTTTTCATTACTCACATTTTCAGGCTTCATGGTCTTCCCAGAGATATTGTCTCGGACAGGGGACCCCAGTTTGTCGCCAGCTTTTGGAGAGCATTTTGCTCCAACTTGGGTATTCAGCTCAGCTTGTCCTCCGGGTACCACCCTCAGTCGAATGGACAAACCGAGAGGGTTAATCAGGCCTTGGAACAATATTTATGCTGCTTTGTTGCCAAATGTCAGACCGATTGGGCAGACTTGGTTCCATTAGCTGAATTTTCTTATAATAATTCCTATCACGTGTCAACCAAGACTTCACCGTTTTTCTGTAACACCGGTTTTCATCCCAAATGCAATTCCTTTGATGTTCCTGTTAAGTCCAATCTCTCAATTCCCTCAGCGGTTGCTGTCCTTAGGGACTCTTGGAAGAAGGTGCGTCTTGCCTTGAATCTTTCCTCGGCCCGTTCTAAAAAATTTTATGACAGGCACAGGAGACCCTGCCCATTCAGGGTTGGCCAGAAAGTCTTTCTCTCAACCCGATTTATCAAATTACGCCAGAAAAGTCATAAATTGGGCCCCAGATTCATTGGACCTTTTCTCATCACCAGACAGGTTAACCCAGTAGCCTTTCAGCTGCAATTACCCCGATCATTGAAGATCAATAATGTTTTCCATTGTTCTCTTTTGAAGCCGGTCCCCACTCTTTTTCTTCAGAAACAGTCCAGGAGACCTGTGATCATCAGGGGCCACAAAGAATTCTTGGTAGAACAGATCCTTGATTCCAAATTCGTCCGGGGTCAACTTAAATTTCTTGTTCATTGGCAAGGGTTTGGAGATGAAGAGAGATCCTGGGTCCCTGATAGACTTCTACATGCTCCCAGACTGAGGGCTGAATTCTTTAAGAAATGTCCGTTTAAACCTGGGGGTAAGGGTTCGGTGACCCCTCCTCAAGGGGGGGGTACTGTTATGACCCCTGCAGTCAGCTCCAGCACTGAAGCAGGGGGTTCTTCGCGGTCTCTCCCGGTTGTGACTGTCATTACCCCTGCAGTCAGCTCCAGCGCTGACGCAGGGGGGTCTCCGTGGTGTGTCCCGGCTGTGACGACGCAGCCAAGACGTCGCCGCGTCAGGGGGCGTCGCCGCGTCAGCAACGCACGCCCCCCATCGGACGTCACGAGCGGCCGGGAGGCTCACGCCCGACCACTCCCTCAGCGTCCGCCCCGGTTGCCTAGGCGACGGGGGACGCCAGGTGGCCGGGCGGAAGAGGAAGCGCTCAACGCAGCCTCATCCTCCCACGGAGGATGTACTATTTAAACCTTGATGCCGGGACACTCAGACGCCGGTTATAGTTCAGACCCAGCGTCCTGAGTGTTCCCGATTCCTGGAGCCTTCTGTTGGTCATTGTGGGAATCCCTCTCCAGCGTGGTGCTTCCCTTCGGCTGGTCCCTTGCCTTGCCCTCAGCGGCTCAGCTCCAGCTAAGTTTATATCCCCATCTTTGTATCTACATTGCGTGGGTTATCTTTTGTATATCTTTACAGTCTTGTTCATTGAGTCATCTTGGTGTATTGTTACAGTCCTGCTTATTGAGTCATCTTTAGTGTATTGTTACATTCCAGCGTTTTGAGTCATCTTTCATGTATTGTTTCATACTTGCTTAGTGAGTCATCTTATGTGTATTGTTACACCCGTGGTGTAGTCTCATCGAGACACTATTCCACACCAGGCCCCCCAGGGTCACTGTTCAGGAGCCCAGTTGGTACCCTCGCCAGTAGGTGTCAGTTAGAGGTTCCCCTTGTTCATCACTGGCCTTGGCATGTGTGTTGTCCTTAACATAAGACCAGGTGGCATCGAGGTGGGAGCCTGACTAACGGGCTCCCACGAACGCGGCTATTATTGGTGAAGCCTAGCACCTTGCACACACACGTCAACTCCATCTGAGTACAACGGAGGTAGGGCAGGCGAGGTTACCCCACTCCTAACACGACCTATGACATAGGGAGAGGAACGGGAATGCACCTGAGTCAAGCTTAGTGGAGAATAATTTCCGTGGTGTGCAAGATCCTGCAGCCCTTTGGGGCTGCTACACGCAAAGTTATTTCTGACACTGCCAGCTTGAGCCAGGTCATTCCCTTGATAGGCCTTTTGCAAAAGCAGTTGGCGAAATTGAAGGAGGAGTTGAAGCAGAGTGAATCTGCTAAAGGACTAGTGGATGTAGGACTAGTGGATCACGCTATTAATTCACTCAGCAAGGATCCAAGGGTCGTCGATCTCTTACAATTAGATCATTATATTTTGGCGACAATACTGGATCCTAGGTTTAAGTCTTACATTGTGTCTTTGTTACCAATGGGAACAAATCTGCAGAGGTGCAAAGACCTCTTGCTCCAAAATTTGTCAGCTGAAGCGGAAAGTGGCAGGCACACAACTTCTCCTTCAATTTCTACCACTGGGGTTGCGAGGAAAAAGCTAAATTTTCCTAAGAGACCCACTGCTATTCAGTCCGGAAATATATTTGACATCTGGTCCGGACTGAAGGAGCTTCCTAGCATAATAGACATGTCCACTGCTACTGACTATGATGCTATCACAATTGAAAGAATGGTGGATGACTACTTTGCCGATAGCATCGATATAGGTATGTCAGATTGTCCATTCCATTATTGGCAAGAAAAAAAGGCAATGTGGCGTCCTTTGCACAAACTGGCTTTGCTTTACTTAAGTTGTCCACCCTCCAGTGTATATTCTGAGAGAGTCTTCAGCGCAGCTGGGAACCTTGTTAGTGATCGGCGTAGGAGGTTACTTCCACAAAACGTGGAGAAGATGATGTTCATAAAAATGAATTTCAAATTCCACGAACTTGACCTCCTTCACCAGCACTTACGTCCTCCTAATACACACAGTCCTCCTGTATTGGTTGATTCCAGCGACGACAAATTAATTGTGTGTGAAGACGAGGATGAGGCTGAGCAATCATTTCAGCCACAGTTGACAGTCCCTGCAGCTGAAGTCCCTGTCGCTGAAATGATTGGTTTGTTAAACTGTGCAACATAAGGGTGGGTGGAAGGGCCAAAGGACAATGTCATCTTGCACCTCTTTCTGCGTTGTTTTGTTGGCTGTTGTAGCGTCCTAAATATTTAAATCTTTGATGAATGAATGGTGGGGAGATGGGTGATTTCTCTCTCCACATTATCTGGGATGGATGAAAATATGTCCTCATGGACATCCATGGTCTCAACCATTCCTATCGTACTTCTTTTTTGGATGGGATGTCCCGGATGTATGCCTGGGTGGCAGGGCCCCAGCAATTCTTTTACTTACACCTCTTTCTGCGTCATTTGTTGGCTCTTTGTAGCGACCTAAATTTATAAATCTTTGATGGATGAATGGTGGGGAGATGGGTGGTTTCTCTCTCCACATCATCTATGATGGATGAAAATATGTCCTCATGGACATCCATGGTCTTATCCATTCCTATCGTACTTCTTTTTTTGGATGGGATGTCCCGGATGGATGGCTGGGTGGGAGGGCCCCAGCAAATCTTTCTTGCACCTCTTTCTGCGTCATTTGTTGGCTCTTTGTAGCGTCCTACATTTTTAAATCTTTGATGGATGAATGGAAGGGAGATGGGTGATTTTTTCTCTCCACATCATCCATTATGGATGAAAATATGTCCTCATGGACATCCATGGTCTTATCCATTCCTATCATACTTCTTTTTTTGGATGGGATGTCCCGGATGGATGGCTGGGTGGGAGGGCCCCAGCAAATCTTTTTCTTGCACCTCTTTCTGCGTCATTTGTTGGCTCTTTGTTGCGTCATAAATTTTTAAATCTTTGATGGATGAATGGTGGGGAGATGGGTGGTTTCTCTCTCCACATCATCTATGATGGATGAAAATATGTCCTCATGGACATCCATGGTCTTATCCATTCCTATCTTACTTCTTTTTTTGGATGGGATGTCCTGGATGGATGGCTGGGTGGGAGGGCCCCAGCAAATCTTTTTCTTGCACCTCTTTCTGCGTCATTTGTTGGCTCTTTGTAGCGTCATACATTTTTAAATCTTTGATGGATGAATGGTGGGGAGATGGGTGATTCGCTCTCCACCCCATCCATAATGGATGAAAACATGTCCTCAGGGACATCCATGGTCTTATCCATTCCTAGACCGAGTGCGTGGCTTCGGGAGGAACACACGTGATTTGGTGAAGTGGTGAGGGAGGTAAGCGAAAACACACCTAGCCAGCCAGCTCAAACAAATTAACCTTAGCAGTGAATTGGGTGACAGATGTCGCAGACAAATTGACCCTACTACCTAGATAGCGGTCTATAAGGGTAGACTATATAGGGATCTCCAAACCTGGGGTCCTAGAGAGGTGGAGGCCACCAATTACCCCACCCCTGCCACCAATTACCCCACCCCCCTCTACCCATTAGGTGATGGATGAGGAGGCAACAGGTAATGCTCCCAGCGTTCAGAAACCATGTGACCTCACGCCAGATAGGGGTCTTGTTAGATATTAAACTGATCTAAACAGATACTACCTTGCAGACTAAATAAGTGCTGCACGAAACGCCCACTGCTCCTTGGCTGAACACGAGGAAGAGTGCACAATCAAGCCAAACAGGGGTTTTGGTACTTGATTGGATCTTCTACCAGAGGAGCGCAGCTACTAGTATAGCTTTGAACGAAGAATATATGTCATCAGTGACATCCAGAGTATTTATGCTCCTTTTGGGATAGTATGGATGGATTGATAAATGTTTGGGAAGAAGAAGTCCCAACAGCTGCTGATGGTCAGCGTACTAGACCAAGTGCGTGGCTTCGGTAGGAACACATGTAAAGTGGTGAAGTGGTGAGGGAGGAAATGGAACGCACGCCTAGCCAGTCTGATCAAACTGGATAAGGAGGTAACTTGTAATGCTCCCAGCGTTCACAAACCACGTGACCTCACGCCAGATAGGGGTCTTGTTGGATATTAAACTGATCCAAACAGATACTACCTTGCAGACACAGTCAATGCTGCACCAAACACCCACTGCTCCTTGGCTGCACATGCCAAACGGCAAAATCAATCCACATTGGGCTCTTGGTACTTGTGTGGAGGTTCTAACAGAGGAGCGCAGCTACAAGGACAATTTCAATTTGCACATCTTTGTATTCTTTGCTCTTTTTTTTTGGAGGGGGGGGGTTATTAAACTGCCACCCTGTCTACCCCTGTAGGGCTGCTCTGCTTCCAGCATGTGCCAGGTTGGAAGTGTAAGGTCCACATGTATGTGATGCCTACTGCTGTCGCCTAGCTTAGTCATCTGTGAAGTGATCAAAATTGACTAGAAATGAGTGGAAACTAATGTTATTGAGCTCAATAACACTTTAGGGGCAAAAACAGGCCCGAAATCTATTATTTTAGCAATTTTTAGCATTTTTCCAAAAAAATCCAGATCCAAAACCAAAACCAAAACCCGCAAGGGTGGTTTTGCCAAAACCAATCCAGATCCAAAACCCGAAGGGAGATCCAGATCCAAAACCAAAACCCGAAAAAGTGCCCGCCGCACATCTCTAATTATTATACTAGCTGACCCACCCGACGTTGCCTGGGAAAAGCTTGGTTTTTTTTTAATTTGCCTGCTTCCTGCCACTGCCGCTCCCATCACAGCCAGGGCCGGTTCTACCATTAGGCAGCTTTAGGCAGCTGCCTAGGATGCCAGTACCTGGGGGGCGCCACCAAGCCTGCCTATTAAGGAAGTTCATTTATTTATATATGCAAAGTCTATCTAATTTATTCATGTCGCACGCAATCAAAAAGTGAATGTCCAGATTTATAATCAATGAATATTATTTATAAGTGTAACCAGATGAAACTGTATCATGGATAATAAATATAACAATACAGGTATTATACTTATAGACGATTATTATTCCAGCATCCTTAAATAAAGCTAACCTCAGTGATATATGTATATATGTGAATTGAATACAGTGCTGTGGGGGGGCGTGGCTATGAGGCAGCAGCCATCTTATAATAACTAATTGTCGGCCATCTTAATTCCAAGCCTTATGTTGGTCTGCCGCATGGCATTCAGCCATCTTAGATTCCTCCACATGGCACACAAAAGAACCTTAACAATCTACAGGCTCAAACAGCTGCCTGGCAATCACACATAAACTGCCTGTACTTTCAAATAATTGCTTATCCACAACATTTACTTAAAATTACCTCTAACCTGCATCATACGATACTCACAATCCTGAATATAACTTGCACATCCATCAAACACACTCTTAAATAGAAACAGCTCAGGGCTAATCCATTCTGGGACGTAGACACACACTCTTGATTAAGCACAAATGCTGAAATCCATACATGCTCACTTTAGCCTAATACATGCGTTCAAATACATGCGTCCCTTTGAGAACAACACACTCACTTTCATACAAAGAGTCCATACCATATACTACAGAACTCCTTTGCAACCACACTAGGACACACAAGGGCCAGTCCAAACACCAATGTTAACCGTTTAACTACACAAAGGCCACACTGCAGGCCGGAGCCTGAGCACATGACTACAATTGATTCCAGGTCTCATTCTGCTTACATAGTAATAGCATCCACCATGCTCAAATCAGTTTAATCACTACAGCTTATCCTTTCAAATACCAATCTATATGTTTATTCATAATCTACCAACCGCTGCTATATGTAGCTACCGTGAAACACATCATACTACTCATACAATGAAATACAACATTCCTGGCTATGTATTATTGAAGCTAGAATACATCTTTCCTATATCTCACACGTAGCTCTCTGCATCATATTTCTCCTAAACATCCAGTCCATTAATCATATCCTAGTCCTGGCGCACAATTTGGTTTGATGATACATATTTACTTATCACGTCCAAATCCACATGTGATGGAAGGAACCTCCCGGCGAGGCCAGACCCATCCTCTCTGCGTCTAGTTCGAACAGCAACTAACTGAGTGGTTTTCTCTTTCTTTTCAAGAGAACTCTCGGGGGAGGGGAGAATCCATTCATTCACCTGGTATCACTAGCCTATAGTCACGCCCCTTTGTTTGCTGTATCCTGTATGGTTCACTGGTGTTTGGGAATGTTAATGACTTCATCTCTAATGCTGGTTTTCTTATGACTACTCTAATGTGAACTTATAATTTGTTATAACATGTGAGTGCAACATGATATAGAATTCTAATAACTGTCATCTGACAGCTAATGTAATTTCGCTCATTTAGAGACCAAGCTTGGCATATGGGATGAAATGTGTAACTAGATATGCAATATTCCCTGGCCTATGGGATAAAATGATTATGTATCCCTGACTATATTAATGTTATGGGCATGGTTATAATTATAATTATGGAAATTATATGCTGGGAAAAATTAGGCATTGACACTATCAAAAAATCAAGGATGTCTATAGGGTCTTTGGTGTACTTAATGCAGGTGGCTGCTGTGTAACTTCTAAGACCTCACCTCCATACTTTCCCTTGAGGCATACTTCCCTACTTTGCTACCCCTTCCTCCTTGTACTCTATTGTTGATGGCAAAGGGGGGCCTCCATGGGACTTACCTAGTTTACCAGGGGGGCTGGGTGCACCGCCAAATTTTTGGGAGCCTCAATGCCATTCCGGAATGTTAGGCAGGTATGCCTTAAGGCAGGCATTTCCAAAGTCAGGCTGGGGGGCCAAATGCGGCCCGTGCTGTCATTTCAAGCAGCCCGCAGCCTCCAGCTGGAAGCGGGCAGAGCATCAGATGTGGGAAGCACAGCACAAAACACTAAAGGTGGGGCCCCGGTTAGCACGCCTTTACATTGCTGTCTGCTGCAGTGAGGAGGTGCCCTACCGCCACAGTCAGTGTTAGGCGTCCTACCCCTGCTGCTGCAATCATATATCATCCTACTCCACAATCACAGTGACAGCAGTGTTTGGGGAGGGCGGCAGCTTGCTCCCGTAACATGCAGAGTGGAGGAGGGCAGCAGCGGGAGCCCAAGCATCTCCTGTCCTTGCAGTGCCTGCTTTGCCTCTCCTTCCTCTGGCTCACACAAGGGGCTGGGAAACATACAGAGAAGGGAGGGGGCAGGCAGGGGGACATACAGTGAATAGAGGCCGTGATGGTCATTCAGAGATGGGGGAGCAGGGGCAGGCTGGGGGACATACAGTGAATGGGGGCAGAGTGGGGTACATAGTGAATGGGGGTCATACAGTGAAGGAGGGTTAGGCTTGGGGACATACAATGAATGGAGGCACTGATGGACATTAAGAGAAGGGGGGCAGGTTGGGGGACAGAGTGAATGGGTGCAGAGTGGGGAACATACAGTGAATGGGGGACATACAGTGAAGGAGGGGCAGGCTGGGGGACATACAGTG
Organism: Crinia signifera; assembly: GCF_055691185.1. Lineage (NCBI taxonomy): Eukaryota > Metazoa > Chordata > Amphibia > Anura > Myobatrachidae > Crinia > Crinia signifera. Next base: position 12,912,073 of record NC_139223.1, read on the forward strand.
AATGGGGGCAGAGTGGGGGACCATTTTGATGTGATTAATGATTCAAAGAATGTCAGGCTGAATGGTCGGCCCCCACACATTTACACTTCACCAAATCTGGCCCTCGTCGGAAAAAGTTTGGACACCCCTGCCTTAAGGGGTTGGTATTGGCGGCAGTATGAAGGGGGGGAGGGCATTAGGTTCATTTTGCCTAGGGTGCTGAGAAGCCTTATACCAGCCCTGATCACCACTCACTGCCACTGCCGCTCCCCTCACTGCTCCCACCACAGAGTTGCTGCAGCAGTCTCTGATGTCGGGAGATCTGTAAAGCACATGCACCAGGTGTTTCTACCAAACAGTAGGGCAGCCCCTGAGTGCGGGCGCAGAATCACGGGCCCTGCCACGTGATGTCATGATGTGACGCACGATACCCGGACCGCATTGCACCACTGGGAACCGGTGCAATGGGCCAAATTTTTCCCAAAACCCGCCAGACCAATCCACCGATCCAACCATCGCAAGCATCAACAGGTGCATTGATAATGTTTGGTCAATGGGCATGAGCGCTGCCTGTATTTGTTTGAATGTTAGGAGTGTAAGAAGTTGAAGATTAAGACTAAGATGAAGAAAGTGTACAATTTCCTCAATATATCGTGAAAAAAACATAGTTGTACATAGAAATACAATCAAGAAATGAAAGTAGGATTAAAAAATAAGTACTGATTCAAATTGATAATTGTTTGGGTGGGGGTGGGTTGCGAAACAAATCTATAAGTAGGGGTGTGGATATTGTGAGCTTAACTGGTGTTTGGTACACCTACAGGGGGTCCTCAATTGATGGGAAATTTTCACTACCCAAATGCCCAAATGGTTATCTATGAAACAAAAGGGTCTGGGACACCCTTAAGGCAGAGAAGTGTCTAACATCCAACTAACAGGGTGAGTGCAGTGTACCCACTTTGTATTTATCAATGGGTACATTGGCCTGGACAAAGATTTCTCAGTGCCGCTGGCTGGGGAGTGCAGTGACAGGCTGGAGGACCGGAGAGATGGACATGGGAAAAAAACAACAACGGTACATTCAGTACAGTTTTTAGTTGCTGGTACAGACTGTTAAAAAAGTGTTTGTGGGTGTGTGTGTTGTGTGTATGTGGGTGTGTGTGTTGTGTGTATCTGTCCAATGCGTAAGTGTGTGAGGTGAGCAACATACAGTATATACAGTATGTGTATATGTGTATTGTGTCTTTGTGCAATGTTTAAGTGTGTGTGTTTTGTGTGCGTTGTACTGTTTTTGGGTGTGTGTAGTGAATGTGAGTGTCTGTTGTACTGTTAGAAGTATGTTGTGTGTGTGTTGTGTGTATCTGTCCAATGTGTAAGTGCGTAAGGTGTGCCATGTATATACAGATGGGGCCGGGCTCTTCTTTGCTGGTGAATCGCCAGAACGTCACCACTGGCGATCCGCCATCAGCCCGGCCTGCCATCTGACTGAGACGCACGTGCGTCTCACGCGCACGTGCGTCTCACGCGCACGTGCGTCTCAGTTTCCGTTGGCGGGGCGACGGGAACCCTGTCCGCCTCCGCTTCAGGGAGACGGACAGGGTTAGGGGGGGCGCGGGGAGGCGGCGGGGACCCTGGGTGACCGCCGACAAGCCGGCGGTGACCCGGGGGAAGCGCCGTCGGAAGGGGACACATGTGCATCTCGTACGCACGCGTCCCCTTTTGCTGTACAGATGGCGGGTGGCAGGGGATGGCGGCTGGCATCGCCATCGCCATCCCCTGCAATGATGAGACCTGCCCCATCTGTATGTGTGTGTGTGTGTAGTGTGCTGTGTGTATCTGTGCAATGTTTAAGTGTGTGTGTGTTGTACTGTTTTTGGGTGTGTGTTGTAGTGAATGTGGGTGGGTGTTGTACTGTGAGTGGTGTGTTATGTGTGCATCCATCCAATGTTTAAGTGGGTGAGGTGTGCTACGTATATATGTGTGTGTAGTGTGCTGTGCGTATCCTGGCAATGTTTAAGTGTGTGTGTTCTGTGTGTTTCAGTATCTGTGCAATGTATAAGTGTGTATGTGTTATGTGTGTTGTACTGTTTTTGGGTGTGGGTTGTAGTGTATGTGAGATTGTGTTGTACTGCATGTAGTGTGTTATTTGTGTGTGTGTTTTGTTGAGTATATTTGTCCAATGTGTAAGTGTGTATGGTGCACTATGTACAGTATATATGTGTGTGCGTAGGTGGTGTACTGTGTGTGTGTACAATGTATACGTGTGTGTGTGATGTGTGGTATATGTATATCGTCAATTATTCCTAATTGTTGAAAGCCTCCACCATATTGTTAAGGTGGGTACACACGGGCATAAAATCGCTGGCAATATGGTCGCTGAGCAACCATATTGCCAGCGATTGTAGTGTGCACCGGCGATAAATCGCCTGGTACGCGCTCCCGTTTTTAGACCCCTAATGGTCACTGGTCGGATGAGTTTGCTCCTCCGACCAGCGACTTCCCCTGCGTCTTCTCCTGGCAGTGTGCCATTTTCATCAGCGACCATCTCTGGTCGCTGATGAAAACGGAAAACACTGAGCAATATGATTGCTGAGCAATATATTGCCAGTGATCATATTGCTCTGTGTGTACACAGCTTTAGGATGTGTCATTCATACTCAATGACAGCAACGAAATCAGGTGTGGAGTTGTTCCTTCATTATCTATTTCCGAGATCGTCAATCTTTTCCCTAGACCATCAATCAAGGCAAATTAAACCTTGGTATTTTTTAAATTTCTGAGTGAAATTTCCAAAAATTTGAAGCTTCGAGGTGCACACCACCGGGTCCAGAGGTATCTTCATGATGAATTTGGTGGCTCTGAGTGCCACAGTGTGTCTGCAATGCGACAGACACGCACACACACACACTCTTCAACTTATTATATAGATTATTATATTATAGAATTATTAGTATTCTTCTTATTATTATATTATTCTGGATAGGAAAATGGGCACGTATAACTAAATCCAGCTCCACTCAGTGGCATTGCTTATTCATCAGCTGTCATCTGCAGCCCCTCTCCGCCGCACACCACCGGCTACGGCAAAGGTAATAATCGCATATACACTAACACATTGATGGCAAAATATTCAGCATGGCCATCAACCATCGATAATTTAGAATTATCGATGGTTGATGGCCATCCCTACCAAAATTGAGTCCCAGGGAGATGCAAGAAGGGGCTTGCCCTTCATTCAGGGAGGTCAGGAGGGCCACCCAAGTTTTAGGAGCCATACTTCCCAGCAAGTATGAAATACACAGTATCAGTAACCCTTCAGTATCGGCAGCCACGCAGTCACTGTCACACCTAACTCTTCTCCACCTGCAGATTATGATGTCACACATGATAATGGAAACCCCCGTCTGTCTGATTAACAACACCGATGACGGAAAGCTGGAAACCAACCCTGAGGCATTGGACATCCTCTCCCGGATCACCCAGCCGGTGGTGGTGGTGTCCATAGTGGGCTTGTACCGGACGGGGAAGTCTTACTTGATGAACAAGCTGGCGGGAGCCCAGAAAGGTCAGTGACCAGGTAGCAGGAAATGGTGCCCATATTGTAAGCAACCAATCAGATTCCACCTATAATGTTATAGAATGTGGTAGATAAATTATAATGTAGCTACATTATATAAGGAATACTGGGGATTCACTTACTATGACGGGGTATAAATGGGTTCCAAAGGAGCCTGTGCACATAAAACTTCAACCAGAGTGTGCTGGCTCCTCCCCTCTATGCCCACACCCACAGCTCATTGTAAAATAATGTACCCTCAGGAGAGGATGCACACTCTGGAGCTCCAGAGGATTTTCTTCAATCTTATTTCAACTTTTATTTATTTGGGCATGCAGCATGCCTGCGACGTGGAAGCTTAGGAGGATGGATACTGACCTCTTAAGGTCCCCACTGCCGGAACACATTCCGTAATGGGTTAGTGTACCGCCTGGCATCGCGCAACGGTGCACACACCTGCAGCATGCTGCACACCCCTAACTTGTCTGAAGTAGTCTGAGTGGTAATCAGAAGGTTGGGGACCCCACTAGGGGGGTACCCCAGTTGTTTAGTGCAGCAAATACATGCAGGGCAGGCATATGGACCATCTCTGTGGGGATCCCATAACCCCCCTGCACACACTGGCAGTGTTTAGGTAAAGGGTGGCATCGTGGCATGTCTTTCCAAGTTAACAGTGAATTGCCAATATAAAGATTCACAGTAGCTCCGGCGCCATTAAAGGGGGTGGAGCTACCTCAGAGCGGGACCAGCAGTGACTCAGTTAAATTTCCTGGAGCAGTGTGCAGCTTGGTCTGGCTCCTCCAAGGCACTCTAGACACAGGATTCACTGGTACATGGGGTGTTTAACTGGGGGAGAATCACTTAATAGCTCTTTTAGGGCTTTTCTTTCACAGTATGTATGTGTATACTTTCATTGATAGCACCATTACATTTCCACTAGGTCTGTTTGGTGGGTTTGCTGGTTTCCTTCCCTCTGGGTTCTTTACAGTGGCATAACTATAGAGGGTGCAGGGGGTTCACTTGCTATGGGGCCCAGCCATTTTGGAGGTCCGCAGAGCCAGCAAGCACCACCCTACACCCTGCTATTCAATTTATCATGCGGGCTTCGGGAAGCAACATCCGCCCCTCCCCAGCACCATAGAGGAGCCTGTGGCAGAAACAGGAAGCCATTCTCCCATCCCTCCTCAACTGACAGCACCATAGAGCAGAAAAAGGAAGCTGCCCCCTCTCCACCAGCACCATAGAGGAGCCTGTGGCAGAAACAGGAAGCCATTCTCCCATCCCTCCTCCACTGCCAACACCATAGAGAAGCCTGCAGCAGAAACAGGAAGCCGCCCCCCTCCTCCACCATAGTGGAGCTAGCCTGTGCTGTAGCAGAAACAGGAAGCTGTTCCCCCCCACCATAGCCAGCAGAATGAAGTACCCCATGCACACTGCCGGCAACACCTTGAGCCGCCGCTGCCAGCCGAGGCATCCCTTCTGCCTGCCGATGCCGCAAGACCATTAAGCGCTCCGCCTGCCCCCCCACACACACACACAGTTGGCAACATCAAGAGTCCGCAGAAATGCAAACCTCCAACACAACACAGCCTGCAGTAAGTTTATGTGTGGTGTGGAGTGGTGGTGTGGGACAGTGCTTGTAGTATGAATGAGAGCTGCACAATTGTTATGTACTGTATGTGAGTTGCACAGTATGTATGTATGTACAATATGTATGTACAGTATGTATGTGAGCTGCACAGTACTGTATGTATGTATGTATGTACAATATGTATGTACAGTATGTATGTGAGCTGCTCAGTATGTATGTATGTATGTACAGTATGTATGTGAGCTGCACAGTACTGTATGTATGTATGTATGTATGTATGTATGTATAAGAGATGCATGGTATACATGTACGTATGAGAGCAGCACAGTCTGTATGTATGTATGGGCTGCACAGTATGTATGAGCTGTACAGTATGTATGTATGTATGAGAGATGCATGGTATACATGTACGTATGAGAGCAGCACAGTCTGTATGTATGTATGTATGGGCTGCACAGTATGTATGAGCTGTACAGTATGTATGTATGTATGTATGAGCTGTACAGTATGTATGTATGTATGTATGAGCTGTACAGTATGTATGTATGTATGTATGTATGAGCTACACAGTATGTGTATGTATGATCTGTACAGTATGTATGTATGTATGTATGTATGTGTGTATGGGCTGCACAGTATGTATGAGCTGTACAGTATGTATGTATGTATGTATGTATGAGAGATGCATGGTATACATGTACGTATGAGAGCAGCACAGTCTGTATGTATGTATGTATGTATGTATGTATGTATGAGCTGCACAGTATGTATGTATGAGCTGTACAGTATGTATGCATGTATGTATGAGCTACACAGTATGTGCATGTATGAGCTGTACAGTATGTATGTATGTATGAGGTGCACAGTATGTATGAGCTGTACAGTATGTATGTATGTATGCATGTATGTATGAGCTACACAGTATGTGTATGTATGAGCTGTACAGTATGTATGTATGTATGTATGTATGTATGTATGTATGTGTGTATGTATGAGGTGCACAGTATGTATGAGCTGTACAGTATGTATGTATGTATGTATGTATGTATGTATGAGCTACACAGTATGTGTATGTATGAGCTGTACAGTATGTATGTATGTGTGTATGAGGTGCACAGTATGTATGCTGTAGTCAAGCCACATGTCTCTTCTTCCAAAAACATCTTGAAACTCTGGGCAATTTATGAGGCTCTATCCAGGCAGCTCATCTGCTCCGAAATCAGGCAGTTCAGGTGCAGTCCAACAATGCTACGGCTCTAGCATAGGTGGACCATCAGGGAGAAGCAAAAAGCAGAGCCTGCATGAGGGAGGTCTCCAGGATTCTCCTATGGGCAGAGAAGTATGCAAGGGCCATATTGGCCCTTTACATTCCAGGCATGGAAAACTGGGAGCTAGACTTCCTCAGTCACCATGACCTGCACCCGGGGGGGGGGGGGGGGGGGAGTACAGTCTCCATCCACAAGTGTTTCAGCTGATCACAGACCGGTGGGCCTGTCCAGACATAGATCTGAAGGCATCCCGGCTCAACAAGAAGCGTTAGGTGCCTTGTCCGCTGAGAAGGATCTTCTTCAGTAGGGGCCATTCATTTATCTGGACTTATGATGGCATCATTTGTTGGCTTGGAGGTTGAACGACTGATTTTAGCCAGGAAGGGTATTCTGGGCAACGTTGTCTCAACCATGATTCATGCTAGGAACCATGACATCAAAACACTATCATCGGATTTGGAACAGATATGTGTCTTGGTGTAAAGGAAGACACTGTTCTCCTATGGTTTTCTGACTGGGTCGGTTCCCACTATTTTTGCAGGCTGGGGTAGATATGGGTCTACGTTTAGGCTCCATCAAGGTGCAGATATTGGCCTTATCTATCTTCTTTCAGAGAAAATTGGCTCTGTTACCGGAGGTTCAGCTGTTTATACAAGGAGTTCTGCACACCCAGCCTCCTTTCCAACCACCCATGGCTTTGTGGGACCTGGCGGTAGTTTTTACCTTTTTGTAGTCTTCCTGATTTGAACCATTGGACTCTGTGGAAGATAAATTCCTTAAGTGGAAAGCTGTCATGCTTGTGGCCTTAGTCTCAGCTAGGCATGCCTCTGAATTATGGGTGTTGTCATGTAAAAGCCTCTTTTTAAATTTCTATGAGGACATGGCAGAGCTCAGGACTCGTCCGCAGTTTCTGATGAAGGTGATTTCGGCATTTCACCTTAACCAGCCAATTGTGGTTCCAGCTTGGTCTGGGTTCTCTGACCTTCCTAAATCTTTGGATGTTGTAAGTGCTTTGAAGATCTATCTTAAAAGTATGGCTGGAATTAGGAAGTCTGACTCTTTTTGTGTTTTATGACGCTCACAAGAAGGGTTGTCAGTTGCTCACTGGATATGACTGACTATTCAGGAAGCTTATTAATCGGCAGCACCGTCTGTTAAGGCCCACTCAACAATATCTGTGGGCTCCTCCTGGGCAGCTGCCCATGGAGTCTCGGCCATGCAACTATGCCAAGCTGCTACTGGGAAGAAGTTTTTTAAGTTCTATAGGATTGATACCCTGGCCAAAGAGGATACCCAGTTTGGGCAGGTGCTGCTGCAACTGGCTCACCACGTTCCCACCCATTCTGGAAGCTTTGGCACATTCCCATCGTATTAAGTGAATCCCCAGTAAACCTTATGGTCGATAGAGAGAGTAGGATTTTAAATACCTACCGGTAAATCCTTTTCTTGGAGTCCATAAGGGATACTGGGCACCCTCCTCATTGGTTCACCATTCTGCAGGTCGAGTTGTGACTTGTCTTGCAAGTTGTTATTACAACAGTTTATTGCTTTTTGTTATGAATGGTGTGTTGGTTCATTTGTCTTACCACTTGTATCTTAAGTTTCCTTCCCTCAAGTAAGTCTTCCTCCTTCGGGCAGTTTTACCTACTGTATACTGAGCTGTGGGAGCGGGCAGAGAGGGGAAGAGCCAGCACACCCTTTTTGAATTTTTATGTGCACTGGCTCCTTTGCACTCTATCTATACCCCTTCATTAAATGTCCCCAGTATCCCTTATGGACTCCGAAAAAAGGATTTAAGTAGGTATTTAAAATCCTGCCTCTAAACTTAACCTCACTTCTTCACTTGGCCTCTCACAGATGACCTCCTGAATGGAAGCTCTCTTCATCTGATCTTCACCTATCGCTGTGATATTCTTGATTTCTCCATCTCCAAATTTCCACTCTCTAACCATCACCTGCTGTCTTTTAACTTATCTCTTCCTGCTTCTCCTTCTCCACCTCCTGAGACTACAATCAGTAAGTGTAACATTAAGGCTATTGACACCTCCTCCCTATCCTCCGTCTCTGACTCACTTCTCTCCTTCTCTAGACAAGGATAAGATTGGGAACATTTTACGGGGTGAGGGGTTTAAAATTGGTAAGGGGGTAAGATTTGGATCATTGTATGGGGTGAGGGTATGGCTTGAATCCCTAAGACAGTGGTTTCCATTTTTTTCTTGAATCATGGAGTATCATATGGTACCTCTAAATATTTTAGGTAAATTGTGTCACCCTTAGGGCCAGTTATGGTTGTGTACACGGTATGCCCTTCTCTTTGTGCATGTGTTATGAATGGCACCCACAAGCACTGGTTTTGGCTATCACATTGACCAGAAATAATTGGATTAGGTCCTGGACCATGTGCAGGCCTGCAATGTGTTGGAGTTTGGAGACTTGCATAGTCATAGACTTGCCTAAGGGGGAAGGGGTTGGAGGCGGACAGGGGGCATTCGCATGCAAACACGGATGGGCACCTGGCTTCCTGGGGCGGACGGTTTATGTTACCGGACATCAGATGCCTGCCCAGTTCTCGGAGCAGGACGCCACAAGTCTTAGTCAGCAGAGACTGATTTGGGACAGATTTGTGAGCACTGTAGAAATCATTCGATGATCGGCGACCATCGAATGATGTCAGGCCCGCACACTGACCTGCAAATGGATGTATATGCAAATCATCCATTTGCAGTGCTGTACGTACATTCACTAAGAAGTGAATTACCGCTGCTTAGCGAGCCAACCAGAATGACCTCCTAAGACCCTGGTCAACCAGTAAATCATGCAGCACATAAATACAGAATGGGGGATTTCTCTTAAGTACATAAGCTCTGATATCTGTAGATTGCTGAAGTGACAGCCGCCATGTGCAGAAACATGTAAAGATGCAGTGATCAGATACTAGTGACAGTCATTACATTCATAACATGTTCTATTGCTGTGGGTTGATAGCTATTCCCACTGTCACAATGTGATTGCTGTGGACTGCAGCATCGATGTTACTGTTACATTATCATTTGTGGGAGGGATCTATATGCGTTGGGCCAATCCAATCCCTCTGATGATTATAATGATCAGCGGTCACACATGTAACTTGTGCTCCACCTGGGACGTATTCTGCCTTGACCCGCTATACTGTACTGTACTGTGGCAGTACTTACATGCTCCCTCCCTCCCACCCGGATTACGTGTCCTTTAATGCTGTGTACACACGGTGAGATTTTGTGTCCAATTTTGACTATATAGTCAAAATCAAATCGAAATTGACAGCGAACGGATTTCAGCCTCATTTGATCCCTATGCGTGGTCCCGTTTAGTGTAAATTGAACAGCAAAATACAGTAGACTATGCAGGCAAGACCTTTGATAAAGTTGTCTGAGGACGACGAAACGCGTCAGGCTAGGCCACACAGCTGTTGCTGTCTCACTTGGACCAACTATCCTCTCCCTTTTGCCATCTTGGATCCTAATAACTTGCAGCATCTGCTTACTGGGATACCACCACCTGCTCAATCTTGGAGCCTATCCGGAATGTGAGAATCTCTCACGAACTGGAGAAATACAGAAAGCATCCAGCCAGGTATATGGACACACATCATTCCAGTTAAATTATGGATACTAAAGAGGGAGACCATGCTTAATTAACACAGGAGAGTAATAATAGAAACAAGTGGGACATACTATAAGTATAAATATATAAATATAATATATATATATAATATATAAATATATTATTGAGTGCATATTTATATTTTTTCTGTAATTTTCTGCATTATGTTCAAAGATACGTTTTATATGTATATTTAGTGATTGAATTATATCATTTTATGTGATACCCAATTGATCATTTTATTGTTTTTATACGGCTAAAGCAGTAAAATCAAGCACTCCACCACCATTCTCTTTATATGCAGGAAAGACTATATAGTCCAAATCGAAAGCATTTTGTGTACCATTCGATTCGATCCCAATTCAATCAGGGATCGAATCGCAAGCAAAATTGCCCCGTGTGTACACCCCTTGTGTGTAAACTGTCGTACGTTCACTCACAATGAGTTCAGATGAGAACGATTTTTAGAGGTCAGAACAAAGGGGGTGATTCAGGATTGTTGGGAAGGTGGGGGTAGGCACGGATTCAGAGGGGGGGGCGAATGGGGCAATCCCCCCCCAGGCTATAAAGCACCTACTGTCAGACAGGACAAACACGCTATCTCCTCCCTCCCGCTCCCTGGCCGGCTGCTAGCTTTTGCCAGTGGAGTGAGCTCCCAGATGTAGGTCACATTAGATTCCTCTACTGCAATTAATCAACATAACTCAGGAAGTTTGCAGCACGGTCAGGGCCGGCGCCACCACTAGGCAAATCTAGGCATTTGCCTAGGGCGCCGGCCACTGGAGGGTGGCATTTCGCCCCCCCCCCCCGTGCCGCGGGGGTACCTGTCCTGCGGCTGTGTATATAAAGCTTGCGGCGGCGGCAGCGGTGGGTCCCTGCAGTCAAGAAATAACGAGCGCTATCTGCCTGGCTAAGCAGAAGCGCTTCTGTTGTGGAAACACTGGCCGCACGCTGATTGGCTGAGATTCAGCCAATCAGCATCCGCCGTGCGGCCAGTGTTTTCACAACAGAAGCGCTTCCGCGTAGCCAAGCGGATATCGCTCGTTATTTCCTGACTGCAGGGACCCCCCGCTGCCGCTGCCGCAAGCTTTATATACGCAGCCGCAGGACAGGTACACCCCCCCCGGCACCGGGGCGCCCCCACCCCGACTCGCCTGGGGCGCTCCGGTGCCTTGCACCGGCCCTGAGCACGGTAACAATACTTTGCATAACACTAGAACTGCTTCAACATTCTCCCATGCACGTAATGATTATGACATTTTTACCAATGAAAAAAGGTATATTTTGAACTGATGGGCACAGGGCAGACAGCTTGAGTGTTGTGTCCCTGGCACAGATATACGGATAAGCTGTAGCAGTGGTGGTCAGTAGGGGTTAATGTGTCTGCAATGCAGTGTTTACACTGGCTTCCATGGGCAGGGAAATGATATGCATTATCACTGGGGTGTTTTGATACTAAAGTAAAAGTGGGATTTTTTGAGTAACAGACATTTTGGGGGACATTTACCAATATGAAAAACCTAGTTTTTCGTATTGGTATTTCCCCTACGGTTGCATACGACTGTTTTAGTCGTATGCAAAGTCGTGTTCCGGAGGGGAAATTACAAAGCAGTCAGATACGACTGCTTTGTAACCCTCCGATGGTGTAACCATCCGTATTAGCGGCCGTATATACGGCTGCTAATACAAATTATTTCTAGCAGTCTGCACGGATCAGTCAGATCCGTGCAGGCTGCAGAGTGCAGGCAGT